>NC_089519.1:3628747-4228747 GCF_963924715.1 Thunnus thynnus | reverse complement strand
TATAAATGAACATAGAGAGGGGAGTAAGAGACCATGTTACTGTATGGGTTAAGAGATAAGGCATTCCTGCACATCATTGATCCTGTGCTCTTGTACGGCCAACGGGATGGCAGTTCACTTCAACTCTCTCAGTTCACAGCGAACACACAGGACACGGCGGAGAGCAAAGACTGACTACAATGAAAAGGGATGTAAAACCAGACGAATCTAAAGCGAACAAATACATAAAAGCAGTATTGTAAGAAATGCCAATTTAAAAAAAAAAAAAAAAATCTCTCTCTCAAACCGTACATTTAAGATTATATCTTTACAGAAGTTACTTCATTATTATCTGGCCATCCTAATCAATTAAACTAAAAACAAAATGGTGATGACATCGAATAGAATGTAAACAAAGTAAAACACCAAATACATGTGGCTCCTATAACTCCTTTCCCATGGTGCATTTGGGGGGAGAACCAGTAGAGGAAAGGGTGGAATTGATGCCAACTGCGGGTGAATTACACAAGACAAATCAACTGCTTTCCTGACCTGATGGGATTTAATAGGTGGAAGAGGGAGGACATTGTCGATAAGATGATGGATTGACTTGGCCCAGGCACTGAGGAAGGAGGGACAGGTAGAGCGAAAGAGGGCAAACAGGAGACGACAAGGGAGGGGTGGTTTAATGCGACGAGGCACAGGGGTCATCCTCCAAACAAGCCATTGTCATCTATCCTTTTATTCATTGAACTAAACCCCATCAATCACCTGTTCATTGTCCCTTCACTTCTTTAATCACTCAATAAATTCCTTTGATATTGTCTACACATTAATTTATTAACTCACTACATCATTCAGTCATTAATAGGCACAGGGAGGTAAAGGTAAAAGCAAGCAGACACAGAAGGATGAGTCAAGTTGTAGTTTTAGGACTGTAAAGGTTATTGGCGTCAGTCAACAAAACTCTGATTTACTGAACATTTGTGTGAACAAAGTGAACACATTCATGAGAATTAGATTAAGCTGAAACACTAACATGTAGTACAATGAAGGAAAACTGAGTAAATTAACATAGTTTGAAAATGAATTAAAAATACAACAAGTGGAGTCATGCTATGCTGTTAAAATGGAGAGTTGAGAGCAGAACAAGAAGGACGACGATAAAGAAGATGTATAGTATATCTGTTCAAGTTGGGAAAGGCACACAAGGGGAGAGTAAGTAACCTTTTTTTTCATGCCCACACTGACTGTGACTTGACATATTGAAAACATTTCTATAAAGAAAGAAAGATTAGGAAATGAGTCATCGGAGATTCTATTAAAGGGATGGACTTGTAAGTAGAGCTAGACTACTATGTCAGCACATACAGAGGTGCAAGTTAGGCTCAGACAAGCGCAAGACTGTTGCTGAGTAAACTCTAAGTATGTACAAGGTATATTTTCTCTCACTTCTGTGAAATTCACTGTGGATGTTAAAATCAAACGAAATGTTTTTCAGACACAATTATGCCCAAGGCTAGACAGGCTACATGGAAGAGAAATTTGAGTACCGTGTGTATTGTTTGTATGGTAAGTCAACTATCAAACTGACTGGCATTGTAAAGTGTACTGACACAATGTGCACTGGTATACTCATGACAGCATGCTATATGTTATGTGGCCAACAGAGTGTACAGCAGGTGTGGCTTTAGGCAGATCTCAGCCTGTAGACGGAAGAAGCTGCCACAAAGAGTCATTCATTTGACTACAGCTAGTGCAACGCTGCTATTGTTGGGTTCTGGCATTTCCAGGTTTGGCACATGCAAAGGGTTATATATACGATAGGAAACACGGTAGACGAGTGCACAACTCTTAGAAAAACGTGGAGAAAATATTACAAACGTTTCAATAGTTCCTATCTAAAATCAGTCAGATATGAGTTTTCCAATGTGATATATATATCCTTTGAACATTCCTGAATTTCTTGAGCAGAAGCTGGAGAAATAAACCTCACAACATCGACAACAACTGACAAAAGCTAAAAAATAAACAGCAAAAGGAAAAAAAAAAAAAAAACCCAAAAAGATTTTACAAAGAGACGACAACACAACATTAAGATTATAACATAAACCCCATTAATGAGACACTAGAGAGTGAGTGGTCCCATAGGTCTACCAACGAGCATCACAACTCACCACAGATCTGCATTCAGTGTTCCACATCACCCTAAATAGGTAAAGGCAAAAGGAACAAGGGGCCATAATGTATATACTGTATATCAAGCATCTACAGAGAAAGAGTACTGATCTCGAACCAGCGACTAGGTCTCAGGAAAGAGTCGTTTCAAAAGGAGTCTATTAGTATCTATTTAAAAGTAGAATCTAACAACTGTACTGTAGATAAATGTCTCTTCTGTTATCTACAGCCCCCTGCAATCTCATGTCTTTTTTGGCAAAATCACTGTTTTTTTCCTCACTTTTCCTTTCACACATGGCTTACTGTGCCAATCTGCCTGAGCATCTGAACTTCTGAATTGTGATTTGTGGGTAGTACAGTCCCGAAAGAGTCTTAAAGAGCCTAGCTGGTGTCAGATCAGCACTCCTACGTTGCCTGAGTGTGATGTTTAATGACCCACCTAAAATTTGGCCAATAGAGATCTGTGCTTACAGTGATACTACACCCTTAATCAATTTTTTTTTTTTTCAAGTATGCAACACTCACAGACATTTTACCACCTTGAAAAGTTGTTACTATTCGAATTCATCGCAATCGATGTGAATTCCAGCAGACGCTTAACTCTAAACTTACGTTTCGAGCGGAGTATCACTTTTAAAGTTATAACTCGTTGAGGTTTTATATTTAACAGCATGCAGCATTTAATGGATCACGTGCATGAATGATGCCTACCGACAGCATGCAGATACACAGGGACAGTCAGACACTCATCCGATCGACACACGATTTGCAGTCATTGAATATGATGAAAGAAAATAAAACTAACAACAACAACAACAAAAAAAAACTTTGATAAATCTGCCAAAACAAGTCGCACAGCTATTTCTCACAACTTGCTAAATCTGGATGCTGTTAAAGAAACATCCAGCTGTTGATCTATACTGGGTACTTTCCTAGTTTCATTTTTTTTTTACACATACAAATATTGGTTTATCTAATTAATGTAATAAAAGCACATTCAGGTGTTGGTATAAAAACTGTAACTTGCTATACTCTCTTTAAATAACTCATGATTATTTACAAAGGAGTTATACACTGATATTTGATACATTAAAATATTAATCTGATCTAATGGAAAAAAAAATATGTATGAGATCACAAAAAAAGAGGAGAACTAAACTATTTGGAAGATATGAAAGAAACAAAAAAAAAAAAAGGGAAACTAAAAATGATTTAACAAATAATGACTATGTTGACATACTCCTGATGAAGGATGAGTTTGTTCTCTGGACGATGAAGCGTTTTCAGAAAAAGATATTCCTTTCAGCAAAAGTGTTTCTGATTCGTAACGTCTGTATCCAAGAAACCTGACAAATGTGTTTTATCTACTCTTGAGGGCATGATACTGTGTGCAGTATAACGTTGCATGGTTAATACACAATGACATCATGTTATATTCTAGAAAAAAAAAAAAAAAAACAGTTTATCAAAATGTCTTTACTGGTCTCGTTATGACATTTATGGGAAGCTTTGTGGGCGTATAGTGGAACAGAGATGGTGGTTAACACTGACTAGTGTTAGAAAATGACAAACTGTAAACTTTAAGTAGATATGAGAATGTTCTGCCACTGCCCGTGAACTTAAAATGATTACCGTTTACTGTGTGTCCACATAGTGTCCACAAAAAATGATTGATAAGGGAAGTATACAATCTGCAGCTCAGGTTAAGGGCTAGGAAATAGGTGATGTGTGAATTTATTTTTAAAAAACCAGGCAAAATAGGTAGATAACAGTTAAGCAAAGTTAAGTTTTGACAAATTGGAACCAACCCTGACACACTTTCATACCTGTGTGCCTCATACGGTATATTTGCGTTTTTTTTTACAGGCTGCATATTATTTCATTACAACAGTGGTTCATTCTTTAGTCGATTTGCTACGCGCACACTGGAAATAGCATTTATCACCGTCACCATTAAATCAAATTGTAAGAAAACTGTAAACATGATACAGGAAACATTGAAGTGCTGTTTCAACGCCTGCACCACCTGTCCTTCATAATTGGCTTATTTCACTGCCTTGTATGGGGAGTTTTTCAGGTCATCACATTATATCTATATAACAAGCTGTGAGCCACCGACTAGATCTGTAGACTATACTGTTATTGAGATTTGTAAGTATGAACAGTTGCACAGGCGTCTTTTTCCAGAATTAGTTACTCCATGCCTTAAATGCTATCTTAGCTGAATGCTCCTTAAATATTCTGTTGCTTATATCTTATACAGGCATAGATTCATTCATTCTCTTAATTTCATCATACACTGGCATAGTTAAATAAAGCCTCTCAGTGCTCTCTCAGTGCCTTCAGTATAAATTGCAGGGATAAAGAGGGACATTATTGTCTACAGTACATGCTCATCATTAAACTAAAGGAAATTATTTCTTGTGGTGGCCAAGAAACTCTAATCTATATTATCTATACTGGAAAATATATTGTACAGAACAAATATGCATGCCTTAGAATCCTGCTTATGAATAAAACATAAAGGTTAATGGTGTGCCTTGATCAAGTTGTGGTCAGATGTTAGGTTGGCTGTTGGTTTAAGTGGGTGGCAGTGAGCGGGGGGGGGGGGGGTTCTTCAGGGAGGTTTCCACCATCCTTCTCATGCGCTGTTGTGGAGAGACGGGTGTATAAACTCCGGGTTGATGAAAGAGAACCCTGCAAACTCAGCCTGGTCGATGTTGGCAATAACCAGCTCGTCGGGGGGTGTGAGCTGGGGCTGAGTGCGAGTGAAGAACTTGTCAAAGTTCTCGGCCGCTTTGCCGCACTGTAGAAAAGAGAGACAGAGAAAGGGGAGAAACGTTTAGACACAGAGTTTATAAAAATGATGTGAAACAGAGATGTGAACTAGACAGAACAGACATGGAAAATTGGAGCGTTTGCAAAAAAAGTGCGTGCGCGGTGCACAGCAATTCTAAAGCAGATTTTTGTTTTTAACCTCTTGGGAAATTTTGACAAATGAGCCCAAAGCAAAGCTCACACATCATCATCATAGTCATCATCAAACATCATCAATCACTACCATTGTCATCACTATTCACGTTGCTAAATAAAAATCACACTGGGCTGTGCAGCTAGGCGATGTGCATAAACAATGCAGCAAGCACTACGTTTCACCTGTTGACTAATTAAAATGTAAGCGCGCCACATCAAAACAGGCCTTCCTCTTCTTCCTTATTCCTTACTTGTTCCTCTTCCCCCTGGCCTACATAGAAACGGAGAACATTGACTCATGCATGACACCTGATCCCCCACTTTTACTCTATCCACATCAGATTACATGCTCTACATCTCATTCACCCTAAATTGCAAGGGACCCGATCACTGGCACAGCTGTGGAACAAGAACAGTTTCACAAAAACAAGGCCCAGGATTGATTCTCTGAGAGGACGCGGTGTCAGGACCTCTGCATCAAGGCGAGCTGTGTTTGCGCTGACCTCATCACCTGCTGTAACGCAGCTCTTTTATCCCGGCTCAGGTGTGATATGTACACACTTTTGTGCATTTGACCCCCAACTGTCAATGCTAATCATGTTACAAAAGAAGGAAACGATTCCTCAAATAAAAAAAAAGCAACAGCGTCAAGGTGCAACAAGGTCACAAAAGGGTTAATTAGTGTGTTCATAAGAGGGAGGCGAGGCTGTCGAGATTTAAAACGAGACATCGAAATGTTTTCATGTTTCTGTGATGGGAGGATAATCAAATTAAATCAAAGACATGGAAACGGATCATGTCACATAGTGGATTAATTAGCACTTCAGAGAACTTCTGAGCAAACGAAGGTCATGTACACGTTCGGGGGATGTGGGTGTGCATCTCGTTCTGTTGCTGCAGTGATATTCCGTATGAAAAACTCTGTTTGACCACAGCTGCTTTAAAGATTAAAAACAAATGTATTAAAATGTAGTTTCCATAGCGATCATTGCAGCTGCCTTTTACACTTGGTTAAGTATAACTAAAGTATACACTATTGTGCCAGTGAAGTGTTATTGTTTCACACTGTTAATAGCTTGTACTCATTCTTGTACCCATTTTGTGCAGTACAGGGTGTTTCTGTGAATCAAGTTGCATATTGCAAATTTGATGTCAGGTCAGATTACTGAGATTTGCATTTTCTTCACCAATTAGCTCAGGTTAGAGAAAAATAACACAGTGCAAGGTTCAGTCATCTCATGTGCTATTTTAATTGCTTTACCAGGAAATGCAAAACAGATCCTGTTGAAAAGCTACTTCGATATCTGCTAGGCTTTTCTGTCTAACATAATAACCACTGCCAATACTAGGCAACAACTGTAAGAGCTGAAAACATGGAAACCAGCTGTTTTATCTCCTTCCAAGCAAATCTAATATATGCTACTGTATATTTCCTTGCAGTAATTCTGCGCCTCTCACTCAAGGCTATCAGTGTGCTCTTAGAATTTGCTTTTGGAAGATCTGCTCTGAGTGTAATCTCTAACACAACACTGCCAGCGTGCCACGCTCCCTCTTGCATCCTTTTAAAGCAGCAGAAAGAAGATGATTTAATCTGTCCTGGTCGATTTCTGTCCTGATCTTGTGAATCAGGAACTGTAAGTACCAACGCTTTATGTGCTGTCAGTCACCTTACACTTTAAATCCTGCGACACACTGGCGTCAACATGCAAAGGCTTTAATTTGTCATGTAGAAGTGGTTTGCAACTGGCTAACCTTTAAAGGGCACCTTGACTTCAGATCGTGACCTTCAGGTAGATATAGAATATTTAAAGCAGAGAATGTGAAGAGTTCTCGTCTCTTTTAAGTTATGAGAAATGAGAAAAAAAAGAGTGTACAACAAGAAAGAGAGAAGGCTGCGCACTATCCTTCTCTATCCTCATCAGCTAGTCCACCTACACACTGGGCTCACCTACATGGATGCATGCATTGGCAAACACACTCACACACTCAATCATACATCTGAATACACAGAAGCACTCTTACGCTAAGACCTCGTGCTCCATTTGATAAGCTTTCGTGTTCCCTTGGGAGATACTGTTCTGCAGCTGGCTGTGAGTCTAACTGGCTCTGTGAAGCCAAATGCCATGGGGCTCTAAGAGAGGACTTGCATAGAAAGGAAGGGTGATGGCAACCGTCGCACTTTTGGCACCGTTGTCATAGAAATAAATATCAGTGCATTAAACTCAAAGGTCTGTTGTGACTGAAAAGGCAATATTTCACTGAACATTACATCAGCGATGTAATGTTCGGTGCTATTTACATACAGTACGGGGCGCTGCTTGAAAGAAGCAGATTATAATGTTACTCCACGATGTGCCCTTTCTGTCCGATGACGGTTGTCCACTAGACGTGTTCAGTACATGTATGAATTAATGGTTATCAACAAATACTGAATCGCCTTTGTCACTGACTGAACCAGTAGCTTTTAGCTGTGGAGCTCCCATCAGTGGTGACTTCTCAGCTCAGCCATGATTCACAGTAAGTTACCTTCTCATTAAAGCATATTAAAAGGTCACTAACGCTACAGAAACAATCATAATCTGATAACTCTGCTGTAAATAATAGGCTGCTGAGCTATTAAGACTTATGTACAGCGTGTGTATGGGCTAGTTTTGTACTGACTTTTCTTTTTTTTTTCTGAATGCTGCTATGAGCAAAGCCCTCTTGGCATCTACTAACTTCTGCTTCACCCATCACATTTACTTCAAAACAACCCAACAGAGAGAACTACTCTACTACTAAATGACTGAACACCATTGGTTGCACTTTGGCCACATGGCTCTTTTTAGGGTAAAACTGACTGAATGACATGACTACACGTTTTGATCCAGTTCAGGACCTGTGTCCCTGGTTCTGGACTGGGAGATCCACGCTGCTATGTCACTAGAAACAGGACAGCACATTTGTTTAGGGAGGATGCTTGAAGAGAAGTAAGGTTATATAGACAAGACAGCCCTTGGTCAGCCATTACACATCCTTCCTTCCTCATCTTTCAGTCCCTTCCAATAAGCTTTAATCATTAGTATTAGGGCAGTTTGAGCCCACAACCAACTGTGACCTGGCATTGAAACTCTTGACTAACTCATGACTAACTGGCCTTATCTACTGCTGCCCTACATTCACAGACATGACATCACTGTCTTTGTAAGTGTGCGCATGTTTGTTTTAACGTGAGTGTCAATGTGTATGTATGTTCCAGCGAGTCTTTGTGTGTTTAAGGAGTGTCTGTCTGTGTTTGTCATGCAAACACATTGTGGTCTACAGGTACAGACATTGCTATTTGTTTTCTTCTTCTTCTTTTTTTTTATTAGGGAGGCTAGACAAAACACGTCATGTGATTTAAAAGAACTGAGTACAACAGAACATAAATACAATGAGACACAGTGTGTGTTCATATGTGTGTGTGTGTGTGTGAGGTTTTTTTTTAAATGTCCCTCCATGACTGTTGTTACTGACAGGTGGCGTTTGCTCCGAGCCACTACCACCCTGTCAAAGACGATAGAAGGCAGGACACACACTCTTCAAGATAGGGGGCAAATGTTGCTTTTTGTGTGGGTGTGTGTTGTCTCTGAATGTACCCTCACCCTGCAGATACCTGATGGGTAATACCCAGCATCCTTCAACTGCTGCGCCTCTCTTGTCTACTTGTCTACATCTATCCATCACTGACCATCCTTCGCTCAAGTGAAGGATGGTCACCAACGACAATCACCGGCACCGAGATGTCCCCTTCTGGACACTGGGCTTCTGCAGTGTGACCACAAAGCATATGTGGGATGAGGCTGGTTAGCATGTTGTGGTCACTACTCGCAGTGCTGAGGGCTGAAAGTTAAAAATATTTCTGTTTTTCTGTTTTTTGAGATGGAGGATCACACTTGCAATGAGGACCTTGAATAGACGATTTCATAAGAGCTGCTCTCAGAAGATAAACGAAGCTGAAAAGATAAGCTCGACAAGAACAGAAGGAGAAAATGAGGTTATGAACCATGTTGTTATGAAAATCTGGACCACTGCTTTGTGATGTGTTTGGGAACCCTTCTGGAAGAACACAGGACTGGTCTTCCATCTTCTCATTGGTGTGATTCAGCTAAACCTTATGGGTTGAGACCAAAGCTATTATGCTGTTGATACATCATCCCCATACACAGTGACATAGTGTCCTACATGGGTTTTTGACCTACTTTCTCGCATCTTTAGTCTCCCTCTCTCTCTCTCTCTCTCTCTGCACACATACAGGCATACACGCCTCTGCACGCAAGCACATTAAAAGAACACTCAGCTACTTAGGATGATAAATGAGCTCCTGCCTCCATTAAGAGTTGTGCCAAGACTCCCTCTCTCTCTCTCTCTCTCTCTCTCGTTCTCTACCTCTCTCTCTCCCTGAAGCCACAACCATCTCCCAAACATTATGCTTTGTTTTGCTGAATTGTTATCTTGTTATTAGCAGCTTATATAAGGCATCAGTCATCTGAAACAATTCTTAGTTTAAGTAAGAAGTGGGGAAGTAATGATTTTCATGAACTGAATTTGAGACATTTAATTTTGCTTTATATTGATTTATCTACTATTTAATTTCCACTGTGCCCTATTTCTTGAATGTTTCATGTGACTAAATCACTAAAACACAGTTAAACCAATAGATTACTGGTGCAGAAAGTCCTGACACGACCAATTGTGCTTTGGCTATATACACCAAAGAAGTGGAGTTAAACAGATGCAAAAGTTCATCATTTCAAATCAACAAATCATTTATTCAATGTGACTTTGTAAACAAAATCCAAAAAGCAGCAATTACATGTATCTGCATCTGTTGAGAAATGAACGATGCGGTAGATTTTTACTGAAAACATGATGGAAAATACCAACTCTCTTGACCTCAAATTAGGAAATAAATAAATAAATAACTGTGGGAAAAAAAATAAATTCACAAACAAACCGAAAACGTTCCCTCTTTTGTGTCCCGTAAGCTAAAAGAAGAATGAGACATGCTCAGATGCTCAGTCAAGTTGCAACAGTCTGTGCCTCTCGTTTTCTTACAGCTACAGTGACTCATGGACTCATCCGTATTGCCATCATATTCTGTATGCTTGTGTGTGTGTGTTCATGTATCCCGTCAAGCATGTGCATCCCTTCCTTGGACGATGTTCCCGAGACTTCTGCGCGGTGACTAAGTCCTCCCACTCTTTCTTGCCCTGCCTCCCTCCCTCCCTCCCTTCATTCACTGCTCCCATCACTATCAATCAGCAGCTTTCCTGTTTGACCTACTTTTTCCATCCCTTTCCTCTCCCTTCAGCCATAAAGACGGTCGGTCATCCACAAGTGGGCGTGAAGCGTGTGTGTGCGTCGAGTGCGTTGTCTTCTCCAGAAATTAGCCTCCTTTCATTGCAACACCGCTCGCTGGATGTGGCATTTAAGTACGTGCTGTGTGCTTATTTTTGTCACCTGCGGTAGACGTCTGCACGGTGACAACATCCAGCGCTATGAATATGGATCAACTCTTACTGAGCCTGTGCCCTGACACTCATTCTACCGCATAGACTTTGTCCCCTCTGTGCTGTCTGAAGCCTTGGTCCAATAGATACAGATGGTTTGAATCTCTCAGCTGGGTGCAGCCAGTGTATTGATTGCAATTCCACAGCTGTCACAGGCGGATGAAGTGAGATTGAGCAGGGATAGATGCACAAGGAGAAAGGAAAGAGGAGGGGGAGTGGATTAGAGAGGCAGGGTTAGACCTAGTGAAGGGTGAGAGGGAGGTGTATAATAATAGCCATTTTTTGGTGGTAATGGACTCAGAAACATCGCTGTATTACATGACATAGTAAGATGGACATGGTGGATCATTACAGAGTAGGCGATGGTGGTCACAGGGAGCATTCGACAATGTTTTCCTTCCCTCCTTCCATCTCGATCACCTTTCATCCGTATCTACATCTATAACCAGACCCATGCAAGCATGCGCTGTGCAAAGGACATGCATCTATCTCTCTACAACTTCGGCGTGGACACATAACTCACAGAAGCTTTCATTTCTCTCCCTGATACGGCTGACCCATCCCTGCCTCCTCTACATATCAACAAACTCGCACTCGTATGCAGCAAACAGACGCACAGACATGCAAGGAAATCTTCCTCCCCTGCTCTTCTTAATCTCTGTTAACCTTCACTTTCTTTAACCTTCCCACACACACACACACATACATTTACTCACACACATACACACACAAAGCACACACAGCATTTCCAGCACATCCACTCAGCAGGAGACCACATGGACAAAGAGGCCAGGCTTCACCTTATAAGAGGAACTGGAGCCCTTGAGGGTTGAAACAGAAAAGAAATACTATATTTAAACTGAATATGTAAGGGACACACACACACACACACACACACACACAAGTCACTGAGTGACCTACTTCATCTTTGTTGCCTGTTGACTCCTGTTATTTAAAGAAATTCAGTCTATATGAACTCTATATGTGTGTGTGTGTGTGTACAGTACCAGTCAAAAGTTTGGACACAGTTTTGACTGGTATAAGAGAGAGAGAGAATGATAGAGAGACAGGGAGAATGTGTGCGTACTCTACATGATCATGTGTATACTCCAAGGACCTCATACTGTGCAGCAAAATGTGAGCTATATGAGAAACGCATTCATAATAAATGGACGTTACATTAATTATACATTGAGATGAGAAGCTTTGAAATTACTTATGGCCCATATAACACATGTATGTATCTTACGCCTGCAGCTGCGTTCTGACTGCAGTAAAGAGCATCAAGTCAAGGGCTGTATTATATTCCATATCACGGGTCACTAGACATCAGAGTGACTTCAGTGTAGGGTTAATGTACCGATCCTGTCTCTTATGCAAAGCTGAAAATTTAGAGCTGAAACCTTTAGTCCATTAATTGATCAGTGGATTGACATAGAAATAAGTATTTTGATGTTCGATTCCCACTGTTTTGTATGATTGTAAACTGAATGTCGTTAACTGTCTGTTGGATAAAGTAAGGCTTTTGGAAACATGTTCTTGGTTGCTGGGAAACCGTGACGGATATTTTTCATTATTTTTTTGGCATTTCATAAACTAAAGGATTTATTGAGTGATTGAAAAAATAATCGTCAGACTGAATGATAATGAAAACAATCATTAGTCGAAGCCCTAAAATGTTGTTTACTGTGAAGATGATGACAGTAATGTTTTTATAAAACTATATAACGCTGGTGTAGTTTTGCTGTCAGTGAGAGCAGATTTAAATCAATGACGCTCCTGACACCTTCATGATGAGACACTGTGTGGTGGTTTACAGCGATGGTATGAGCTTCATTTCCACTTTCTGCATTCATCTTCATACAATGAGACCTACTGCAACAACACAGGTCTCATTTCCAGTAAATAACATCAGTTATTTACTAGAAATCTCCAGCAACATGTGGGAGTGTCAACAACACGTCTGCTCTAGAGCCTGTGTGCTGTTACTTGTGTGTGATGTTATTTTATACTGTAGCTTACAAGCCTAGTGATGGACTATAATGACCTGCTCACTTCTCTACTCTTTAGTCAACATTTGTTGTTTTTAATTGAGTTCTATAATTAAACTGACTTGTTTTTTTCATGGACTAGTCTCCCGGATGATCTGTTTATGTTGAAAAAATGATTATTCATATATTGAAGGGTTTACCTAAATCACAAAATAAGATGTTTTTTCACTTACAGCTAGTGAGCTATGCAGGTAGCTTTGATTTTATTTATTAACAGCTATAGCTGGGGGGAAACCTTTGTAAAAGTCTCTTCTTTTTCCCAAGGAGTTTTACCTGTTATTAAATTTGAAGTAAATCCTCCTAGAATTATTAATACAAATGCTATTTTGAAAAGGACTTAAAAGGTGCATGCCAAGTACAACAACATGACAGTCTGAAGTATGCTCTCTTAACTTTGTTGCATGTCCTCTTCTGAATTTTTTCCATTACTGCATCAACTCCAGCTGTACACTAAAAAGTAGTGGCTACTGCATGTTCCATGTAGAGGCTAACAGAAGATGATAACTAGCAAAGAAAACCTGCTGGCAAATTCATTTCACTATTTCACTTTCGGGTATAGTAGATGTCACACTGCCCTGACAGCAACATGACTGGTTCGGGGTCTGTAGCAACACCGAGCTTCAGCATGAGGACAGCGTGTGTGTGTGTGTGTGTGTGTGTGTGTGTGTGTATTGGTAGGATATGTATGTATATCAGTAAAATAAGGCCGAAAGGGAGAAAGAGGGAGGATCGGGATGGCTTGCGGTTCATTAATTTTACTGCCATAAATTGTGTAAATTCAAATGTAAAATGTCATAACACGCATATGTTCTGGTCACGCGTCTGTTTGGATTGCAAGTTTTATAATATCAACAAGAAGCATTTCCTGAGGTGATGAATTTTAGGTGCATTAAATGAGATTGGGTGATTAATGAAAACCTTAAGGAGAAAGTCCCAACCAGAAAATGTGGTGAGCACAGATAAGGATTAGCTGCCTCCTGTATATGTGTGTGTGTGTGTGTTTTTATTGTTTGGTGGTGTGGGTCCTTGGAAACATCTGAGCAATTTAGAGATGAGCTTTAATCAGCTGTAACAGTCAAACCAAGAGCATCATTTCTATAGAGAGTAAAGGACAAGAAATAATTATGTGTAAATCTGATCTTAAGCATTGATATTCCAAAAAGCATTATATAACTGGAAAATAACCTGGATTGCTGTGTTATGTACCACCTGTTTGAATTCTTTTAAATTGAAATCTCAATACCTAATAAACCTAACACTGCATGTTGTTTAAACTTCCATACAAGCGTCTTAAAAGTTCATCAATACTTTCAAATTTCTATCACTTACAATAAAAGTGTACTACTGTACTTTTCAGTTTTAACTAGTGACTTTCCCTCTGTTGTTTGTATGACAAACGTCTGACAAATACAACTTGAGGGCTGACGTACAAGTTGGTAAACAAGCAGCCAAGAACAAATATTCCTCGAGGGAGTCGAGAACACAGCAGAGGGACATAAAACGTCTCTTGCCATTTTGATTTGTCTTGTAGTGATAAGCGCATCTGCTCTCGGTTGTTCGGATAAATGCTGAATGTTGCATTTGTTCTCTTGTCTTGTTTATCTATATGGCGTTTGTATGTGAAAACGCGCTGCTTGCACTGTGCTGTGAGATACATTCTGTCGACAATAGACATACAAGAACGCTGTCGTTGAACACTGTGTTGAATTTGGGGACTGGACTAATTGCAATGAGGCAAAGGAAAGACAAAGGATGCCAAGTTTTCAAGGTGCATGGCGCAAAGTGCAGTTAAGTGTGCACTTTAGGTATTTTTAGGCAATGTCTAAATGCCTGTTGGCTTTAGATGACCTTAGTGTTGCCCCTCTCCTACAACTGTCATTAAAATACTGCACAGGTTTAAAAAAAACATCATCTGCATCTCAAGGAAATGACTCTACGCTGCACTTTGCGCCGTGCACCCACATGAGAATAGAATCCAAAGAAGCAGCGCTCCCTGTGTGACAGGAACAGATGAGTGTTATAGGAACTGTGTCCTTATTTTAATGAAGGCTAAACTCATATGACAGAGGCCACCAATCATCTCGACCTTGGTTACAGTAATTATACAAAGCGGTATCACACTTAATCAGACTATGGGGGTAAAAATTAAACTCTAAGCAAGTTCATCGCCAACTATAAAAGTCTATGTGCACAGGACTTACTACTTTGGGCTTGAAGGGCGGCTGTATCTCCCTGTTCTGAAGGCGTTCCCAGTCAATACGTCTGAAGAAGGCGTGTTCTCTGATGTCCCTCTCTCCCTCCGGGCCGCAGCCCAGACGCTTGGATGGGTGTTTGGTCATCAGCTGTTCACAGTTATAAAAAAAAAAACAATGGAGTCAGAACAAAGGAATCATAGCGGTTATTCTACTTAAACCCAGATCAAGCTGTTTTTAACAATGTTGTGAGAGGGCGTCAGATGATCAGAAAAAGAAAAAACTCTGTGTCGACTGCATGATTCAGGTTTTTTTTTTATTGCAACAACCTTTTTTCCTTCTTCAGTTTCTTAACTGAATGGAGAACATGTTCAGTTATACACAGAACATAGATTTTGGCAGAACATGGAAAAACTGTTTGGATTTAACTCTCTCAAAAGTGCTCATCAGGAAAACTCTCTCACTTTGTTTTCTCCCGCTCCGGTGTTCTCACTGATGTGTTTCATAATGTGATTCCGTCTCTTTTCTAGGTCAGTAAATGACAGCTAAACAGATGGGTCTGTAAAAGAGTGATATAATTGTTTTTTTTTTTCTTCTTCCTCTCCCTCTGCTTGTTCTGACTTTAGAGAACTGCTGCCACTTCCAATCACACTGCAGACAACATGAGGACACAGTTTGCACAAAAGCAAACTGTGATTTAAAAAAAAAAAGTACCCACAGGAAATAAAACCAACAACAGAATTTGTCCTTGTTAAATTATGTAGAAGCCCAGTGGCGTTACTTTAACATAATTGACAACATAATATGTCAGAAATACAAGTCAAAAATGAAAAGACGGTATGAGAAGAGATGAGACTTGACATCTGTAGTTTAGAATAAGATAAGATTTGTCTTGGACCACAAAAACTGTGGCTCACAACACAAGTGTTGATAATAGTTGAACAAACCAAACTTACAGCTGGAGAACATTTGAATTCTTGCTGATTGTATAAACAGAAAATGGTCTGAAGAAGGAAACAAACAGGGCAATTTTAAATGCATTAAAGCCATGTCAACTCATAATGACATATAATCGCTGACTTGATGCTTGGTGTTTAAGTGTGTATATGAAATTTCACCAGTTATACTACATATTTTGCGTTACCTCTCCCACCTCAGTGCAGGGATTTGTCCTGGTTGAATCGCTAAGGAAGATGAGGAAGTCCTCTGGAGAGGAAACCTACTGGATTTCAGTATTGACAGTCCAAGGACAAAATGACTTATTCATGCACTGGAATCTGAAATGGAAATTATCCTTTTTTTTTTTTTAAACTGAGCTAGTTTAAATGCTTAAATAGGCTGGTTTCCATGCTTTCTAAGTGGTGAGTGTATGAATACATACACAGACACACAAAAGCCCACAAGAATCCAGCGCCTCATTTAAATCCCTAATCTGTGATGCACACCTTTACATTGCAGCGCAGTCACCTTCACAGTTCTCCTGCAGTATATGACATGTTTAGCAATCATGCTGTGTGTGTTTAGTGTTCTTACACAAAGGAAGACTGTGTAACTGATGTTTATCTCTCCAGCTACAGTTTCAGACTAAAGGCAGACACATACTGTTCACCTTGAGTCTTACAGTAGCCTGTCAGTCAGGTTTCATTACTAAACTAAACTCAACGTCTGTTTTTTAGTAAACTTGAAATAACTTCCTTCTACAGTCCCAAAAGTATTTACCCAGTAAATATATAATAATTTATGGTATATTATTGGGTAATAAGTTGGGTTATAAGTAGGTAAATACAGAGAAACTACAGCTGAAATAAGAAAACCCTCCATTACCCACCAACTCAAATACCATGCAGTTGTGATCGTTTTAGCTTGGTAATAACTCAGATATAATTGCTTCTCAGGAACGCAGGCAACCAATTCTTAGAAACACGTCCTCTATTACCCATCAATTCAACTGTAGTTATTCAAGGTTTATGTTGCCCAAGTTTTGTACATCTAGAAATTAAGATATTACTTTCCAATAAATTACTTTTTTGTATATAGTTATTGTTCATGGCTACAAATAACCCAAAGGGTTTATAAGATTTACCTTAAAGTCACCTGGTAACAACCTCTGCAGGAACAGTTTAATATACTATAATTTACTATATATTTACCAGGTAAATACAGTAATTAGGGAGCTGTAAAAGGAAGGGTTACCATGACATTTGTTCCTTGTATGTGCTCTTTATCTGAGGGTGCTGAAATCTCACCATAAACGAACTAAATGTGATTTAAGAGACATGACAGTATTAAACGACACGCTCAACTTTTATGAGCGTTGGTGATTTGTGATTTCTGCAGGCCGGCTTCCTAGCTGCAAGCCCCTAAACATACAGGCCATGCATGGGCTGAGCCAAATCTAAACGAGCAGAGTGCATCCAGCTGGCAGAGTACATCAGACAACTGTTGACGAGGAAGGAAAAGTCATTTGCAGCTTTCTGTCTGTTCACAGGACTGTCAGTGACGGTGAGAAGTCATCCTCCTGCACAAGGCTGTCACCATTAAACAGCTCACACCTTGAAATGTCCTTGAAACTGACTGACTGCTGTCCTGCCACCGTGTCAATCACACGCCCAAACTTTTTTTTTTTTTATTATAACTTGATCACTCGAATTCATTTGCATAAGTGTGACGGATAACCTCACTCCTGAAAAAAAGAAAAATGCGGTGTTGACGTTTCACGGTGAAACATTTGATTATTCTATCTGCAAAACTGTTAGCACTCGAATCTCAGTGGCTCCACCGTGTCATGAAACTGTCAGCAAAGTGTTCTAGAAGTGTATAACTTTGAAGAGACCCTGCTGTTTCTGCTGAGAATGTCAAAATGTTAGATTTGACAGGACGGCGGGTAGGGAGCGAGCGAGAGTCAGGGAGACGGAGAAAAAGAGAGAATGATAAAGTAAAAGAGA
Source organism: Thunnus thynnus (assembly GCF_963924715.1). Lineage (NCBI taxonomy): Eukaryota > Metazoa > Chordata > Actinopteri > Scombriformes > Scombridae > Thunnus > Thunnus thynnus. The sequence goes on along the minus strand of NC_089519.1, from coordinate 4,210,898 downwards.
AAGCAGATGGGGTCTCTAAGTCAGCAGGGCTTTCAAAACACACACACACACACACACACACACCTTCATCATCCTATAAAGCCCCTTTAGTTTACTGCGGCCTGAGATAACATATACATAGTGAGGCAAAACGTCTGATCCCATCCCATTACTTAGATGAATATGTATCTACATCTGTGACCTATTTAAAATGTAATGTACTGTACAGTATGTATATGCTCCCTCAGTATAGAAACAGTTGCAGGTATTGTAAGATAATACTCCATCTTCTGTTTGCATACAACCAATATATACTGTATAATATGTGCACAGAATTACTCTTGTCATCCTCTGCTGCTATCGTCCGTTTCTGTATTAGCATCAGTTTTCTGTCAAAACCTGTTCTTCTCTCTCAGCATCACCACTCCTGCTCCTCCCTGCACCCTGTTATTCTCCTCCTCTTCCTATCTCTGTTTATTTCCCATAAAACATTCTTTCTCTTGTTTCATATCCTTATCATCATCTTTCTCTTTCTTCTGTGGGTCACGCTGCTGGCGAGCACTATGTATCCATTAAGAGGAGGTGCTGCAGCCATGCCAGACTAGGGTTGAGACAGGGACTTGGTCTGAGACCAGGATACACACACACACACAGACACACACACACACACACACACACACACACACACACACACACACACACACACACACACACACACACACACACACGTGCACACTCAGCCAAGAAAAATTAAGGAGAAAGAAAAGGATGGGAAAAGGAAAGAGAGGGGACAAAGACAAATCAGTGGAGTTGAGGTAGGAACAAGGAGACAAAGCATGTTATTGCACAGCTCATTGAATTTGCACTGCCTCTGGACAGACATAAAACTGACACTTTCACTATTAAATTCCTTCTACATACACACACACACACACACATGTGTGTATTTCTGTTACCCTCCTGAACATTCAAAATAAAGAGTCTCTCTGAGTCTCTTCTGCTAATAAAATAAACCACTTGAGGAATGTTCCTGCAGTAATTCTCATCTTTTATTGACCAAAGAGTCCTTAGTCGAACCTCATGTCATCAGTGACTGTGAATTCATCGACAGCTGCCAAAATTCATCCATATTTCATGTCCATCAGCTCCTCTGAGGATGAACATGTATTGACATACCAGTGTTTCTTGCTGTCTTCTGAAGAGTGCATACAAAGTGCCAATGAAGGTCATACACACAGAGGTTAAAGGGCAAATGAGTGAGTGTATGCAGATGATTTTTGCCTTGTTGTCTGTACTGTGAAGCAATAAAGTGATTTTCAGTGAATACATTGGGTAAGTGTACTGTGTTCTTCCTCCGTCCCTTCCTTTTTCATTTTCTTTCAAAACATTCTGTTGTTAACATGAAACGAGACAAAGAGTTACTATATTCCAGTATTTGTCTGCTTGACTTGCACTGACCCACTGTACTGTTCAGTTCTCCCTGTCTCTGGAGATCCAGCAGCCATGTACCCATGGTAGCTGACACAGCATCTCAGGAGACTGTTGAGTATAAATACTCCTCTGTTCTTACAGAGGAGGGGGTAACTGATGGAAAACAATCTCATTGCGACTCAAAATGCTTGACTGTTTGGTTCAAAAATGATTCCCAGCTTTTTTTAAACCAGTCCTGGTAAATACTTTACTTTAATGCAATAAAACAAACTTTAAATACAATGAACACAAACAAAGTCAGTACTGGGCTACCACAATAAATACTAAACCATGCACTCTTTGGTAGTTTGGATTTGGGAATTAAGATTAGTTTTCCAGCAGCATTAATAAGTTTGTTTGCACAAATGAAGCAGAAAAAGACAAGAAATATAAGAGAGAGCTACAGTATGAAGACCTTTAATATCTTCTATCTTCTTCTAGCAGAGGTGTCTCAGCTCTCTGCTCAGTCACATACATTTCTGTCAGAATCCTAGATTCAATCATTTTGTGGATACTTTGGTCCAGAAATTGTTGAGGAGTAACACATTTGTTCTAGACATCTGGTAGATGTTTTAATGTCGGGCATATTTTGCTGATTAACAGCACAAAATGTCATATTTTCTTCATCTGTGTTGCCCATTTTTGGTTATTTATCACCACTTGAAAGAACTAACTTACTGTATTTCAGTCAAACAAACGCACCAAAGAATTGACCATTTATTGCAAATGGTTATACAGTCAGATTTGATGGAAAAGGTAATCAGAGGTGCTGCTGGGAGACTTAAGTCAGCCACACTAGTGAGGAGTATACTGGACAACAGGTTTCCTTCAATGTTTTACTAATGCATATGTCAAAGACACAGGCCCTGAGTGTGGTGAGAAGAGTCCACTAATACATAGATGAATTCCCAGAAAGTATTTTTAAAAAGCTTCATTCATACAGCATATGAGGCTAGACTAGATCTGTCTAGATCTGCAAAGCTAAGAAAAGCTGTACATCGGTCTGTGACACAGTGTGTCTGTTTTTATTCCTAAAGTTGAACAAGCGGGAAGAGTTTTGTAGTCCTTTTACATGAATTTCAGTTATCTTGGCTTCAGTGAAGAGCGTGAAAGACACAGGGTTTAAAATGCTGATTTACAGGATTTTCAACCCAGACGGGAAAAGCTTCTGGGGAAAACAGTCCCTGTTAAACAGGACAGTAGATGGAAGATGTCTATTGCTTCATATCAGACAGGTGCATTTTGTAAAACAGAGAAAAAAAAGCATATCTTGATGTTGATTATGGATTTTGCCTGACGTCACCGACTGATTTACTAACACTCACCCCTTTGCAGACGGAGACAGCCTCTTTGGACAGGGACTTGGGGTAGGACACGTTGTGCTCCATAATGGACTGGAACAACTCATCTTCATCCTCTCCATCAAATGGAGGCTGTGGATAGAAGGACACAACAATGAGAGTGCTAGTGGTTCATCCATTAAAACACAGCGGGTGAATACGTGGTTACTGTTCTGAGACCACAAACAACTTTCTACCGCTAAAAGTAAAGTGTCACCATGTATCACCGAAAGGATCCACCAGTGGTACATTTGTGTTTTTGTACCCTCTCTACCAGACAGGTAAATTGGCCACATTTGGTAAAAATAGTTTCCCCTACTGAATAAACATGGGGATGGGAAAAAACTGGACAAAAAATTGACAGAACAGGATGCTAAAGAGAGAGAATTGAGGAAGGAATGACAGAAAACGGAGAGAAAATAAGGAAAAATGGACAATTTGTGCAAACAAGTTTCACAGGAAGACCTTGCAGGGCAAATGGAGTGGATGACCCAGCTTTTTTTTCCCCTCCTCACTGCCTGGTTATCATCAGTAACCATAATGTGGGTGTTTTGACAGTCCATAAAATGAATTATTCGTCATTTCCACTCCACTGGCCCCTTCAACTAGAGATAGCCTGTCTACGTCATGCCCCCTTTACCTGATTTCACACACAGCAGAGAGATACAGAGGAAGGGAAAATCTGAATAAGTAAAAAACTTTTCTTAATTGTTGAAAAGACACTTGTTCTAAGTTAATTTGGGAGTGAGAACATACCCATCTACATGTTTTGCTTTGCTGCAGAGGAGCTAGCTTTTGCATTTATCTGCACTTTGCTTTTGGCCTTTTAGAATAGGGGTCTCTAAAAAAAATATCTTAATGAGTCATTTAGTGCTGAGTCCTGAAAACATGTTTTATTTAAACCTGAAAAGGAAATCTTCTGATGTGATGAGTGTTTTTTACTTTCTCAGCATTTTCAAATGAGAATTCTCTTGAAGCTATTCACATTAATAGTATAATTTAGAGATGAGTGATGACATTGTCATTGTAGCCATAATAATGTGGTGATAATATATGTTAAGAAGTAATCTCTGACATGCTTTGTTTCCACTATTTGCAACCACTAGAATGTGGTTTTAGGCTGATTTTGCACAGATTGGAGACACTGTAAAAAGCTAATGCTAGGCTAACCTTTAAACAAGTCATATTGTTCCTATGTAAGCAACACATGGAGCATCTTTAGCTTCCGGCTAATGCTACGCTAATTCAACAAACCTCAACTAAAAACAGAAGAAAAATAAGCTTCTTTAACAGGTCAATGTAGAAAATTGCAAATAATCGAATAAATTTTCACACAAAAGCAGAAACTAAAGGGGCATTAAAGGCTCAGACAGACAGCCGCTATGGTTGCAGGGTAAGATACAGCCTGGGGAAGGGCGCCATGTTTTAAACGTGTTGCAACAAGATATGCTGCCAGTCTAGTGCCTTTATTTGTGCACAAGTTGAGCAAATTAAATATCTAACTTGTCTGCATCAAACAGCAGCCCTCTTTTTTCTTTGTGAGATAAATAAACTTACAATGCAGCTGGAAAAAAATCTACAAATCAGTGCACGTATAATACAATACAAAAGAAAATTATTAAAACAATTATTTGTGCTAAATCTCACTGTTGTTGAATTCTAAAGCAAATTTATAAGAGTGCATAAAACCTCCAAAATATATAAATGGGCTGTTTAACACTTAAGCTCACTGTTTTTTCAGGAATTTGAATGGTGTCTTGCTACACGACTCATATCTACCATAAGGAGACTGTCTGCAGCCTATGTAGAACTGCAATCACAATCAAAGTCACGCAGCCCAGGCAGCGTGAGCAAAATCTTACATCTGTTCAACCAGATCCATTACTGAGACGGTGAAGTGTTTATGAGTAAATAATACGAGCTGCGAATGTAATGTATGTAAAGAGATACCGCTGGAATCCATGCTCCTCATACCACTTCATGATTGATCAATTAGCTGCTACTCTACATGAGGACACACTTAAAAAATCCGCAGCGAGGTTTTAGAGTACGCTGTAAGAATGTTACCGCTAATATGCTGAACACACACACACACACGCACGCACGCACGCACGCACACACACACACACACACACACCAGTTAAACCTGGGTCAATAGTAAGCTCAGCTGACTGCTTGAAAGAAGGTGAGAGGTTACACCAACTCGGATATGCCCTATGATAAGAGGAAAATGGAGGTTATGTTTGTATATGTGTCAGTGTTTATTATAAGCACTGGTGGGAAGGTCTTCAGGGAGAACCACCTGAGTACATTTAAGCTGCAGCACAGCCTCGCTGCTAGGGGGACTTTTAATGCGGCTGTGAGTGATCTGTGAGAAACTCTGTGTCTGTGTAAAGTTGTCGGCATAATATGTAGAAGTTATTACATAAGCAAGTACCGCTGTGTGTGTGTGTGTGTGTGTGTGTGTGTGTGTACACCACTCACCTGTCCTGCCAGCATTTCATAGAGCAGCACTCCATATGCCCACCAGTCAACAGAGCGTCCATATGGCTGATATGCAATGATCTGCGGAGGAAGGGAGAGAAAAAAAATTCAGCGAAACTCAAATAATTCATCTTTATCTGAAAGTAGGGCGACTCAGGTAACAGTCAAACTATAGAGAATTATTTGGCTGACTAAATTGCCATCATAATGACCCATTTTAAAACAAGCAGAGAATGTTACACTTTAATATTTCCCTGCCTGGATTTCATAACTTTGAAGATGAATAAGGTTTCATAAAGCACATCATGATAAACTGACTCAAAACCAAAGACACTTGCCGTCCCACTGAACTAGATCACAGCATACATGTGACCGCTTTGGATCTGTAGATTAAATATTAAGCTAATAACAGAATCTATGAATATTTCAGTACATTATTCATCCATTACATGTTTCACCGCTCGTCCTATAATACGTTGCCTCTGTCTGCGTTAGAAGTGCATATCTTTAGATCGCGGAGATATAGCACACAATGTGAGTCTTTCTGAAAGTAGCACACAGCAAATCTCCTCTTATGTTATAACCTTCATTAGATCTCCCATAAAAGCGAAATGTAGGGGGGTAAAGACTGTAATGTGTAACATGTAGGTGCTCTTCTGTAAATCCATGACAGGATCATTTTAAAAAGCCTCTGCAAAACGTCTACAGGCCTCTTCCCAGCATGGTTGCATATCTTCTCATGCACACCACCATTACTTGTCTCATTTTATGTGAATCTATGTGACACTGATGTTGTAGCAGTTCAGCAGTCCTAAATGATCAAATTACTCAACGTAACAAATATTGACAGGAAGTCGGTATTTGGTGGACGGGAAGGAAATCAATCAATAAATCATTTTACAAGACACAAGAGCTTCAAAGCTACGACGGTTCTCGTAGAATGATGTGGCTGCAGCTGAACCTGAAAAACACAGTTCACACATTTTCACGCAGACGTGAGTTCAAGATGGGAGTAAACAGCATTTCAGCCACTGTGAGTAAAACTCTTGCTGACAAGTGTTTTGCGCATTTGAAAGGGCCATCTTGACATTCACACTTTGTTAACGTCCTTTTGTTCAAACGTTCAGAGGACTGACAACACCGTCTCTTGCCTGAGCTGGTGATTCTTGGTTAAAATGGTTTTGAGTTGTAAAGCCTTCTTGCAAAATGATTATTGATCTGGATTATATGGCTGCAATAAGTATTCCTGATGATTTGTGAGCCTCATTGAGCTTTACATATATAATGCGGTTGTGATAAAAATGTATCTGTAGTGTGTCTGTAAACAACCTTTAGCACTATCAAAGTAAGAATAAAAATCCTAATATCTCATGTCTAATATCATTACTCATAATACAGTCGGACAGTTTTATTGCAGGTACGTCTACATCCAAACACAGTAACACAGACAGAAACAAAAAAAGGGATAAAGACATGGAAAGAATTTCAACAAAAAGAGCATATAATCCCCCACTGAACAGCCGAGGAAAGCTCTTTCGACTGTGACATCTTCTCTGGCCACACAAGGATTTCCTGTGAGTTACTGTGACATCGGCCAAGGTTGGTGCTTTCACTCTCTCTGACCCTGTTCACACCAATCTGAAGACGCACGTATTTACACTTCACACACACACCTATACATCTAACCATTTCTCTGGAGCTTCTTCTGCTATATAACAGCAGTTGATGCTGCCATATGCCTATAAGCAATTCAGGCTCATGTACAGTACAGCACACACGTGCGTATGTTAACACCACGCATTCATGCAGGCATGCACGCAAGACAAATACGGAGCGGTATAGTGAGACACACACACAAACAACTTTAGGTGTGCAGCGGAAACCCTCTATGCTCTATGACCTTTGCTGAGTAATATCTGATCTCTGCAGCCCAAGGACACTCCTCTAGCTCTTTAACGCACACACACAAAAACACACATGCAGCTACACAACATATGCGTGAATGCACACACATTTACATATGAAACAAACACACCAGAACGCACAGAAATATAGCACGCACACACTCATGCATATATATTTAGGTGTCTGAAAGGTCCTCTATCTCTCTATAACCTTCCCTGATTAATATCTGACCTCTGCCTTATCCACAGGAGCCCAAATACACACACAAACACACACACACACACAGAAAGACAAACACACCTCCAGCTCTGCACTACACTGTCATGATGCTGTCCTGAGGGGTGGTGGGAGCCGGCTGGACACGCACTACATCCACGTGTTTACCCACAGACACAGAGGCAAGCATGCGCACAAACTTGCATGCACACACATTAATGTATCTTTGAATGTCACCGTAACCGTGAGAATTATAGTAACAGAGAGCAGTTGTCAAAGAGATACATCATGTAACAGGCTGATCAATTCTTACCAATACAATTCAACTCAGTTTCAATTCAGTTTTATTCATACGGCGCCAAATCACAACAAAAGTCATCTCAGGTCTCTGCTAGAGCAGGTCTAGACCATACATACAGACCATAAAAACAAAAAAATGTCTGCTATACTTTCTATATAACCATACACTACCTATGTCTAATGCATGTCTGTCATGCAAAAATGTTTTAACTGAAAAGAGGCTTCATTAGACCACCGACTACATATTTACAGTCATGTCATTATTTTTCAGTGGTCACTTCATATGAGAAAGCCTCTTATCACAACGCCTCTACCCTTGACCCAAATGGACATGTTGTATGAACTTTAACTGGTCAGTTACATGTCAACAACATACAAACCTTGCATAACCTTTCACACGGTCACCTAACACTTAAAAGCCCCTCTTGCAAAGCCCCTAAACGTCACCTCTCTACAGACCACGAAGATGAGGGTTGTTTTACTCGTCCTGCTCGGCTGCTGCCTGTCTGAGGCTAACGTCCTGGGACAGAGGTTCACTGCTATCACATATACTCAGGATGACCCTGCAGGAGGAGATAGCTTCACTCTGCTCAGAGAGATGATGGCTGTTTTGGATGAACAAAGAAACGAGCTGCAACGTACCAAACTTCAGCTTCAGAAAGTACATGGTGGGTGCAGAAGGTGGTGGGAAAGTGGATGAAGGATGCAGCGTCTTCTGTGTTTTAACTTCACATAATTTGTGTAATTAACAGAACAGACGACCGTGCTGACAGTCAGAGACAGTCTGATGGAGGAAATATGGGAACAAGTGGAAGCACTGAAGAAAGGCTATACAGGTAAAACATTTTTTACACTGAAAGTATTTCCATATGATGGTTTTTTTGGGGTTTTTTTAAAAAATATGTTTGTATAACTATAGTTTCTGGTTGTCTTAAATTTTTAAAAGTCAGCTTTTTAGGATGTTTTTTTTATCACTACATAAATTTGTTTCACGTTTCATTATTTCAATTCTGCAAAAAAAGACCACGAGGCCAGACTGAGAGTCAGTGAGATGCAGGAGGAGGAGCAGAGGAAGCAGGTACGGCAAGTCGTACGGCAGTACACAGGTAACGTAACGCTATCCACGATATGAAATGTAAGATCAAACCCTTCTAAAAATACTTTTAATCAGAACAGGAGTACCTGATAAGATAAAGAGACAGCAAGAGAGCTAAGTTGACGCTTGAGTTGACTCCTCACTCTTAACACTCTTCCACAATGGCTGCAAGCTGTGTATTCAGTTTGTTATCCATCAATCTATTTTTAGTCACCCTAGCAGCGCGGTTCTATGGATTCAAGATCTCCTGAGGATGAATTTTGCTGACTTTTCCCTAATATTTCCTCTAGAGCCATTAGGAGGCTGACCTTTTTGTTTTTTAGACACTCATGTTCTCTACAGGATGAATTGTGATAACTTTGGTGATCCCTAAACTTTTTATCTAGCACAGTGCTATCATCAAGTTAAACTTTGAAATGGTCCAATACTTTGGTTTATAACCTGAGCCATTAGCTTGGCTGTAGAGTCTGAGTCTTGTAGAACTTGTTTGTTTCCTTTTGTTTTCATTTGTTTACTCCATAATCATCTTTCTCTCATCCTCGTTGAGCAGAACTGGAGGCCAGATTGAACGCCAGTGATTTGGAGGGCCAAAGCAGACGAGTGGAGCAACTCCACAAAGAAAGTAAAGGTAACACAACAAACAAGTGAATTATTAATGAGCGAAGCAAAGCAGTTTTCTTCTCATCTCAGCTCATCTAATTTCACCTCATGATTTATATTTGACTGAATGGTGGAAGTCGTGCAGTATTCATACCTTCATTTTTTACCACACAGAGCTGAACGCCGGACTGACAGAGCTGGGAAATAAGCTTGGAGATGCAAAGGCAGAAATGAAGTCACTGCAGACTGCTGATGAAGGTAAATGAACAACATTCATACTGCATGATTATGTACATCAGTATGTATAAAATATATGCTGAATGAAGGTTAGAGGGACGAGTTTTTGCTTTTCAAAAACAAACGTGTGGTGGAATTATCTGTGTGATTAATCATTTCATGTTTTTATTACTCCATGTAATGACCAGATCTGCAGGCCAGACTGAACGCCAGCAATGTTCAGGCAGAGACGCAAAAAACCCTGGTGGCAGAATTACAGATTGAAATTAAAGGTGCATTAACGCAAATCAGATATTATCGCATTGTGAGTAAATAAGTGAACAACTCGAAGCCGACAGACAACAGACTGCTGATCAAGATAAATTAATTATAATGTATTTTCTTTCCTCATTTTAACTGTCAGGGTTTGAGTCCAGACTGGAGTCCAGCGAGAGTCTAAAGGAGCAGCTGAACGCCCGGATTAAAAACACAGAGACAGAGGTGGAAGCACTGAAGACTGTTGATCGAGGTTGAGATATTAAGAGGAAGAATAATAAGTCAAATCCTTGTTATAATACTTATAATACTACTTATATAACATGTGATCACTTTAGCATCTATCTCTACTCCTCATACATTAGCTGCAACCTGTATGTATCATTAAAGCTCTGCATGTTATCTATCGATCGATTTCTTATTTGTTTGTTTGTTTTATGTTTTGTCTCCTCACTGAGCAGAGCTGGAGGCCAGACTGAACGGCAGTGATTTGGAGGGACAAAACACACGAGTGGAACAACTACAGAAGGAAAGCAAAGGTAATACGATGAAAAACGATTATTAATGCCTAGTAAAGTAGATTTCTTCTAACCTCAGCTAATCTAATCTCATCTCATGATTTATATTTGACTGAATGGAAAACCATACGGTATTTATTCGCTCATGTTTTTACAAATAGAGCTGAACATCAGACTGACAAAGTTGGGGAGTAAGTTTGGAGATGTGGACACAGACGTTAAGGCACTGCAGACGGCTGATCTGGGTAAATGAACAACATCTTCACCACATGATTATCTACATCAATCAACCATATATATATATATATAATAAATTATAAACGGTAATGGAGGATTGCTGTTTGAATTTTTTGAGGAGTAAAACCAGACACTTTGTAATAAGACAATAAAGGAATGCCTGTAGTGCGGATGCTGTATAGTACTCCAGTTATGTCATGATAATCTGTATTTGCCTGATTGATGACTTGAAGTTTTCCAATAGATCTGGCAGCCAGACTGGGAGTCACGGAGATCCTGAGCGAGGAGCTGAAGATCAAGACTGAAGACACAGAGAGGGAGGTGAAAGCTCTGGTGACGGCTGAGCGAGGTAGCCCTTTAGGTGTTGAAAATGATATTTAATTGTGAATGGCTAATGAGTTCATTAGGAGTATGTTTCTCATTACCCTGATTTAAATTAGACATAACGGCTGAATTCATCCTCATCTCTTTGACTAGAGCTGAAGTCAAGAGTAGAAACCAGTGAAGACCTGGCGAAGCAAATGAACACACACCTCGGACTGACAGAAAATAAAGTGGAGGCACTGGAGAAACTAAATGAAGGTAATAAAACAATCAGTATATACTGTAGCTACTGTTTTATGATTTCAGTAATCATTTAATAACAAGTACGCTACTATAAACCCATAATGTATTTTATCTAATCTTTGAATTCACCTCTCGATCTCTTCTACTAATCCCGCAGCATTAGAGATTAGACTGAACGCCGCTGAGATTCTTGGCCAGGAGACGAACATAAAGCTTGAAAAAACAGAGGCTGACACGGAGGCACTTAAAAAAGCCGATCAAGGCGAGAAAACTATTATTGATCCATTACAAATTTCTCAAAGTGCTCATATTTTTGTATAGAAAGCACGATATCAGGTTTTAAACGTTATTATTTAGTAATAATTGCGTTAATAGCTACAGTAGCAGTGTGTAGTTGAGTATATTGTATTGTGCTGTTGCATTTTCATTACAGAGCTGGACGCCAAACTGGAAACAAACCAAGTTATACAAGAAGTCTTGAAGAATAAGGTTGAGCAAACAGCTGCAGCAGTGGAAGAAGTGAAGACAACAATGACTGAAGGTAAATAATGACAGCAATATAGGAAGGCTACTTTTTATTGTAGCTCCACTTTCTCCTTCCAGACAAAAAAACAACTGTAAAATGTAAACATAAAAATATTAATTGAGGAAGAAATATATATATATATGTATATATATATATTTAACATTCTCAATCATGATCATTTCTTTGTCAGATAAAGTCGCCTTCTCAGCTGCACTTGAAGAGAACCAAACACACATCGGGCCATTTGACACTGAGACCACTCTTGTCTACAAGAAAGTCATCACCAACATCGGTGACGGCTACGATCCCGCAACAGGTAAGGTATCACAGTAACCATCTTGTGTGATCATTGAATTTATTTATGTTGAAGGACAGCTTCCTCATTGTTCACATGTGGGTTCAATGACACATACATGGACTCAGCACAATTCGACAAATGGCGATTGCATGTTAATATAACAATGCAGTAATACTTCCCTTTTAGCCAATCTCGTCACACTGTGTTGTTGCTTTGTGCCTTTTTGAGAATTCTATAATGAAGTGAAGACTCTCCCTACAACATTATTATTAAAATGTCTTATCATCCTTCTCTGAACTCCCTCCTCAGGAGTCTTTACAGCTCCGGTCAGCGGAGTTTACCACTTCACCCTGTACTCCCACGCTAACGGAGGAAACCCTGGTTTTCTATTGCTGTACAAGAACGGCGAGGTTGTTGTGGGCACCGCAGAACACCCGACCGCCTCTGACGTCACAGATAACGGTTCTAACGGAGTAGTGTTGCATCTCCAGAAAGGAGACCAGGTTGATGTGCACATGGAGGCCAGGTCCTGGGTCTGGGCTGACAGCGATCGCAACCTCTGCACCTTCACTGGTTTCCTGCTGTACAGTATGCCCAGCGATGTTCCCAAAACCATCCTGTAACTTGATTAGTGCAATTTGAATTTCATGACTTGCATACAGTCATGCAAATAAAGTAAACGAAATAGATAATGTCATTTGAGTTTCATACTGTTTCTTCGCATGCAATCAATGATCCATAATATTTCAATTTAGATTGAAAATTAGCTCACATTCATTTATTCAAAGCTTTTATTATGATGTGTTTCTGATTTATGATCATTTTCTCAGTTGAATCTGAATCTTTGCTGTATATCTTTATAAAAAATGAAAGTCACAATAACTGTGCACATCTGATTAGCATGCAGCTAACGTATCAGTAACACTCCTTCAGCGAACGTGTAGAGCTCCTACAGATGAAACAGAATGAGAACGAGACCGTGACCCAGAGTGACAGCACGCTATTAAAGTGAACACATACATGAGAAAATGTGTTTAAGGCTCCACATCCTTCACGTGAAATTGAACACGCCGCTTCAGGAAGGTGAGAAGTGCTAAGCCTTAATCCTCGGCTTTCCTCAGCTCTTTAGTGAGGATGCGGAAGGATGGAGAAGGGAGAAGCCCCTTTCCTTTATCTTGCTTCTATGTTTTTTAATTAGCTTGTGGGTCAAAGACTCCTTGGTGAGGGAAACCTTCGGGTGAAATCCCTGGGCTACGCCTGTTCAAATCCCGCTTCCTCCAGGAATCATGACGACCTTCAGTCTGACCTGACAGCTGCCAACAAATTAGCGACGCACTCTGAAGATTTGTTTTCACATAAGATTTGCAGTGCCACTGTTGAAATATTTCAATATGTATGAGAGGGAATAAGTCTTTATGCTTTATGACAGCAAAACAGATATATCAGGCACAGATCAGACACTGTACAATACAACACAATATACTAAAACAACACCTTTGGGCAGCTCAGACATGCCACATCTGTAATGAGCAGAGACAGGCTGTTTAATACTCTACTGTTCTGCTGAGAGGAAACAGTTTTACCATGACAGGGTGAACTAGGCCAATGCTAGACAGCGACTCATTGAAGACCTACTGTAACATGGCATATTTGTTTCGCTGTGTCGCTGAGAATTGACCTCACGGTCTCTCTAGCGAAACCGTGTGCAATGAGGAATTTAAGAATGGAAAGCATGTAGACACATCAGGTCAATGTAGCAAGGAGATCTGCAGCCCCATGTCGCTTTGTGTCATGGGAATGAAAACAGAGAGGAAAAGAGACAGAAAGAGGCACACAGAGAGAGAGAGAAAGAGAGAGAACTGGGAGTATGGAGGGAAGAGAGTCAGATGCCATGAAAACAAAATAATGAGATAACACATTTTCTTTTCTTAAGCTTTAAACACTAAAAGTTTCAATTATTACCGTATATGTAAAACAAATAGAGAAAACCGCCAAGGCCTCCAAATCAAACAACCACATACGTCGTTTGACCAGAACGACACATAGGAGCGTTTTCTGATCTGGCACCCCTATTGGCAGTAATTGGCAGTACAACATCATTTGTCTGTGTTTATGAGAAGCCAGTACAAATCACTGTTAAATAAAAATAATGATGTTTTATGATGTGACAACGCTAAGGTTAAGGTTTGGTAAGTTGGTCATGGTTTGGGTTAAAATGGTTACTTTGTTAAGGTTAGAAACGAGGTGTGGGTTAAAGTTACTACTTCCTTAAAGTTAGGTGACCTTAAGGGATGATCATTGTTACAGTTACACTTAGGGTTAGGGTTAGGGCCAAGGTTAGGGTTAGGGTTAGGGTTAGGGTTAGGGTTAGGGGGTTAGGGTAATAGCCTCCATTCACCCCACCTCCTCCATATGAGGAAGTTTGTCGACATACAGTATACATACATCATCTGAACTGCACCACTGCTCCAGATCATAATTACTACGGCTGCAAGATGGCATCTGTCGCTGAAACATAACTATATTATCTATGTCGTTTATGCCAGGTGGCTGTTGCTGAGGAGGTAGAACTAATCAAAAGGTCGGTGGTTCGATCCCTGACTCCTCTTGTCTGCATAATGAGCTCTCCTTGAGGAAGATACTGAACCCCACATTGCTCCCAACGGTTGCGCCAACACCCGGCGTGGTAGCTTACCACCATCCGTGTTTGTGTGAATGCCGTTTGCTTGGCACAAATGCTTCAACAACAGAAGTTTTGGTTTTGACTAAAATCTCAATAACTATTGGAAGGGTTTCATGGTCCCCAGAAGATGAATCCTAACGACTTAGATGATCCACTTACTTTTCCTCTGGCACCACCAGCAGGTCAAAGTTGTGAAATATCTTTATTATATATGGACTGACACAAAATTTGTCACAGACCTTTATGGCTCCCAGATTATTAACACTAATAGTTCCCTGAAGTGTCATCTAAATCCAAGAAGGTTGACATTTTTGGTTTAGAGTGAAAAGCCTTGACTTGACATTTGGTGACATTCATTATCCCCACAGGATAGATTGTACTAACTTTGGTGACCCCCCTTGTTCAGCATCTGTTCAAAATTTCAGTTTGTATAAGACTTTGGTTTATGACCAAATACCTGCTTATATGCTATCATTTTCACTAAAGGTAGACAGGGGAGGAAAAAAAGGCAAAGAGGACAATTAGAGTTCAGCAAAAAGCAACTGCTAAGATCAGTTTCAGGCCATCCTGCAGAGTGCTGTGCTAACGTGACGCTGCTGTGACTCGCTGCCCTTGCCACCCATCTGCAACAACACCAGTGGACATTTACAGTTTCAGGCATGGTGACCTTCGTGCTCTGAACCAGCATGTTGAACCTAGATATTCAGTTATACACTTATTTATTATGTACAGAGACGTATGTTTGTTTTGCGGCTTGCGTGAGGCTTATAAATGGATAAAGTGCTCTCTCCTTCGGCCAGGTTTCAAGTGAGGGAAATAGACAAGTATGACCTGTGCCTGACATTCCCTGCTCTCATCCTGTTTTCTTTTTTACTTAATAGTATGTAAGCCTCTGGCCAGCAATGCTTTGCTGATTCACTGCACCACACACGTGTGCGTATGTGCCAGTAACAGAAGGTGGGAAGGAGAGAGAGAGAGAGATTTTCTTTGTGTACATGAATCTTTATATGCAGTTTAAGAATGATTCTGAATACATTTGCAAAATATGTTTTATATGCCCTAATATGTGGGTGTATCCATGTTTATTTGTGTACCTGTGCTTGTGGTTTGAACAGTCTGCGTTAGTGTGTTTGTATGTGTTTGTGTGTGGGCATGGCCGTTGCTGCAGACATCTCTCCCCCCGTTAGGCTTAATGCTACATGACAGTTCTGGATCAGACTGCTAGCTATTCAAGGCTACTCTCCTCACTCACACACACACACACACACATGCAAATGCACACACATACCCATGCAAACACACACAAGCACCAACCTCTACTCCTGTAACCCTTATCCTCCATACGGAGAGAGATGAAAATCAAGTCAGTGTGGTTTGAACACTACATCGTACAACGCCGCCCTTATGACCAACACTGTTACAGGGGTGCTACATGAATATCTGCCTTGCTGCTGTCATCGGATCCCTCTGAGGATAGTGTGTGCTGTGGAGCAGATACAGTGTTCATCAGGCCATGCTTTAGTGGTCTGTTTTTGAAAGCATTTCTCAGCGCTGTATGCGCATGCTGTGGTTGGTTTCATTCACTGATTATATTAATGAGCAGCCTTGGGGTTTACATGAACATCCTACACTGTGAGTAGCACAGGAGATGAACAGCACCTTTTTACATGTCATCAAGACGAATTGTGCAACTCTAAAGGGGGAAATCAACTTTATTAAAGCTGTTCTGCCATCATTTTTTTTGTTCATGCAGTTTGAATAACTTTCTGCCAGAGTAGAACATGACGACCAGGTGTTATCAAGATGACAGATGACATAACATAAAGTTTATTTGTTTTGGTATCTACACACTTTGAAACAGGACAAACTAAAGGTACAGTAAATTATAGATAAATACAATTTCATATATAGGCCAATATATCATTACAAATGCCAATACATAACTGAACAACCACAGTACATGATGTATTGTCAGTGACTGTGTAAGATATTTATTTGCATGCATCACAATTTTACTACCAGTAGGATAATGATACAAGCTAATGATGTCCATTAAAAATAACCCACTCGGGAAAATACTTTGTTGTCCTCCACAAATGCAGCACAGCATATAAATGAACTGTCTCCGAGAAACAAATTGGCATTTTTAGCCCAGGGGCAGAGAGGATAGAACATTTATATTATCAAGCTGAGTAGTGAGGCATGTAAAATAAAAAGATGAATAATAAACAATTTCTCTTTATCACTATATGTCAGAGAAATGCAGGACGCTCGTTCTCTGTATATCTGTCAATCCCTCTGCTCTGAATCTCGTTCGCTGCTTCCTTCTCATTTTTTCAAAAACACTGGCTCATTGGTTGAAGAGCTGCCACTGAAAGAGCAAATTGCTCCATGATGACTCAGGGTTGCTATTCCTGGTCCTCAAACTTTGTGAGAAATAAGGAACAGTCTCATTATCCAGCAACAGAAATGGAATCACAGTACATCTCTGCATCTTTAACTACCTGCATGGTCGAGATGCCAAACGACTGTCTGATTTTAAATAAGTAAAAAGGTCTTCAAAGTTATGAGCCTGTGTGAGAACTTAGTGAGCTTTTTGTGTCTCAGACTATTATCACACATTAATATTTTCAGGAGAAACACCAGCTGAGACTTTAATGGGTATCTAAAAAGTGTGACTTCCTCATAGACTCCATCATCATGACACTACAAACATCCCGAATGCTGTTTTAGCCCACAGAGGAGCGAGCAGGGACGAGGACACCCGTGCCTCCCAATGCCACACTGCAGCGGGGATCAACTGGGGCGTAGAGGGAAACGGCCTGTGTCAGACAACTCAGATGTTCTCCTGAGATGCCGCAAAGAGTCATGAGTAGGCACCTATTTCTTATGTCAGTTCCAGCTTTCTTTCGCTTCTTTCCTTCAATATTCAGTTCCTCTCGCCCCTTCTGCTCTTTTCATCACAGTTAATACCTTATGTCTCCTCTGTTTTCTCTTCCTGTTAGCTTTCTTCCTCACTATCTCTTTCTCTCAGTGTCAAAGTCACTGAGGTGTAAATTCACATTAGTGTGAGCATTCCTCCCAGACAGGAGCTACCAATGACTAGCTATGTAGGTCAGAGTAAACACAGCGAAAACTGTGCGCATCTACACGTCCGTGTGTGTGTGTGTATGCGTGTTTGGTGACTAGCAGCGGGAATGCAATTGCATTCTGTCACATGTGTGCTGACAACCAGGGGACCCACTGCTACATAGAGATGTATTCCCTCACTTATGAGCATGTTGGCAGGTGTGTGTGAGAAAGAAGAGTGTGAAAATATTTCTCATCTCACAGCTATCTCACACATACTGAGACACAGACACGCACAAACCCACCGACACATTTATGTGTCAGAAGTGACCTCAGAGTAGTCGCTCACATACACAGAATCAGAAAGTCGGAGGGTTTAGATGAAGTTTCTCAAAAGTCGAACGCCTACAAGTCTGTTTAAAAGTCAGAGACGGACCGACGGCTGATGACAAAAGTTGAAGGGGAGCTGAATGACGTTATGATTGACATGAAAATCTCTCAACGCTCAGTGAGACATCAATCATTAGTATAAAACTTCAAGTTGAGTAGCTCAATAAAACACTACCCAATCTGCAAAGGAGCGTCAGTTTACTGACAAATCAATAGCGAACGAAACCAGAGCACATCTCAACACAGCTTAGGATGAGAAGAATACTGGATACTATTTACATGTTGACTTAAAGCACATTCAGTAAGAGCAGATATTTGAAGAATATTGAAAAAGTTACTCTTAGTTAAATACATGAAGCAGGTGTTGAACCTGTGAAGTCTGATTCATCTAGTGGGGTTATTAGTAGTTGATAAATCTGTCACAAACAGTTCATGGAGCACTTTCACTCGATTATCTCTGAAAATGTCATCGCTGTTAGTCTATTTTAAGGTCAGCCTCCACTTAGAGGAGTTTTTTGAGTGTATGTGTGTGTGTGTGTGTGTGTGTGTGTGTGTGTGTGTGCGTGAACACTTGAGTTTTGCATGATTGGTTTCATATTGAAAGCAGATATTTGGAAGGAGGCAGAATTGTGTGCTGTCATGCATATGACTGTGTGACATCATGTTTGTGTTAACTAGCATCCAGTGTGTGACATTATATTTGTGCGCTAGCTCACAGTGCATTGGGAACAGTAGCTGCTCCCACCCCCCCCACCCCCCCGCTGTGTCATCCCTGGCTGGCGCATTAGTGTCAGTCTGACTCTGAACGGTCACAGCGTGTTCACCCTGCGTCCGTGGGGCGGAATTAACCTCACAGTCTGTCAGAAGGGGGTTTTAGAGAGAATCAATAACCCAACCCGCCATTAAATAGAAATAATGGCCAGAGAGTTGGACAAACTAAATCAGTTCATAAAGTATGAACTGCGGTGAGCTGCAGAATCATGTCTTTCCTGTTGCTATATTAGGTGAAAGTAAGAGACGCTGATAAATAGATTAACAGGCACCAAAATGGCGTTGAATTATGGATACAAAGCCTGGTTTCCATATCCCATGAATCACAGGCAGTGCTTTTGTTGTTTCATCGGGGATGGTACTGCTCCTCTTTGAGATGGTTTATTTGTGTCATAATTTGCCCCAACGGCTCGGTCAGAAAGAAAACAATGCAGAAAGCCTGAGGCTAACGCTAACAAGCTAAAGTGAATAAGACATATTTCGCTTTAAAGAAATTAAAGCTAAATTGAGTGTCATTTACTTTCTCAATGTCTTTACATTTATGAAGACTGACAAAACTGAAACATGCAGTTTAACCCCCACAACGTTATACCAGCACTATCATTTCTTGTTTCATGTGTGATGATGCAATCAGTAGGAATCTGTATATGGTTGTTGCAAAATATCAGGTTTTAAAAGTCGGCACCAAACGCTCCCTTAGTCAAGACTCGTGGTCTCATTTACTTCTTCTTTTATGTGACACATCCTGATTGAAATGATAATTTAGTTATTGTTTTATTATATTTTATTTAGGCTTGTTCAGCTGTTGTTAAAATAACATTAAGCCTTGATGAGCTTACAAAGTTAAGTTGAGTGTTTTTTTTATATTTTGTATGAAAATGTGTAAGTATGTATGTATGTATGCAAGTAAATCAGACATCATAATGGAATGATAATGTTATTGAAATATTTCTAGTCATCAGTGGGCTTGTTGGCCAACTACTCAGTCATCTTGGACTTACTATATCCTGTCCAAACGTCCTGCCATAAGTAACAATTGTAATTGAAATGGTTAATAAATGTATTAATGTTTGTGTTTGACTGGTATCATTCAATCGTCCTTGGACCAACGTTTCACACTGTGTGATGAACGTTACAATGTGTGCACCACTTTCAAAGACCACGGTATTATATGATTGTTATCAGTCAGCAAGGACAAAAACAAGCTGAACATCTACAATGACCTCTTGTCAAATCATGCAGATTTCTTTTGAATGAAATAATTAATGCAGATACTGATTGAAACAACATTCTTGTATGAACAGATGAACTCTGATGGTGAGAAAATCCATCAGTATACACAGAGACCTCAGCTTGTGCAGGTATGTTTGGGTTAAGTTCGGACTCGCCGGCAGACACACTGGGTGTACGTCTGACTTACGTCATTAGAGAGCACTTGTGTATGTATGTGAGGGTGAGCCCTCTGTGTGTGTGTATGTGGGTGAGTGAGTGTGTGTGTATATCTATCCGGCGGCAATGACCTTAATCTGGAGCACAAGGGTGACACAGGCTCAAACCAGACAGTGACAGAAGTGACCTAATGCAACAAAACATGCACAAGCCCGCATCTCTCTGTGTTCAGCCTTACCTCTGGGGCTATATAGTCTGGAGTGCCGCAGAAGGTGCGTGTGGTCACTCCCTCCGCCATGTTCTCTTTGCACATGCCAAAGTCAGCAATCTTGATGTGTCCCTCAGAATCCAGCATCACATTGTCCAACTTCAGATCCCTGAAGAAGTAGACAAAACATCCTTGAAGATGGTTGACTTTCTTTTAGAGTTAGTTTCAGCAGGTGGATTTCATTATTAATGTCTATTACCTGATGCTAAGAGCTAATGAAACACTGGCTGCTTCAGAAAAATACTATATTCACTATAGGATGACTCACTACTGCATGGTTTTTACCTGACATTTATTATATCACAACATTTCTGATAATTAATTTAAATGCAGTCTCTGTATTTGAAGGACAATATGCACTGCATCTGTTGCATTAACTGTGCACACTAGGTAATATTCACCTGTAGATGATTCCTTTAGTGTGCAGGAAGAAGAGACCAACAGCGATCTCTGCTGCATAGAACCTGCAATAACAACAACACATTTATAGACTTACAACACAAGGAAACTTAACCATTAAAAAAGAGAAATCCCACTTTTTACATTATGACCATATTCCTGCTGTAGCTGCTGCTTCACTGTCAATACATACTGTAATCAATCGTGCTAAAATAACGAAGCATGCATGAAAGACGTAAATGAAAATGTAACGTCTGTTTGACAGCAGGAAATGATTCACTATACAGTAGGATTACAATTCCAGCTGCTTAAACAAATGACATGTCTTACACTGCCTGAGGTTCCTTGAACTTGCCCACTTGTTGGATATGGTACATGAGGTCTCCACCGTTCACATACTCCATGACAAAGTACAGACGATCCTGTGAATATACAGAGAGGAAGAAGTTAGAAAACAGTAGCGGGGCACAAATGCAAATTTCCACAAAAAAAACTGTGAAATTACAAAAACATTTCTACATTTTTATTAACTGACAAAGCCTCCCTGCAGCCTTCCCTAACCTTGCTGTCTGAGTGGTTCCGTCGTTCCTGCTACACTTTCCGTGACAAGGTGACCTAAAAAGCGCACAACAAAGCGCTTCATGGAAAAAAAAACACTCAACACAGACATCTGTCAGGAAATATTCTCTTTGTTTAATAGCGGTGGTCCGTTATGACAAGTGTGTGTGATGGTCCCTTACTAGCAAAACAAATACCAACTTTCTCACAGAGCAACGGACCCGTGCTGACAGTAAAGCTGACCTTCTACCAGGTTTAGCAAAGTGTCACTACCCACAACAAAGCAGCATGACCCCTGGACTTGTGAGGGCTCTGACCCTCGCTGCACTACAATGATGAGCAAAATGCACGCTACACCTTCTCTCTGTACCTTCTTCTTCTCTCTCATCTCTGCACCTCTCACATTGAACTTCTCTGCAGTCATTGTCTCTTAGACGTAGAGGTTTTTTGACTCAAGAGTGGGTCACAAAAGATGCTTCAACCATATTTCATTCTAATGGATGCTGACCTGTTGTCAGTTCCTTATGATGCTTCTGTTCTAACATCAGCTTTGGTGATGACTGAGAGTCTTTTAAATGGGAATTTTGTCTTAAATCTCAAAGCATTTGAGTAACATCGCTTTGACTGACCTTTATAGAACAGTAACAGTTTCTTACGACAAAAAAATAGATCGGCAACTGCAGTATATGACCTGCTGACTGTTATTATTGGGCTAAATCCACTTGATCAGAGACAAACATGGATGAAAACACCATAAACCAACAGAATACCAAAAATAAAAGCAAACATTTGAGACAAACATTTGAACTGCAGTGATGTCCTTGCCAGACAAACAGTGTCGCAAATCTGTCTCGCTATTGCTAGGAAAACGCTATAGGTGCAAAGTTTTGTACATACTAAGAAAGTCTGCAAAGAAACAGAGTAAGGTAGTCCGTCTTTGTATGTGGGAGAATGAATGCGTGTGTATATTCATGAATATGCTATGAGCAATGCGTCTCTTCCTATTTTCTCTATCTGCCTGCTGGTGTTACAGCTCTAATCAGCTGCTATAGTTCAGCCGGGCTTCTCTGAGAAATCTAACCGCTAATAGACGTTCATTTGCCATCCAGCTCAAACCAAGGGCTGGAGTAGATTCTCCGAGAGGCATTCTGATTAAGGAAACTGTTGATTTCTCTCACATTCAGACTAACATGTATGTGAGGGCGTAAAAAATTAATGTGGCTGCCTTTCTGTGTATCCATGTTGGGTAAAAAATTCAGTATGACAAAAATATGGAGGTCCCTTCTGAGAGGGTCAAAGTTACTATTTCCTCAATCCTGTATCCTTACAAAACAGTATATTACAATTTTATCAAACCTCTTCATTTACTAATTCTACATTAGACAAGGGAAAGAATGCTTTTAAGCTTAATTTGTCCTCTTTTACTGTCCTCTTTGTCCATCTTAGTCTGTGTTCAAGTAGCTACATGTCTCAGTATGTGCTCTCAGGTTGTGTGGCTTTTGGCATGAATCAAAGTTAATACACATGTGCATGCAAATAGGGGGTTTGTTTGTTTCCCCTTTTCTTGTTTGTAATAGTACTTGTCATAAACGCCCTCTACTGCACTCTACAAGCCTTTATGACTAAGCTGTTTGGCTAAAAGCCCTTTCATGAATTAATTTGACCCGACCTGGAATGACTTGCCCTAATGTATGTCCGGGAGTATTTTTACCTACCACAGTCTGGAAGCACGAGTGCAGCTGTGTGAGGAAGGGTGGCTTTTCCTGTTGGGCCAGGACTCTCTTTTCCACCATGGTACATTCAACGTCATCGTCCTGGATCACCACATCCTTCTTCAGGATCTTTATTGCATACAGCTCTTCGGTGGCCCTCATCTCCGCCAGCATGACCTTCAGAGTTGACAGACAGAGGGAAAGATAAAGGTAGGAAAAGGTCATTTCTATGTACAATATAACATGTTTTTCTTGTGCCCTTGGATTTTATGCTCTCTATAGGCGCTTTCAGACTGGATGAACTTTTTCATAGTTCTGAGAACTGTTAGAGGAACCACCCCCCTTTTGTTGGGTCGTGCTGCAGGAGCTGGGAACAATTGTAGTTCTTAGAACACTGTTTTTAGCTCCTACTTCGGGGTATGTACTCCCCCAGAACAAGAGGAACCTTGTAAGTATACGATTGGTCATACATGAAGCTCCAATCATGGCATCCTCCATCTTGTTGTTGTATCTTGCGCAGAAGTGACGTTGCTATACCAACCGCCGGCTGGTTTACGTCACTTCAGCATTTCTATTGGCGGTACGAATGCAAACAGGAAAAAAGCCCTTGACGGTATGTAGTGTAGCTCCCCAGTTGGTAGTTCCTCTCAGGGAGTGAAGGCACCTTATATAACCAGTGACACTAAGTGCTTCACTTTGTTTTTTTAGCAGGAGGAGACACAAAAAAAAAAGGCTTCAAACCTACCTTGCCAAAGCTGCCTTTCCCCAGTACAGCCAGGAAAGAGAAGTCGCCGAGTTTGACCTGGTCCAAGCTGTTGGACGGCAGCTGGGTGGAGGGGCTACCATCCGTCTCGGTGATCACCTTCTTAGTTGGGCCTAGCTTGGCTTTCTGCACGCAGGGAACAGAGGACGAGGTGTGTAAGAGATACACATCTTAAAATGCAGTTTGATTACAGTAACACGCACACATAACGTGTACACTACTGCTACACACTGTGTAGCTGAGCACAAGATACCTAGCTGCTATTTCTTAAATGCAGACCTTATCTGAGTTCTTACATGCATGAAATACATTTAGGAGAAGTTTCTTTGTGGTGGATTCTTCTTGTAGTAAAATGACTCAACTCACTCACACTGCTCACTTACCCACTCACAGCCACGATACACTGGTTGATAAGGACAATTCAAAATAAATGGAGTGAAATGAGATTGTCATCGTGGAGCGGATGTGATACTCACAATAATGGCTCCTTACAAACAGACACAATTTTTGAAGTATACCGTGCTGTGGCAAACACAAGGATACATTTTTATATGTATTTTATTTATCGTCAAATTATCAATAAACTCATAAACAAATCATCTAATAATCGACCATCTAATAACATATCAACATTTAAATTAATCAAAAGCAACCTCGATACTGGCTTTTCTTAATGGCTTAAAGAGGGAAAGCTGAGAATAATAAACTATTGCAGTGAGCAATATTATTCACTATCTATGAAGTTTCTTAAATTAGGACCAAAAGAATCTTCATGAAACAAACATGCTTAAAACCATTTGTAATAAGACCACTAAGAAACATTACATTAGTGTGTTGCATGTCATATGACTATTTATGTTTCAAAGTATAAATGTCACTGTTTTGTTGATTATTAATATAATGCAGGAGGGTTATTCCAGTGTTTTTTCTAGCATCTATTGCATATACTTTCACATATTTGATGCACCTACATAACAGGCAAAACATGACTTTTAACTTATGTGTGTCTCTAAAATGTATTTCTAATGAGGCTGCACTGATGTTCTTTTCACTAACAGACAGTTACATGGCTGCTGGAGTAATGAAGAGGAAGATGTCACATTGGCTTCGCTATGTACATGCATGTCTGGTCCAGACAAGTGTCTCTCATGTTGACCTGTATTTTTTAAAAAATTACTTACTGTTAGCACAAATCATGACACACATCTGAGAGCAGACACAAAAGACTGTAAATTAGATACATGAAAAATGGATATCTCTTGCTGCTTTGGGACAAAATTGTCTTCTATGCACTTTCCTTCATGCCAAAGTCATGCTTATTCTCCCAGTACGGCAAGATGCTTAAAGGGAAGCTTCTAGAAAACTACGGTGCCCACGTCACTCACCTCTGTAGCAGTCTGAATACCAAACAACCATCAAATACAATATACATTTCCACACATAAATGTCTGTCAGCACAAAAACACAACCAAGACTGCCATGTCCAGTTTTCAAACTCAGCCAAGGCCAAACACAGATCCAAACTCATGCTGAACCGATCCTGCAGGTGTAATCTATGTCCACATGCTACACAGAGCAACTTGTTCAGCTTCAGCAAGGACAATAATAAGATCACTTTATAATCACACTTGAACATCTCTCCAAAAAGATTTAATCTCTGATTAAAACAGACTGATCTCATTTGGCAATTTATGGCAAATGTAGACCCATTACAGCATTAAAACACTGGGTCACGTTTCACCATCAGGAATCAATTAAGCATTAATTAAACCTCAATTCACTTTATTTCAAACTAATCTCAATAACAACTGGTGTTTAACTTGCTATGCTAAACAATGCCGAGCAGCTTTAGTGTGGTTAATGGCATCTACCATAGTCTGCTCTTAATCTGGGAGAGCAGCAGAGAAACGCAAAGCAGAGCAGACCGCACCAGATCACAGCACACCTGTAAGCTTTAGCTTTTATTGATAAGAGCCTGGCCGAGCCAAGCGAGCAGAAGCCTTACTTCCTTTCTCTCAGACGCACCTTATCTTTGTCTTCCACATGTGCTTGGTCCTGAAACCACAAGGAGAAGGGAGCCAAAAGCGCCAACACACTTAGTGCACTTGAATATAGGTGTGAACCACAACAGCTGACTAAACCAAGAGACTTAAACACGCAGATAACTGAGGGGCAAAACACTGAGTCCAGCTCATATACACAGACAGACACAAAGAAAAATATCAATGAAGATACGGTAATCATATCAGAACTATAAAGCTTGAGCTTTAGCCTTTGAACTGGTTGATTTCAATCTATAGGTCATTAAAATATCCCTTTCTATGTTTACAGTGCTGCCAATTGTAATAATCTACTGTTAAGTACAAACTCCTAGTGTGGCAGAATCATACAGAGAACAAAGAGCCAATATAACTGAGTGAAAATGACCTGACCTCTGTTATTTTCCTGATCTAGTAAAACCACATGTTCCCTTCATCATTTAGATGTTAAAAATAACTAGTTGAATATCACCATGAAGATGAAGGGAAAAACAAAACAGAATAACCACAGGTTTAAAAAAAAAAAATCTGCAAATGCCAGTGAGAATCAGGAAAGTTGGTGTAAAAATCAAAACTTAAAGAAGAATCAGGGTGATAATATTTGGTTAAATAAAGAACTTATGTTACCTCGTACACTCTTACACACTAATGAAGGCCTTGTGAATTACTCACGCACACACACACACACACACATACACAGGAACACAATTGCTCATGATGCTTACTACAAATGGTCTTACAATATATTTCAGTTCACTGCTGACATCTAGTGGTCACACTTACTGAGTATTCTCCTGGGGTGGAACATTCATTATTCTTATATTAGTAACATCTGAATGTGACTGAATGTTTGATCCAAGCTTACAAAGAGATGCCGGCAGATAGAGGGAGTAGAAGATATGACAGATATAGCTTATGCAGGTTCTTAGATGAATGACATGAATGGCTGTGTGCTGTAAATCCAGGTTTCACCTGTATTGATGATGATGATGTAAGTACACATAGACGTAGACAGGCAGAGTGATCCACAGATGAGACACATACAGAATACAAAGACACACATGCAGACAAATGTAGCTATGAGTTGTGATCGATATGGCATCAGGTTTTACTAACAATCCTCTGACAGACTCGGAGGAAGCAGTGAAGACACAGAAGAGAAGACTCAAATTTACTGTACACACAATTTACCAAGGGCTCAGTGTTCTTTTCTTGATTTGTGCTGAAATATCTGTAGTCCTTCTTGGTACAAAAGGGAGCAGCCTGGATTCACTGGAGGAATGTGAGTTTCTCTCATGAATTTCTCTTGCGAATACCAAACCCCACAACCAGAACAAATTGTTAGTAAACTGGATCTATTTGCAGTAGCATGGAACCACATACAAATGATCAGACATGAGGAGAAGTGAAGGAACATGTCACCACCACAAAACAAGACAAAAGAGGAAAGGAGAGGAGAGGAGAGGAAAGGAGAGGTAGAGGAGAGGAGAGGAGAGGAGAGGAGAGGTAGAGGAGAGGAGAGGAGAGGAGAGGAGAGGAGAGGAGAGGAGAGGGCTACCTTTAGATTAAAGTTAATTTGGCAGTCCTGAGAGCAGGGGCAAGAAGGGGAGAGAGGAAGAGAGAAACTCTTGCATTAAATATGACAACGTGACACGGGATGAAGAAGCATTTGTACAGTAAGTCTCACCAAGCACACAGGAGGGAGCAGGAAGCTAAGGGAAAAAAAGGGAGAGAACCACAGAGGGGTTTATGAAGAGGAAAAAGGAGACAGTAAAGTATTCTCCAGCGCAGAGAGTCCAAAACAGATTAAGTCAGGTGGATGAACGATTTTGAGACCTACTGTAAAGATGCAAAAACATTTAAAAGTGGTTGCATATTTGTACTGTTAAGTCTTGTGGACCCGTTACCATGACAACCACATGCAGACAGGTGATAGGAGGTTAGATTCTTTGATTCGTATCAACACTCCTATTCTTCACCTAGTCTTCCCACCTTCCCACCACATGAACCTCACCTTCTGCATGAAGACCCGAAATGACCTGGTGTCATGTGACCGCTGGCTTTGTTGTTGTTAAGAACAACAACAACAATTTTTTACATTATTTTCATTTACTGGAAATCTGTTTAAGGCTTTAAATTCACAGTATAGTGTCATTTTTTTTAATAACTGTTTTTCTCATTAGTAAAAGAACAACAAAGCTTTAAATTCCAACCTTGACCTTTCTCACATCTTGCCTTTTCATCTTTTCTTATTTTTCCCCACAAATCTCTATTTGTAGCAGGAATGTAGCAGAAAACAACCTTAAAAAGTCTCCTCCAGAGACCTGGGTTCCTCCCGAGAGGCTGAACAATATGGCAGGCAATCAGAGGGACACAGAAAAAGCTGCTTCAATTTCAGCGGGCCAGACGCAGCAATTTGGACGAAAGAAAAAGAGCACTAAGTCGTGTCTCATCAGTGACCTCACCTAAAAACAGCCTTAAACAATGTGTGAATGTATGTGTGTGTGTGTTTGGGTGGCATTCAAGAGAAAAGACTTTATTATTTAATTATTATTTTAGACACTCCAACACTGTTCATACAAATGTCTTTTTACATAACTATTGGAAAGGTGCTATGATCACCATCATCCAGTATCCAATGAAGAAGAAAAACTTCCCATTAATGGGCAGAGAGTAATCATATGTTAGTGATTATTAAAAATAAGTTTACAATCATCACACGTCATACAGTGCAGTGATTGTTATCGAGTAAAAACAGACTGTAGTTGGGCTTCAACTTTTTGAGTCTGACAACTTGAAACATTTTTTCAAGTTCTTAAAGGAGACTAATTTCTTGCACGCTGAAAGTTTGTACAGCTAAAATAAAATCTTCAGAGAATACAAGAGTGCAGCTTTGAGATACAGAGCATCAAAGACCCAATATAACAGCTGTTATTCATTGATTAATTCATTGGCATTTAACCATAAACAGTTGAATGATTTTTAACTGAATTTTTTTTTAGCAAAAATGTGTAAAACAACTGTCCCAGGCTATCAGTCTTAACTATATTGATGATACACACTCACTCTTAACCGGGTCTATGTCCAAGAAAATGTCTCTGTAGATTAAAAGATAACTGTCTGTGTAAAAAAGCACAGCACACATGACACACACGCTCGTAATAGAAGTGAACTCTCTGACGCAAAGCAACCACGAGCTGAAGAGGACTTTGAAAACAGCACACTGTCATTTAAGGAAAGCATGTGACCATTTGATATCATTTCCAAACTTTACAGGACATGTAAACATAACAGTGAGAATAACCACCATATATTTTTAACATGTTACCCGACAGAAAAGTCTCTTAGGCAGCCAATCGTGGCCAGGGAAATAAAATCATTTCCACTGAGCTAAAAGAAAGTGGAACAAAACAATCAGCACTGAGAAACTGTAGATATAATAGTGATATTGTCTATACACCTCTGTGTCATAGCCACTCTAGACAACACGATTCAATAAGTCAAGTCAACAAACAGACGAGGTGGCAATAACTCGCAGCGGCGCGGTTACACAATCCTCACCTCGAATTTCTGCCTCAGTTCTTCATTCCCGTCATCCTCCTCTGAGATGGGAACATTGTAGTACTCCCCCTCCTCCTGGCACAGTAACTTATACCTGGAAAAAGAGAGAGAGAGACAGGAAGAAAGGGAAGATGGAGGGAGAAAGACAGATTAGTTCATATACCTTCCCTTCTTCTTCCCTACTAGTCTACTTTTTCACTGATCTTGACCTACTGTGGCCTGGACGCAGCTCACAGGCTTCTTTGCCTTTGGCGTATTTGGAACCATCCTTACTGACACACGTCTCACAGCAGACACATGAAAAATGGATATCTCTTGCTCCTTTGGGACAATCCTACTGGTGCTGCAGCTTCAAGTGGCCATTAATCAATACTGCATAAGTTGTTGCCCACAGCAAAACCCCAAACTTAGCCTATGGTTTAGGTGCTGTGTTTGAGGGAACCCATCATGTAAGCTGTGATAGTGAGATGTGATATATATATATATATGTATATACAGAATTAAATTACTTGGTTATTATTGAAGAATCATTATTTTTTGAGACACCATTTGATCCTGAAGAAAAGTGAGTATTACCAGCCACAGACTGGAGCCTTCATGAGCTCTGACACGCCAAAGGAAAGGGCTCCCATGAAGTCATTCCTGGTTGTCCGGTCCCAGTCCCACACCTCCACCGACAGCCTGCGGTCCTTATCTGCAGGCCTGAGCTTGCTGCACGACACAGACGGTACACATGATCATTATGAAAAAGTTCTGTGTTCAGAATTTAGGCTTCATTTACAAAACCTACGTCTACAAAAAAAAATGTAAATGTCAAACTGAACTGGCTGTAAAACAGTGAAACAGTAAAATATTATCATTACAGATGTATATGTCCAGTGTATAACATACTGTAGCCTGTAGATGACAACAGCTAATTTACTCACAAGTTAAAGGTCTCGTTCCATGTGGGGTTGAGGCTGGAGCGGATGGTTTTGGTCTTCTGCTTGGTCTCATTTTTGGGGTCTGGTATGAGCTTGAGCTTGACATATGGATCAGACAGACCGTTGGGGTCCATGGGTATCATGTTTTTGCCTTCAGACACTGAGGGAAATAAAAAAAAACAATGTTAATTTGTCTCTAGAGACACAGGTGAACTTTAAATTTTGTGCCTATACGTAAGAGCGACTCTGTAAAAGCTTTTGCACGACTGAGTCTCGCTAATTGAGATAAAGCAAACCGGTCTCAGCACACCTCAAAAACACAGAGCTGCCAGCTAGCCCCCTAATGACTGATGGATTTTATTAAATTGGCCTTGTCCGAATAGCTAAATGAACACACGGCCTTTTATCTACACTGAAGTCTTCATTCATGTTCAGTTTGGTTTGTGCAGTGCAAATTGTTTTGGTCAGAAAAACAAACGCTTTATTTTAAGCAACAGGTGAACATCAATAGAATTAAATTGCAGGTGTTCGAGATCAAGCAGCATGTCATAGCCTGAGAGGATTGTCTGTGGCGCCGAGCCATACGGGGAGCAATTGCAGGAAGTGTTGTGGGAACGGTGATTCAAAATTGCAGGCTGTGTCATGCTTAAGTAGGCGAAGGCTCTCTTCTTGTCCTCCTGTATTTAGCTGTTCAGTAAACAAGGGCACACCAGGGACATTAGCACTCCATTAGCCCTGAGCAATGGAGCACTGCCAAACCTGAGCTACAACACAGAGCGCACACACACAGTTACACTCACGCGTACTGTGTTTATCCACATACGACGCACCCAGCGTCCCCGCTGGGAGAGGGTGAATGCCAGCCTTGCTTGGCTAAACCTCAGGCCCCCCCCGGAGACCTAGAAATCTCTCCATGTGGCCCTGTCAGTCACACTACAAAGGTGGCATGAGTTGTGACGATGCTAACTGACCTTTGACCTAGAGAGGAAAGCGTTAAGCCAGTAAGTTAAGACCGCATGAAATGGCTGCTAAACCCACTGTCTTAGCTGGAACACCCTGAATGAGATACAGTATTGATAGGATTAAGAGGGATAAAGAGACAAAATCAATGAGGGATTGTCACCACTGAGTTAATACAGCAACTGTTGTAAATGGCAAAGAGAAATACAATGAGACACTCTTCACAAAAGCCACAAAAACTGTATGATTCTCTTTATAATACTAGTTCATATTACGATACTATTCTATAATTTGAGTCACCAGTAAAACCTTCTTTTTTTTTTATCACTATGGTTGCACCAATAACATCAAACGACTATTTGATAAGCCAGGAGTAAATACCTTCCAACTGTTTGCTTTTATTCTTAGCACCTGTGGTGGAGGATTTGGGTGTTGAGTGATGCTAGCGAGGTGTAAAGTTAGATGAGTGATGGAGTGAGCTGCTTTAGAGGACACACACACACACACACACACACACACACACACACACATACACACACACACATGCTGAGAGAGAGAGAGAGACAGAGGAAGAGAGGGAGAGCATACTTGAGGTGTGGGAAGGTATTGAGCGATCTTGAGCTGGCAACCCTCTGCTTTCTCAGAAATCCAATGGAAAAGCGTTAAGCCAGTCTGCAGGCACCAAAGACTTAATGTATACTGCGTGTGAGAAAAAAAAAAGCTTTCTCTCCTCCATTTCCCATTATCCCATAAATTCAATCACAGATCACAGGTTCTGTCTGTTTCACCTACTTGACGAAACAGCAGATGGTCCCTGCTAGTCTGTACATTCACCGGAGTAGTGGCTGTAAATGGGATAAATGTTTATGTGTACTGTATCCCTGGAAAAACCGCTGCTACTAGGTTGTATATCAAAGGAATTATTTTTAGTGTCAGCTCTCAGTAGACTGACATGATGCACACGGGGTGATTTTACAGTGGCTAGATACCAACGTGAACATAAGAAAGTAGCGCTGATCATCAAAGTGATACAACAATACAAACGAAATAAAATTATATAGTATGATTTGGATACTTGCACGATAAATATTCCCAGTATGATATCACAAAAAAAAGTACTGAAATTAGTACTGCAAGGGTGATAGCAAATAAAAATATAAAAACAAAATGAAAAAGCACTGCTCTGTTTTTATACCCTTAAGTATCGGTTTCAGGATTTGCGTGTGTGTGTGTGTGTGTGTTTAGGGGGGTTAATTAGTTTGCTGTGACTATAACGGGCCCTATTTTCCTGCCAGCACAAGGCCAACGCCGGGGTAAACGCAGTCTTTATGCAATTTTCCTCGGGCGCGAGTCTATTTTTTTTTTTTTGCGTCCGTGCCTGTTTGGTGATTTCGTTCTGTTGGACGAGTTTCCCACAACAACTTGAGGAATGTTGAATCTTTTCCATGTTAATTTAAACAGCTGCAGTCGTCACACAGCAGCAGGAATGATACACATGTTTCATCTACAGTCTCTGATTTCAGAGAGGAGCTGAGCATCGTTTTACACACAGATGGTACAGAAGAGGAAACTTTACTAGTTATTTAAATGTTCTGAAATAGTGACAAGATCAGTCAGGATTTACAGTAATTAATGTTTTGTGTTTTCTTAACATCAGACTGGAAAACTCTCAGATTCCAAGTTTAATAATATTGGAATGTACCGCAGTCGTCCTCCGGATGTGTCCTGAGCTCCATCAAATCTGTCTGGACAGTTTTATTAAATAAAAGTTCTAACTGAGTTTAGAGGATCTAAATATTTTCTGTCATGTCACAAGTATCAATTTATTTAGTTATATTTAGTATATTTAGTATATTTAGTTAGTTTAGTTATTTAGTTTTCAGTTTTGCTACTTGCAGTCAAGTCTAAAATGTTTGCAGAAGTCAGTTCTGGGTATGGACATGTATCCATATAATCTACATCAATATCCTATAAACAAATATCCTTACATCCTATCAAATAAAACATAATTCATGAAAATATGTTAAAACATGTTTAAAGTAAATCCTGTTCACATTACACACAGCCAGCACAGCACTGATACCTTCACTCATCATTTAAATATTTAAACCAAACAGTGTTAAAACTAACCAGCAAATTTCCAAACTGTGATTTTGTATTTGTTTATTTAAGGATATTGTAAAAGCATAAATGAAGACTTGCAAATATACAGAGGAGGAGAAAAACTGTGGAGTTTAAATGTATTAATTGTCCTGCAGTATATTAACACATGAGAACACATCAGCTTTATTTTCATTCTTCCTTTATCAGCATTAATGTTTGAGGTTTCCTCAATTTGTCTTTTGGAATATCTGCTGCTTCACAGAGGTGAACTTTTCTCTCTCTGCCCCATTTCACCTGTTGCTACATTTAAAGGGGATGAGAGGAGCTCGTGTGATTGGTCGTTACTGAAACTTGCTCAGACTCCACCTGCTGATTCTGTATTCCTCCACACTAATAATGTATTCAGCCTCTCTTCCACATTGCCCCTTGGTTGCGCCACCGCTGATGGTCACACTCACATGGGCGATGGATCAGGAATTAAAACTTGGATCTGTGTTATTGACTACAGACAATGAACCATTAAGTAAAACACCACTCCAAACTGTACTTCCAGTCAAGGCCAGTAGGGGGTAATCTAGACTGTCTAATGCTGGCACAGAGCCTTCTTCCATATAACTGTGGCATAAACGGAACAATATGTGTCTGTAGTCCTAACTCCTTTCAGCTGCACTGCAGAGACTGAAGCTGACAAACTAATCAAACTCATATGTGCTGTTGAACATTCTTGGTTAAAGTCAAATTATTTTTTTTCTTAATGAAAAACCTGAACATGTTTTTGTAGTTTGGGACATGTCTATAAGTGAACTGTGCATACTGTGAGTTTAGAAACACATGCATATGCAAATAGACACACACACACACACACACACAGCCGCGAAACACTTGGACAAAGGAAGCAGGGGTGTGTGTAGGGGCATTGTTGCTTGGATACCAGTTTAGCCACTATCTTGGCTTGCCTTTAAACAGCAGCAGCGTGCCAAACATGGTGCAATGCCTCCAAAAAAAAAAAAAAACTTATGGAATTCTGTTTTATCTAGCCGTGCTCTGACTAAAATTAACCAAAACCCTGGAAAATAACATCTGTTGACCTAATGAGATTGTAGAAAATCTGAGCAAAGCTGAACAACCTCCAAATATTACATATAGTATTTTAAGACTTAGAAGCTTTGTATTATCACATTACTGGGGTTTCTGAACTTATCGCTGCTAATCAGCTCCCAGTGCCTTGTGAAATATGCTTTTGGTGAAGTTTGTAACTTATTACTGCAAA
The DNA here is from genome assembly GCF_963924715.1 of Thunnus thynnus. NCBI lineage: Eukaryota > Metazoa > Chordata > Actinopteri > Scombriformes > Scombridae > Thunnus > Thunnus thynnus. Next base: position 4,176,012 of record NC_089519.1, on the reverse strand, counting down.
GTATGGAAGTTAATATTTCTTTTTGTTGAGTCACAATCACAGGTACAATGAGTGCTCCGACTTCTATCTATGATACATGTTGCCAGGTGAGCTGTTAAGCCTTTACTCACTTAAGGTTTGCCAGATTTCAAGATTATAAGCCTTCACATCTCTCTAGAAGGCTTATATCAAAAATAGACTACATGGGAAAAGTAAATCATGCTGCTGTTTTCATACTTTGAAGAAGGCCAGCAGACCATGAAGATGCACTTCTGCAGATTTCTCTTTTGGAAAAAATGGGATTGCATGAAAAAATAAGAAGGAAAGAAAGCGACAAGAGGCAGAGGCATATGTTAAAACTGCAAGAAGACAACAGTGCAACATGCTGAGGGGAGGGAGTCGATTCAGGGCAGAGACGACAGACCAGGAATACCAATGACATGACTTCTGCTAGTCTGGCAGCATAAATCCCACACAAAGTTCAGCTGTTCTATGAGGCACCACAAAAGACACTGAAAGACGGGGAGAGTCTGTACGTGTGAGTCTTGATATCATAGAGACAAATTGCAAAAAATGTCGAGGATGTCGTCGTTACACACTAGGAATGATAAGAATGTAGTCATACAACTTTTCTTCAAATCTTGTCCTTGTTATGTATGTTGTTATGTATGTCATTTCTCCACATCCTCTCCAAAATTTCAAAATTTGTTCATTACTGTATGTAACAGTCAACAGGAAACCAACCAAATGTCCAAATATAAAATGCAGGAAATAAGGTCTTTGAATCTAAAAATCTTTATTTATTTAGTTTTTCACACAGACTTTTGTGTCAAAGGTACAATCCAAGACTGATATTTTCAGTTTTTCAAGTTTCAGTGGTTTGACTTTCATCTTTAGGATGTGTCTTACTGCACCGAGCAAAAGGTTAGAAGTGGGTGTAGGTGGATATGATAACATCTATAATGTTTTTTGTGACATTATAATAGCAAGCTACTGACTTTCATTCATTCCTTCGTCCTTTCAACAGTTTACATGATCCATGAAAACACACACAAAGCCTTGTCATCAGCTAACACCAGATGACCCTGTCTCAAAAATGAGGTCAGTCGTGTTTATTCTTCACCTCCCTGGGTAAACAGTCTATAAACCTTAAACCACGAGTTTCACTCTCCACCCTCTCTGTGGAACTCTGTTCTCCTCTGAGAGTCCGTAAACTGCTCTGAGAAAAAACTTCACATTGACAAGCAGGAGTTTTTTTTGCTTTATAATGTGATATTATATCATCATAAAGGACGTGGAACGACCAGCACGTCTTCAGTATGACATGAGTTTTTATGTTTATGTTCCCACTTACTTGTTTACTTGTGAGCTGACCGATGGGATGATCTCAGCTAAATGTATTTCTCTATTGGAAGCCTAATGGGGGCTAAAAAAAGGACTATAACTGGGTTTATATATAAACTGTCTTACAGATATTTTAAAATGATAATATATTTATATCAATTACAGTGCTGTTCTGATGGATTGTATCTTTATTATAAGAGCGGACGACAGAACATTAAGACAGAAGACACTGTTGCTCCAGTGGCTCCTGGAAAAAAAAACACTGTCAACTGTATCTTAACTCTGATTCATAAGGAAAATGTAATAGCAGGAATTTTAAGTCAATTTTCACTTGGCAAGAGTCTGTTGGCTTTTCTGTACGGTGAGTCACACATTACAAAGAAGTGGAAATGACTAGAAGAAAAGGCTACAGAGTGGAAGCAATGGAAGTCAGCTGCGTTCACATCATCGGGCAGTGATCATCAATCGGCAACCCGCAGGTTGCATCCAAAACCCCAGACAGAGGCTCGATCCAACCCCGACTCCGCCTTCCAGCGAGTCTTCCCTTGACTCAGAGAAGCCAGTAGTGAAAGGTGGAATATATTTATTTTGTTTCAGTGATTGGCTAACTGAATGAGACACTTAGTGGTAAGATGGATGTAATTAAGAGTATTATGTAAGAACAGACACTGCGATGATCAACATGGTTACTTCGATGGGCGTAAGGGCTGGAAAGGGGGATGTGCTGCACTATTGAGCAAGAAAAAAGAATGTAAAAAAGCCAATATACTGGAAAACAAAAGTACTTAACATGGATGAAACCCTGAACTAGGGTAAAGTAGTCATTCTGCAGGCTCAAGTCAAGCGACTGACTTTCTCTATTCGCTATACTGTACATCTGGAATACTGTATATCAACTGTTGAATTCAGTTATTTTTATGAATAGGTACAGTATTAAGTGTTCAAACTTGACATTTGACACCGCCTCCGCCTACAGTGAGTGACCTAAAATAGCCTTAAAAAGAAGGAAACTAAGACGGTACAGAGAGAGTGATATGAGTGAAAACAGATGAAAGAGTTTAAGACAGAGAGGAACACATACAACTACAGTCCTGCTGCTCACAATATAACACACTAGACTTGTTGTAACACATTGTTAAACACCTCGAGAATAGAAAGCGGACTTGTTTTTTTCACTTTGCATCTCCCAGAATCTTCCTCATCAACCCAGAGAGGACAGAGATTTCTGAATGCAGACATTAAGGTATAAATGTAATGAGTTTATCCAGAGAAAAAAAGCAAATATACGTAGAATATGATGAAATACACCATTATAGACATTTTTCACATGGTATGTCTAATGTAGCACCGCTGTAAATATCTCTATGTGATGTTAAATTTCCTACATTTAGCCAGTTATCCACACATATACTTCAGAAACAGCAACTGAGAGATGCGAGGTAGACTGCTGCTACTAGCAGCATCAGCCAGAAGTTAACAGATTGATTTTGTCTTTTACTGTAAAACCACTACACCTCCAGAAGGTTCAACAGTAAAATCCACCCACATCTATATCCACACTCAGCACCAATCTGACCCACACACACCTACACTGCACCTATACTGCACCTACATATGAAACACACACACACGCAGCATCGGTGTAACAAATAGCAGAGACACATTTGGACATCGGGGCAACAGTAAAAATCTAAGGAAAAGGTTTAAAGCGGAGAGAAAGAGAGGAGGGAAGTGAGAGGGAGAGCAGAGTTAAATGAGGCCTTTCTACAGGACTGGATGAGTCAACGAGGGAACAAAACAGAAATGTAATTATTACCACTGTCTCTCACACACCCCGATAGGACCTGCAGATGGCAAGGGTGCATGCACACATACACACACACGATTGCACACAGTGATAATAGTAATAAGTATAAATAAAAAGAACACGGGACATAAATGACCTCTCCCAAGTGACTCCGAATACTTCCACGGAGTCGTCGAACAATAGGATTGCAGAAACAAACAGGAGGGTGGCTTTCTCAGCACCAACGGACAGAAGGGAGCTGTGTGTTTGCAGGAATGAGAGGCGGAGGACAAGGTTAGCGGTCTGTGTGTGTCCTTTAACAGACAAACAGAAACCATTTTGTCTCTTTCTCTACCTCTCCCCTCCCATCTCCATTTCACCACCACAACTGACAAAAACACACATTCTCTCTACTCATGTTTCTGGAAATACACACACCCATACAGTATCTCTCAGTGTTTCGTAGGAACTCATTATCGTTTCTGTTTTTTCAGCAGAAAGTCAGTTTGTTTGTCTCTTATTAGTCTGGTTGGGGTTAAATGTCTGGTTCATGTATGGGGTTAAAGGACAGCTGTTTCCTCTGGCTGTCGTGTCATTTTCTGTTGCACATTTCGCCTCTGACCGTTTGTGAATTGCAGGAAATTCAAGTCCCTCATCACTCAAAGTACGCTGTGCGTGCTAATCGTCTTCACTCATTCCAGCTTTCACCCTCAACTTTAAGGCGCCATGTGGACATTGCTTATACAAGACATTGAAAGTCTATCCATTTGTTTTGTTACGTTATAAATTTAATAGGGTTGCATAATCTCAAAAAATATAAGAAATACTGAGAAGTCCTGGTTCCATGGTTTTGAAAATATGAAACTTAAAAACATGAATTTGGTTTCTAACAAATAAGGCTCTTTTAGAAGAAGATCTGCTTGTGCTTCAGACCTAATGTGCTTTGGTAAAACTCATTTAAGTGAAGGAATTCAAGGAGAGTGTGTATGTGTGTGTGTGTGTGTGTGTGTGTGTACATAAAGGAAAATTAGCCAATAAACTAGTTGCAGAATTCAAAGAAGCTAACCACTTTCCAGGGACGAGACCAGATGTCAGCGTGGCACTTTGCTCTTAAACCTCATTTGGGCCTCCTTCATTGGAATCACGAGGAACAGAAAAAAAAAAAAAATCCTCATCAGAAGCCAAATGAAACAAGTTTATGTAACTGAAGCGGTTGTTTTTCAGTTGACTCAGATGGTTCTGATAAAACTTTGCAATATCTGGCACAGATAGAAGGAACTACAGTAAGGGGGTTAGAGGTCCGTGACAACTGCATCCTTTGTTTCAATGCAAATATCGTTAAAAGTGTTGGGCAACTTACATTAAAAATTAATTCAATTCATTTTTGTGGTTTCACAAGTGGCCAGTCTGTGGTTTGAAGGTATTTACAGACCATCATCAGCTATATTAGCCCCGGTGACAACACACACAGCATTCCAATGTACAGAATATTAAAGTATAAAGATTCCCAACTCAAATAACTGCTGTTTTGGTACACACATGCATGAGTACATACACATCCTAATAAAAAGGATCACACACGCTGCGGGATGATACATCTAAAAAAGTATGCAAAGTTTTCTGTCTTCCAGCCGTCCACTGCTCCTTCTTGTTAAACTCTACAGTGTGTAAATAACACAGCTCTGCTTGGGAGGCTGTCTGCACGGCGTCTACAGCAGCTAATGTAATCTTTGATACAATCCGGCCTGAGTTGGCTGCAGGCTGTTACAGCAGTACACACACACACACACCTACACACATCAGCAAGAGAACACATGCAAATGATAACACGCATGTTGAATCCGCATTAGGAACTGGCTACCATGCACCGTGGAGGGCCAAGAGTCTGCAGGGTTTCCCTCAAACCAAACAGATCGCAGGTGATAATGGTGGTTTCCCATCCCTGGTGTATACACTCACAAACAGATACATACAAGTGTGAAATATGCACGCATTTTCATCACATACTGTATACACAGATCATTATCATGAGTTATGATAGCAGTCTGTGGTGGAACGCAGTTCAGCAAAAATGAAAGCAATACTGCACCGGAGTGTTTCTAAAGCAGATATAACCAAATACTGTGTGTAATATAGCCAGTAGTACCAGCTCTGTAATCACAAGGAGGTTGTATTTACTCTATCAGCTGCATTAATTACAGCAATAGCTCATGCTTTCAGGCAGATGACTGGATGGTGAGAGATGAACGCATGTCAGGATACAACACCAGATGGAGAGGGGGAAATGCAAGGTCTCATCCCAAAATCTTGACTAAATATTTGTGCATTATTGGACCAACTCAATATGTTCTGTGTTTAGACTGTTGTCACTGTTTAGGTATTTCAACACTTAGCTATAAAAAAATCACTCTAAACGCTACAGTGCTACTAAAAGAAACACACTTTCTGGGGAGTTAAACTAGTTTGTTTCTGTGATGCAGACAAAGAGACAACCCAACTTGCCAAAAGTGAAAGTCAAACATTTGGCAAGATCTTGGATTATGTTAGTTGTCATCAACCATGTAAGTGCTTCGTGTAGTCGCGAGTGTCCGCAAGTTTTTGTACATTTTTAGAACATTTCCAGAACTTTACTGCCCAGAAAATGTAAACTCACCACTCAAGAAAAAAAGTTTCCTAACCTTTTTGTTGTGTTAAGCATGCATGTAGGTGTTGCACCACTTCCCAGCCCACATTCACCGTGTGTCTTTCAGTGATAATTTGATAAGTGAGGTTCAGTGCCAGGGTCTTGCAATACGCTGACCCCCGTTAGCCAGCTAATTGAATGATTATGTGCGCCTGCTGTCAGCTCCCTGCAGTCACTATTGTTCTAGCAGATGTGCTAATGCACTATCATTACAGCCAGGGGGATTTACAGCATGCCTTGAAATACAAGACAAAACTGGCACCAATCAAAAATACACTGCTGTACCTCAGTGTTTCCATGTATGAAAAGCTCATGCAACAATACAGTGCAGCTTGGCTGATATGCATAGTGCAAATTCCAGTGATTCAAAGTCTTATGAAGACCTAACAATCAGTATTTGCTGTTTTAGCCAGTTGTAGCCTCTGCATGTTCCTGCACAGAGTTGTATAATTGTGCACTACCATCCATGTACCTATGTTACTTTATCATCATTGCTTTAATTACACTATAAACTAGTGCAAACTGTCACTATCCATGTCAGCGCTATGCCCAGTGATGCAGCATCCTGCAGCAGTCACGTTGGAGGACCACAGCCCCTCATTGAATAGTCAAAGCTGACAACTCTGCATTCACAGCAGCATCAAACAAATTTCTGCGCTACTTTTATCTGAGGACTCAGAGAGCCACGATAGATACATTTGACGGATTTTTTTTATTTTTTAACTTTTATCTATTCAGGGAAGTTTCACAAAGGAAGCCTCTCTTTTGCATCACATTCACACAGTTACACACGTTCCCACCCGGAAGCTGCCCAACAACCACAGTCTGCTCTGCCAGCCACTGAGCAGTCACACTGGAGCAGTTTTTGGGGGCCTTCCTTGCTCAAGGGCTCCACAGTAGTGGTAATGATGGAGGGGCAAGCGCTGCTTTTTCACTTTCCCTACTCAGATTTAACCACCAACCTTCCGGTCACAAACTCGCTTATGCGTGAAATTATCTCAGCTTAACTACAGCAGCCGGTCAGCTGTTATTTGCTCTGAGAGGATTATTCAACACTGTGTGCAAAGCCAACTGTGAACTCTCAAATAATTTGTGGTTTATCAATTTAAAATACTTGTTGTATGTAGTGTTTGTATTCGGAAAATGGCCAAGGCATGCAAAGGATGAATAATCATAAAAAAATAACAACAGATAGTTGTTAAAATCTATTTCAACATTTCATTGTTATTGTGCAGAGACTGTATGTGGCAGTGGTATAAATATGTATCCATTAATGTATAGGTTATTTAACATAACAAGCATAATCAGCATCTTTTTGCAGCAACTCTTTTTTTAGCTCTTCATACAAAATTAACAAATTGCAGCGAGAGGATTTCTGATGGATTTCTGGAATATTACATCACCATTTATTACATTAATTAAATTCTATTAATAGTATCTCATTACATCCTTTCCTGGTCTCTGTAGGCAAAGACCAGGTGTTTCTTTGAAACCGGAGGTATCGGTAATTAAAATGGCCGGAATAGTAATATGCTTGTGTAGAAGAGCCTTCTGATGAATAGTGGTAAGAAAGCGATTGCAAAGCCACGACCCCGCTCCAGAGCAGAGCGCTCGGATCCTGCGTTTATGGTGTTCTGATGAGACATGAATTAATATATCAAGCATTCAATTACGCTTCACAGACACAATCCAGTTACATCAGAAAGTCCGACAAACACGGAGCGAGTCGTGACTGTTTAAAAAGAGTAACGACTCGAGGCCCACACAGTAAACCACACAACACTGCAGGGCTACATATTTGGTATGGGATTGCCTTCCAAGTGTGTTGTAACTGTGATTTTTTTTTTTTCCTACAGGCTTTATCGATCTGTGCGCCAAAAGGGAATAGTCTTTGCAGCATACTGATAGTCACAGGGCCAGCCATGCAGTTAGCAGTTGGATTCACTGCATCCCAAGCAGGCAGCATTAAGGCATCGCGCCTCGATCAGTTCAGATATATCACAGGTGGCGTTTTTTTTTAAGCCCATTTGATTGGGTGAGTGCTGACAGAGAGGGAACCATGTGAGGCCTACCTGTGACCTGCAGCTTATCCCCGCTGACCTCACACTTGAGGTAAAGACGCCCCCTCCTTTCGGTGAAGTCGGTTCCACACAGGCTGGGGACGTTCATGACACACTGCTTATGGACGTTCATTTCGCAGGCTGGAGGCGGAGAGAGAGAGAGGAGATAAAAGACATCAGGGAGGAGGACATTATACAGATAAAGATGAGCTTTATGCATTTGATCCAAATCAAACTAAACTGACTTTGATGCTTGTGGAAATTTACTGACAAACACACCAATAACTACTTTATGGATTGTTTATATAAAGTTTTGATATGTTTATGACAACATAATGTTTTTTTACAATTTTTAAAATTAAAATAGTAATGATCTATAGTTATGATAAAGATTCATTACGGTGACGTAATGTTTTCTTTTAATAAAACGCTGTGCGCAGCCTATTATGGCTTAACGTTCAGATACAGTAAGCTGCTTTAAAGATGTCTTTCAGATTTACTGGATCTATACGAGGAGGACATATTTCAATTTCATTTCATCTATCATACATGTGTGGCACAACATCAAACGGTTTCTGAAAGCTGTACGAGCGAGGAGATAAAAAGGTTATGACCCAGATTCAGCTTCATGATGTCATGAATGCATGACCTATGTGTCAGCCAGCTGAGCCACCCTGTCATGGATTGGGAGCAGTTACCAATAGTTACATCATCATACCACCAGGTCAGTAGGTGACTAATAATGAAAAATGACTGTGCGGCCGCGTTATACTCCATGAGACAAAAATACCTATTATTTTAAATGAATTTCTATGTGCCTCATCTGTAACAATCCTGCAGCTCACCAGTGCTTAAAAATACTACAGTGTAAATCTTACTGTAGTGTGATTAGAGGTGCCAAAATAATTTGCCACGCCATCCGCATCTGTATTCATGCACACCCTGGAGCAATAATTTCCATAACTGGTGGTCTGTAGTAGGTGGAGGATAATGTATTTAGGAGCTAATTGAGACTTTCAGACTTTAATCCACTAATACAAGATTAAAGGAAAGGAGAGCGAGAGAGAGATATATTAATAAACACTCGGTAAAGCGGGCCTGTTCGAGGTGCTGCAACATAGCTGCAGACTGAAAATAGACAGTGTGGGATTTTAATGAGTGGAAGTCAAGGAGAAGGGTAAATACATAGGCTTATGATATTCACTGGAGAGGAACAATAGTCTTTTTTGTCAGGAGACTGATGCTGACAAAGTGGATCTAAAACAGAACATAATGTGTGTGGAGCCACTTTCAGCAAAGCATGATATCACCTTATGCATGCCTCACTTATGACTCATTTAAACCCATAACGGAAAGGTACAGGCATCAACTTAAATGTCTACACCACTTGATATGCTTGATTAAATTCTAACCAGCCACTTGAACTACTACTGATGAAGCACAGCAGCTTAGATTCATTTTAAAATATCATTCAAATGTTTAAAACACAAATAGGGCAAAATTTTAGTGGCGTATGATGCGATGCTCATATTTGAGTGAGATGTTGCATGAATTAAATTAAAATACTCACAGTCACATTTCATGCCCTGATGAATGAGGCCATACAGCAGAGAGCCACAATGGTCGCAGAAGGTGGGGCTCCCATAGGTGTGGATCTTGAATTTATGCTTCGTTCTGGGATCCTGGAGGAGAAAAAAAAGAGCCTTAAAAAGCCTGAAATACTAAAATATAACTGAAACATATCTGAAACCACAAACCAATCAATTTAAATATAGTTTATTATTCGAGCCTATGAGAAAACAACTACAGTGATTTGAATTGAGCTGAATTTTGCACTTTATATTTGGAAGAGCTGTCATACTGTTTGGAAAATGAAAAGAAAAAACATCTCACTGAATCAAATGGATAGACATAGACATAAGATGTTTTGTACAAGTTGGGAAAAATCTTTTTGTTCTTTAAAGAAATCAATCTTTTGGCTGTTAAATACTATTTTAAAAGGCTTCGGCATAAAGCTATGAATTCAAAATATCATTCGTGAAAAAAAAAATGACTCCCAGCATGTACGACAGCATCCTTCATCCTCTGACACTCATACTCGTTGAAGGGAAAAAATGGAATGAACATACTTCATCACGAGACACCACTGTGTGTAATGAAAAGACACTCAGGAAACAATTCGTCTCTGATTACCAACGGACCGCAATCACCACTTATTTTTTTTCTCGTACAAGTTTCGCACAACTTGAAGTGGAAGCCAATCAATCCTCATCAGCCTTTTACTGAACCGATGCTTTTGAGTTGCGTGACCATCTTCCTCTATTTGTACTCGATGGGCGAACAATAAATCCAACGGTGCCAAAGCGAGAAATACATGATTCGCTTATAAAGAAGTACAAACGACACATCTGGAAATTACTGCACACATGAAGACCTCAAAAACACCCTTAAATACTCTCATTTATTACCATGAACACCACTTCTTTATTCTCATTGCTCTATAACAAGTATCAGAAACTATAACCATTCAGTTAAGGCTCTGTGTATGTGTTCGGATGTGTAAACAGTCATCTTAGCCTTCAGAGCTTCTCATTCATCATTAGCCTCCTATTATCGCAGTTCATTGCTCCAGGCTCTCTACATAAATATTATATTAGTCAAAGTGTGAAAAACATTAAGGTTTAATGGAAAGTATGACGCTGTAAGACCGAGTAGTAGTAATGGAGCCACTGGTTGCAGGAAGCTGAGTTATATTTTTGTAAAGATAACACGCTTATTGTTGGCTCCTGCTATGTTAGACTGTTCTCCTTAATTTTTACAGCACTTAACATATCACACAGTAACATGCATCTATTGTATTCAGTGGGGTTTTTTTCCCACTTGATTTATTTGTCTTAGATTGAGGATTTCCAAATAACAGGAAACAGATTCATTGGCCAGTTGGTTCTTACAGATGGTGATGCATTAGTCAACCACATGAAGAACATCAAACACAACACGGCAGCAATGTACGGCATTAACAGGAGATTTCATAACATGAAAGACATAACATGGAAGAGATATCAGCCAACCGCGATAGTTTACTACTATCTAACCACAGGCCCCTTGTGTTTTAAAGTATATCTGGATATTTAGATGCAAATATCTCTGTGACCATAACACTGTGGGGTGTAACAGAAGAATTTGTGGCTTTTTTTGTGCCAAAGATAGAAAACCATAACATAATCAAAGCCAATAACTCCTACAGGCTGTCTACAGTTTCTAGGCTATCGGCTGCCTATATTGCATTATCCATATTACTGTATTTACTTACACAGCAGATTCACATTGAGACTAAAACCAATGGGACCAAACCAACAAGCTACAGGATTACATTAACCCCTAACCATGTAAAATGAATCCCATCAAATAGGTTGTGTAATTAAAAACCTCTGGATATATTAGAATTGATCAAGCATCCCATGTTGCAGTATATAAACATAGGGTTTAGAGTTTTGATTATAGATGATGGTTCCAGACAATATGTTTTATTTTGCACTATAAAATCAGTCACAGTATACTCATGCTGTTATGTGGACTAGTATTGTAAGACAGCGTTAATAAAACAACCCATCTGTCGTGTTTTATTTGCATTTGTCATTCCTGAACACAGGTCTGGGATTTGCATGAGCAGCTTCCTTCTCCCCATTTCAAGTAAATGCAGGATCCATCTTCTTTTTTTATCAGGTTCTCATCACCACTCACACTCAGCCGGCATCCACTATAAATTTGGATAATTTGGATACTCAAATAAGGTAACATTTAGCATGCAGAGTGAACATTTATATGCAGACAGAACAGGAAGAGGAGGAAGACTAAACAGAGTTATAAAGTCCTCCAACTAAGCTGTCAGAGAGCGGTAAAGTTCAATTAACCCATGTTATAGTGGTAACACATCAGGGAATAACTCTGTGGATTTAGCAGAACCAAAAGTGTGACTTTAACTGGAGATAATAATGCTGCACTTTAAACTTCATCCATTCTCCTTTTCGGCATCCCAGAAGTCAATTCAATTCAACCCCAATGTAAGATTCATGAGCAGAGTTCATTTCACTTGGCACTCAGTTCGTCTCTGCAGAACATTTACAATTCAATATAACATGGTGTCAAACAAATGGCACCGGGCGCAAAATCTACCTTCAGTAAATATTGGTAGGTGTTAAGTTTTGATGTGATCTGTTGAACAAGCAGAACCAGTTATAGCTCTGTTTTAATCTTTTGTGTACTGAGCATTGGATGAAAAATGTAAATCATCGTGGATGTAAAAGCATATGGCTTACGCTACTACGCTGTAATATCTGAGTACCAGCGAAGGTGAGTGTGTCTCTGATATAATACAGATAGATCACAATGCCACTGTAGCACTAACATACATTATGCATGGCAGGGTCTGTGTCACATGCATACATACATTCATTCATTCATTTTGTGCACTCAACCTGTGGCTTACTGTATGAAGCACTCTCTCTGCTGGAGTGAAAACTGGAGGACTGCCATTTCTCCAAGCACCCGTTCAAAGTGCTTTCCTGCTCTTTCTCAAATTGTGCTGTACTGTAAATCTCTTTCAGAGTTAAAATCCCTCTAAGTGGATTAGCATTGAGAACATTATCCAGGCTAGAGTCCGTTTTTTTTATTTAATTTTTTCACTGCATTAATTTGAAAGAACACCTGTCTACGTATTCCTTGCAAACAGGAGTTTTATTCTCTCAGGAAAGAAAGAAACTTATTCTGACTACTGAAAATGAAACAGCGCCAATAATAGCTCCCCTATTTTTTTTTCTCAGTATTTTGAGAAATACAGTGTCAAATGTGAAATGAATGAAAAGAGCTTGACCCAGAAGAAATAAATCATCAGCGAGGGGAAGAGCGCGTCATTTATCTCAGTGAGAGCTGACAGTATCACACGGTGAGGCGCCACGGTGATCAATGCTGCTATTTGCCATTTCAGTCAGTTTGACACCGGCCTCTGGACTGATGCAACAAAGACTCATTCAGTCTCCTCAGATCTTGCTTCGAATCTGCCATTTCCCTTCCTGTCAGTCCGCAGAGGCTTCACACCTTTGTAGAACACAGAGAAAAGCTTCCTTTGTCTGTATTTCAGCTGTCCACTCGTTTAACCGCTTAGCGAGCCCTGATCTGAAACACAGAGTTGCTGTGATTTTATTTTAGCTGCTTTGAACATCAGTATATATTTAATTTGAATATACTATAATAATTCCTGATATACATGAAAGTCAAATGTCAAAGGGGAAGTGTTTTGTTTTGAACACCAAGCAACTGAAACAACATCAACAGGTCTTAGACGCAGCTTTCAGTGGTCTGTGACTGAAGTTACTGCACTGAAATGCAGAAGTCCTTTATGAAGTAATCACTGTATCACCATAGTTAATCAACAACCACCAAAACCATCAATATAGATTATGGTCATTTGGCGCTAAAGGACAGTAAAAACTGGTCTTATCCTACCTACAAATGTGTCAAAAATATTCAAAAGTGAACATTTATGACAAACTCAGTCGGCGTTTTCTGCTCTCCTTTTTTGGACGGGTCTGTGTTTCCTAAGAATATCTCAGCAAATTGTTCAGTATGTCCCAGGCTGCCAAACCATCATACCATGAGCAGTTACAGGCTGACGGTTAGTTTCTCTGAAACGTCCATCATCTTGAGCGACTTTAAAATTCCTCCAACATCACATTTATGATTCTGCAGATACACAGTAGATGATTAATAACACCCCACAGCTACAATAATTGTCAGCAACAATGATCCATATCCCAGAAGCGGCTGCGGCTCAAGAGGTAGAGCGGGTCATCCACTAATCAGAAGGCCAGGAGTCGGATCCCCGATTCATCCCGTCTGCATGTGGAAGTGTCCTCGGGCAAGATACTGAACCCCAAATTGCTCCTAATGGTTGCGCCAGCACCCTACATGGTAGCTTGCCGCCATCTGTTTTTTACCATTTATGAGTATCTCATGGAGTATTATTACTGGCTTAGATTAATTAAAATGTAAATGTGTTTATGCGTTATCTAGCTTTGGCAGCACCTCTGAAAACTTCCCCTACCTGTAGTGGCTAGGTAATCAGGACATGTGCAGAATACAATGCCCAAAATATTTAAACTTGGCCATTTTGTCAAATGATCATATTCTTGCAGAGATTGTACCTTTTATGCACTCACTTACAGTGCATATTGTCTAATTAGCCGTCCTGACCACATTGTGCACAGGCCAGCAGTCAGTGTGTTAGTTAAGGACAGACAAGAAGACGAGAGAGGTAGACAGACAGTAGAGAGAGAGAGAGAGAGAGAGAGAGAGAGAGAGAGAGAGGGAGGGAGAGGCTGTGCCAGCTGCACTTACTCATGTCCACCCACACACAGCTGATCCTGAAGGATTATCCCCTTGTCCCTCCTCCCGCACCACCCCACCCCGACCTCCTTTACTTTGTTCCCTCCATCTATGGCATGAATGAGCGATGGCGACTAACGGCCAAATTCATCTGCAGATGGATCATGTATTTTTATCAACTCTTCATCAGCTTTTCATGGTTGAAACATGGCTTAAATGTTCCTAGATAATGGAAAATACTTGCAACAGAGAGACAGAATGATAACAGGTCAACCAAGGTGATGGTGAAGAGTTTTTCGTGGAGTCAGCGAACGTGTCCGGTTCCTTCCAGAGCTTTGAGAGATGCTTCACACTCGGGTGCTTGTCAGAATCTAAGAAGTGGTCGACCATCGCTACAGATCATACAGAAAATGAACACTCCTGAATTGGCTGAATAATAGTATGTCTGAAAGAGAGAGTGCAGATATCTGTAGCTCTGTTTCTATTATTTGTGCTGTATCTCCATTAATAAATGTATTGATTTTCTTTTTTTTTTTTTGCTTATGATTTCTGATCAACAGTAAAACAAATCTATAGATATTCAACTCAAAATAAACTTAAAATTGACCTTTGGCAGTGGAACTTGATGAATCAAAATGAGTAATTAATTATTAATCATGCTAGTGACTGAATAATTTTCTGATGTTTGACCACTTGCAGCTAATTGCTCAAAATGAATTTACATAAACATCCAGCCAACCTGGCAGGTGTAAAACATCTGACCGCTCTGACTGATTTCTAAGGTGCCACTTAAAGATTCACTAGAGCGAGCTGTAACGTGCAGAAAATGAATCCTGTAAACGAGTGTACCTCACTACACATCACTGGACACATGAGGTTGTCCATTAACACGTCCTTTCTGCGAGCTGCGAGATGGAAGGGTTAACCCCTGTGGCTTCTATCCCTTATTACAGCCTAATTGGGTCTTAATGGGAAATTCAAGACAGACTGGGTGGCGCTACCCCACCAGAACAGCAGGGGATCCAATGTGTAATGCCGAAGGCAGTCATGAACTCGATCACTAGGCTGAACACAAGAGGGCCGTAATGGAAAAAACACAGCCAGGGGATGTTACAGACTGACTGCATGAAGCAGCGAGGAGGACGCCCTCTCGTTACTACTAATATGACAGCCAGTAGGATTTCCCAGATGTCACATGTCAAGATGTGGAGCAATTTTGCATCATTACACTGTGTTTTTCCAAACCAACAACCTAGAGTATTGAAGGTTGCATAGCTTGTGCTGGCATGTGTGGATCCAGCTGTTACACAAAAAAAACAACTGGATTGTGGTTCTCAGAAAAACAACAAGAATTAATGTAACTAACAGATCAGATCAAAATGTTCTAAAGTAGCAATTTGAAATAAACACTGTTAAAATCTGAATGACAGAAAAATGAGAAGGACAAGATGAACTTTAGTGAAGTCTTGTTATCATGAGCTTGAAAACGTCATTAATGATATGAAGTAAAAATTCTAGAAACACATTCCCATTTTGGATGGAGAGTAAACAATTACTCCCATTTCATATTAACTGCTGATAATAATGATGATGGATTATGACCAGGATGAGGATAATAAGGAGGAAACAGATCTGAGTCATGTTTTCTTTCAGTTTGTGGCAGCCGAACAGATTCCTCCACAGTTGTGTTTTCTATCAGATACATAAAAAAGATCAACAAAACTACTGTAAGCTTGTTCTATTGGTCATATTTTATCCTGACAACTAATCAATCAATCTCCTTCCTTTGTTCAGCAGTACAGAAGATGCCCTTTATTCTTATTATTACAAGTTGCACAAAGATAGCGCTAACACAAACCTTCTCCAGAAAGCTTGCCCAAACAATTAATTTAATTAAAGGTATTGATAACCTCTGAGTAGATTCTCCTTCAACTACTCTCTAAAATTATTTTTGGCATTTGCCCTGAAGTAATGCCAGGCAGGTAGGTCTGTATGTGAAGCTATAGATCAAATACAGACACAGGGCAGAGGGCTGATCAAAAGACTAGAGGCTACCAGGAGCTAGCGATGAAAACAGAAGCACGGGGGGTCAGCCCAGTGATGTTGGCTAATTAGCCAGGCTCTCCAATCCAGTTTAATTAGCAAGCAGGACGCCAGGCAGCCTCTGTTAATGAACAGCTTGGCAGGGTGAAGCTGAGCAGGGGCTTCCCAGTGGACGGGGGGGAGGGAGGGGAGGGCAGAGGTGGTTGATGCTAAGTACGTGGGTCACTCCTCATCATGCATACACGCCGTTAAAGTCACAGTGAGATAAATAAGGACAAAATTATACATGAATTTAAATTTGAAAAAAAAAAAATCACATTGCTGTTATACCCTGGTGGACGGTGCATCTTTAATAACAGGATAATGACAGATTTCACTACTGCAACTGCATCCTTATTGTTCAGCCAAAGCCTTGTGTCTTGAAATACTGACATTTATTAATGGGCAGTCAACATTATAGCAGCATCTTTGGTTTCAAAGCACCTGGGAACATTAATTTTTTATACATCAATATTCCAGTAAAAGCAAAAATTCTTTAAAAAAAATAATCTGGACCAAAATACAACTGTAGCATTAAACAGATGTCTTGGAGCTGCAGCTACAGTATACTTAACTCGATTTCAGTTGAAAGGACAAAAAGTCCTGTAAGCCAGACTATGTTATTGCAGTGTGCATCTTGCATCTGGTCAGCCTCTGTGAACATGAACAGACACCTGCGGCAGTGCTTGCTTTATATTATGCATTAAACCAGATCAGAGCAGCAGACTGGAAAGAGTGCAACACATTACAACAACTAAATGAATGTGTAGATTCTCATTACAATGAATATTAAAGCGAGTCACTAACCAACAAACTTAGCAAATTTTTCTCTAGCCTCACAAGACAGGAGCAGTGAGAGGAGCTGATAAATTGTAAGATATATACTCTGGGGATTTAGGTTTAAATTCCTTTCTTTGGCAGAGTGTCTCCTCTCCGTTTCATGGACCTAACAGGACCTCTAGGCCACTCTGGTGGACTTTTGGAGGTAATAGATGGAAGAAGGGGAAAGAAGGATTCCATCATTCAAGGGTAGATTTTTGGGATACTTGTGATTTGTGTTTGCTATGTGGGTGTTAAGTGTCCACTACTGTTTGTTATGTTCCCACTAATTGTCTGTATTGGTTTATATTATTAGTTGGATTACAAGATGACTTTGTTGTTTGCTCATTTGGCTTCCTTTTGACTCAAATGAGTAATATTAAATTGTTAGCCTTAACATTAAAGGTTTAAACCATGTAATCAAACATCAGAAAATTCTCCCTTTCCTTAAAAAAGATGGATTCCTTCAAGAGACTCTTGTCAGATCTCGAACATGTTAAATTACACACAAACTGGGTAGACCAGGTTTTTGACTCATCTTACAGAACTAATAGTCAAGGAGTGGCCGTTCTTATACATCAGGCGCTACTCTTTAAATTGGAAAAAGAAATTAAAGATGAACAGGGATGCTATGTTTTCATTTTTTCAAAGTCTCTTCATTTTCCTCATCGTATGTAATATCAGGGGGTGATTTTAATTGTACTCTTTGGACCCTAAGGTTGATCAATCTCCCCAAAAATCTAACCAGTCTCAGAAAAGTTCACAGCTATTGGAGCTCTGTAATAACATAGAATTATTTGACACATGGAGAATTTTAAACCCTAAGGGAAAGGATTATACTTTTTTTCTCAAGTCCACATCAATCTTTTTCCCGGATAATTATTTTAAAATCTCAAGAGAAGTTCTAGATAGAGTTACTGAATGTTCAATTGACTGCCAAGGTTTATTGGATCATTGTCCCATTAGTATTATTATCCAACCCCCACATTAAAGTCCTTCATGCAGACGCTGGCGTCTGGATCCTTCACTATTGAGTAGTCATTTTATAGAGTATGTGACTAAACATTTCGATTTTTTTTTTTGACAGTTAACAATACACCAGAAGTTAATCCCTCAGTCTTGTGGGAGACAACTAAATGCTATTTAATAGGTATAATCATCAAAACTCAGTAAGACCTTGAGAATGAGGTGAAACTTTTAGAAAGAGAGTTTAAGTCTAGCCCTTATAAAGACCGAGTGAAACTATTAGTTGCAGCATGCACTGCTTTAGATTTAGTGACTACTAGGAGGGCTTTTTTTAATGCTAAACATAGATTTTAGAAAGGGAAGAGGGAAATAAATGTTATCCCACCCATTAAGGACAGTACAGGTAATACATATTATACACCCCAAGATATTAATGGACTTCTGAACATTGTGCTCCTCTGAATGTATTGCCTCAGATGAAACGATGAATGCTTTCCTGGATAAAATGTATCTTCCCACTATGTCTTATCTGCAGGCGTATTACAGAGGTAGAAGTTGCACAGTCTATTAATTCATTGAGGGGAGTTAAAGCACCTGGCCTGGATGCATTTTGCTCAGGGTTTAATAAGATGTTTAGTAAAATACTTTTAAGACTGCTAACAAATATGCACCAACATTACTTTGATCAGGGTCATTTACCGCCTTCTCTTAATATAGCTAATGCATCTCTTGTACTAAAAAAGGGCAAAGTATTTAACAAATGTGGCTCTACTACTGCCCAGTTAGCTTAATTGGGGTTGATAGCAAATTATTATCCAAGGTATTGGCCAAGAGACTGGAAAGACTGCTACCAAACCTCATAAATCCAGATGAAACCAGATTTATCCGTGATTGAATCTCGGCTTATTAAAATTATCCAGTTCGCTAAGCAGACAGGACGTAAGTTCCTCGCTGTAGCGTTGGATGCTGAGAAGGCTTCCAATAGGGTGGAATGGATTTATTTGTTTAATGTGCAAAAGAAGTTTGGGCTTGGAGGTAATTTTCTGAGATTGATACAAATAATTTATTATGCCCCAGTGGACAGCATAATTACTAATGGTCTGCGGGAAAAATCTAGCT
This sequence comes from Thunnus thynnus, assembly GCF_963924715.1. NCBI lineage: Eukaryota > Metazoa > Chordata > Actinopteri > Scombriformes > Scombridae > Thunnus > Thunnus thynnus. Next base: position 4,156,790 of record NC_089519.1, on the reverse strand, counting down.
CGGAAAATCAGGTTTCTTTAATCCCCTACCCCAATTTCGAAGACCAAGCTCCTCTTAAATCGAACAACTGCAGGAAACTGTAACTCATTAACGGAAGTGCATGTCAACACACTGAGTGAAACACTGCGTCTGCTTCCCCCATCTTTGAACTGATGTTATTCTCATTTCCAACCCAGCAGACACTAACAAGACAAAGGCTCGCTAGTGTCTGCAATACCCTCAAAATCTGTTTTAGGCTGTGAAACAAAGGCCATTTAGAAACAACACTGAAGCTTCTATTTTTTTTTATCATATTGCATAGCAGAATGTGGAATGACCTGAGTGTAACAATCATCAAAGAGGATGGGTAGCTAATACAGTCCACTTGCATCCCACAGAGTCAAAAGAGATGCACCTGGTGTGACATTTATAGCCAGAGAGAGAGAGAAAGAGAGGGAGAGTGTGAAATGAGACACACTGATCGCCTCTGTCATGTCCTAATTCACTTATCTCTTTGACCCATCTGTTCCCTACAGACCTAAAAAAAAAATTGTTACAGTGATGCATGAATGTGATCAATTCCCTTAATGTCCAGCATTAGACAAGCATTGACTACCATCAAATTCCCCTCTGAATCCTCCGTCTCCCCACTTGTTACCCTCACCTAATACTCGCCTCCCTTTTTTTTGCCCATCATCCCTCACTGAGAGGTGACATTTGAAATGAAGGTGGCAGGAGGCTCTTCCTTGTGCCAGTCACTCTAAATGTTCTGGTTAACCTGTTTGTACACTTTGCACCGTTATACTCACAAACACGCAAATGTAAGCATATTTAGAAAAAGCATGTGAATGTCTTTTTCTTTTACTCCAAATACTTGTGTGGAAAGTACGAAGAAATGTATGACAAGTGTAGTGGGCGTGCAGATTTGACAACCTCTCACATCAATAGTGCTGCAGCTGCAGGTATTTGTTTGCACTGAGCAAATGCAACTAAAAGCTGTAGGTATATGCTGACTGACACGCATGACTGGCAATTTGGCCGATGTGACGTAGTGAAACCATAGTCTCACTTTCTGATAAGACTATTACTGTATTCTTAGTAAAACCAGGAGAGTAACTTTACTACAGCTGTGTTGTTTAAGGTACGGATTACTTTTTGAGTAATTCTGCTAATTCTGCATGTTGTCTACAATTAAACGCCAGCTGATGATACTTAAAATAAGTCTAACCTACAGTGGCACCTAAGGACAAAGCACATACAAAAGCAGCCCGTCCTCAAAACAAAAACGACAGTATAGGTTGAAAAATTCAGCCGGCAAAAACAAGCTATACTTACGTTTGAATTACAGACGCCATTTAGCGGCTATAGTAATTGTGACCTGCAGTGACAAAGTTCAGATGATGTCAATATGAGGTTTTCCATAATTGGAAACTGGGTTGAGTGGATGTAAGTAAGTAAGTGGACTTAGCTGCAGGAGACCACTGTTCGCTTCCTGTTTCCAACCATGAGTGTCATGCTTCCAACCAAATGTCGGGACAGTTTTTAAAAAACCATAAATAAAATTGTTGTGGTTTACTTTTGACATGATGATGAAGGTTGCCTAACTATAAGAAAGTAGTAACTTTACACACACAACATGTTTCAAGTGATCATTTTAACCCAAACCACGATCTTTCCCTAACTCTTGCGCAGTGTTTTTTGTGCGTAAACCTAACAGACCTTAACCACAGTGTTGTCACACCATGTAATATAATTATTTTTAACAGTTTGTAACCGTTTTGGAAAGCACCGATAGAGGTGGCATATTAGAAAATGGTCCTATGGTACGTTCTGGAGTGCGTGGTACAATCGACCTATGTAGTTGTTTAATTATGAGGATGTGATAGCACAAACATTAAGAAAAATGCACTCCAAATTGAGACATACCACAATTACCAGAACACATACACTGATTTGAACAAAACATTTACTTCAAAGCTTTTTAAATTGGCTATTTCTGCTGATTTGGGTGCCTTCTTGTAAAAAAATTAATAACAGTGCTTCTACCTGTGCTACATATTTCCCTACTCTGCCCAGCTTCTGTTACTCATTTTCATAAAGTTATTGTCAAAGCCTCTTCAGATGGCACTAATGACAGCCTGACAATGTGTGTCACTGTGTCACCTAATTCTGTCACTGTTATTACATTTTAGCCCTTCAACTTTCAATTATATTTTACATCATGTTAATCACTTTTCCCCACTCCCATATTTAAAAAAAACACTGCCACTCACACATCACAGTCACACGGATGAATGCACACCCAGGCCTCTGTATTAAAATGCTTAAACCAATGTGGAATGCAATATAGAGCTGGAATGACAAAATCTACAGCAGCTACTGTGGCCATCACCTTATTCCCCCAAACATATACAAGCAGAAAACACTTTTTCCTGCTGGCTAGTTTCTAGTGAAGATCTTTATCTTGGCCTACAGCTATAGGAGTCAAAGCTGCGTTTACCTACAAAGGTGAGGCTTTGAAGAGAACAAAATGGAGCTATCATTTATCCAGAAATGAGGTGTTAGGCTAGGCAAGGTTACTATTTTTAGCGTATAAATCACCACCCTGATTCCTCTTGGCCTTTCACTAAGCTGCTGAGTGCTGAGAGGGAGGGCAGGTTGCCACCGCAGCTCACAGGGGGTTTTCCTTGCCGTGTGCTATCTGTTAACACATCTGTCTGCTACGTAGCAGAGCAAGAGATAACAGTTGACATTTTAATCATCATCTGGGCCCAACTACTGACTTTGTATTCATTAATACACTCTATCACAGGACTGTTCAATAGTAAAAAAAATATGTGACGGTATGACTTGCACACTTTAGTGGTTCAGAAGCTTGTTTAACTGTCATGCGTCATTGTTTGCCTGGCAAAGTGTCGAAGTTCTCTGTAACACTGAAATTTGAGTGGGAGGTAATAACACATTGTGCCATTTTGTTTAAATGTTTTGAGGTCACACAGACGTTTTGGGATATGTATGCTCTTCTGTTCATATAACAAGCAAGCTCTTCGTGAGTTGTCTTGGTAGCTCAACCAAAAAACCACGACATCACATGTGGTGTGCCTCAGGGGTCTACCTTGGGTCCACATCTACTTAATCTCTAAATGGAGTACTTGAATTAGATACCTGAGTCAACCAACCTGGAGTGCAAAATCACACAGCCTCAGGTCTTGAGGGCACAGGTCCATTCAAATTAGTCAAAACCACTTACTCTCAGGGGTCATGAGTGGTTGGAGTGTACTCCTATACAAACTGCAGGGAATGATCCCAGTGTATCAGGTCCATGTCATGAGTGTCAAGTCCCAAGACTTGGGAATCAGACTTGAGTCAGGTCTATTTCCTACATTTGCACAGCTATGCTAGCAACATTTACATTGCATTCCCTAATTGAGGGTTTTAGCTTTTAACTTTCCATCAGCAAGTTTTTTGCTTTGAATGTCAACTGGTTTCTAGCAGCTGAGTCATACCTTAGGGGCGTTAACTCTTTTAGTTAAAACAATTTCTACACCATTTCTATCAGCCAACTGTCCAACTTTAAATCTGTTCTTCTCTCTCTCCTCTCACTGTCGGTGTGAATCGTCACGACCCTCCTCCACCCCGTTCACCTGCAGTTCATCACTTCAGCGCCCAGGTCTGAGCTCACCAGAGGCCCGCTCCTCTTCTCAACATCCAGATCTCAGCATTCTCTTTATTTATCGCCACCACCAGTGTCTAGACTCCATCGAGGGATATCCTACTCTACTCTCGGCTTCGCTACCCTCTTTATAGATACGATGACTTCACGATGGGGTCTAATCACCAAAGATTTTTCACAACTAGTATCTCATTGATGCAGTTTATATAAATGGACTGCTTAGACTGAACTCCGTTTATGGCTCAGAGACCTTAGAGCCCTTTGAACAAACTCTCCTGATTGCCTTTACACAGCTGGAGAATATTGAGGTCCTAGTTAATACAGCATGAACGCTGCAGAGATCTGTTCATTTGCAGACGCAGGCTCATTAGCATAGCCCACGCACACATGCTGTGAGTGATATCTACAAGGTCAGGAGAGGACAAGGGGGTTTGTCATGGCAGTCACAACAGCTGGTAGACGACTGCTCTGTTTACTACCTTCTATGGCAACCTTTTCTCCAGCATGTTAACAGGTAGAAAAAAAACGAGAGGGAAAACTGAAAAAAGAAGACCTGCTGGTTCATTCAGTCATGTTGCAAACGCCAAAAGCCATAATAAATTGGCTTATCAGATGCAGGCCATCTGTCAGATGCTTAATAATTAACAGAACTTCACAAGATGTGTTCGAAAAAGTTACCTAACAGCTAAAGTCTTGGCAGAGTCTTTTTTCACTGTAATGAGCCAGCTGACAGGGGCAGCGGCTTGGCTGTTCACCTCTGCTTTCTGTGATCTTTGCTAGATTTACTTTGTGCTTTGCTGTACAGAAAGCTCAGTAAAAGTAAGCTTTTGTCCATATGATCAATTTAGTGGCTGCAGCTGTGTGTGTGTGTATGCATTAGGGGTTTAATTATGGACTGCAGGAATAGATACTTTGGCTCCTTTAGCCTTGTACTTTACCACTGCAAAACATCAGGCAGTCCAGAAATTCAGCAAACACATTGCCTGTTGTGAAAGGACGTTTGTGTGCAAAGAGCCCCAGGAGGAGAGGGAGGAAGTAGAAAAGATTCTTCTCTCTAAATTTAATGTAGAACCAGATCGATGCTACTCCAAACTCCAACTTCTGCCAACTTCTATGGAGAACATCCAGCAGGCCTCACACATATTTCTATAAACAGAAGTCAGGTTCAGGTCTGACTGAGGGAGAATTTCAGAAAATACCTGCTGTGTAGATGCTGGTGGGTTGGGGTCAGAAAGCCCACTGGTTAACTGCACTTTGTTGTGTAGCAGATAGGTGTCACACTTTGCATATGCAAGGTTTTTTCATTAGTACGCTTATATTTGATCCAAAATGTAAGGTTTTACAGTTTGATCTTTTTTCAGTTGCGGTGCATGTTTTGCATTTATTTGCTCTGATGTTAATATTTGGGTTGGCTGCCATCCATGTAAATTTTTGCTAGATTCTATGATGTGCATAACCAACATTCATTTCTCTGTGACAGATTATGTAATGGCATCAAGCACTGAAAATGATTTAGAAATCTACAGTTGTCATAATGACGTCAGACAGTTAGTGAGTCAGTGTTCCTTCAAATCAGGCTGCCAACACATGAAATGAATAGAATCCTATCCAGATAATAAGTACTTTTGTTATAACATAACCAATATCAAGTCATCATCATAGCGTTGTGAGCTCAATGTTATGTTGATAAGTTACCTATCCTCATAGGTTTATACAGCATCTACCAAGATTCTGCACTGCTGAATTAAATCGCCGACCTGTGACTGGAAACTTCACTTTCCAGTTTCCAGTTAACTGATGTTTGCTTTTTAAGTGCTCAGTAAATACGTTTTTTTTCTTTGTCTTGTAGGAGTTGCAGTGCAGGTAAGCCTGTAGTTATTTACCTGTGATACATAACAAACACAAATAGAGAAAGCTTTAAGTTCCTTGAGATACAGAAGGAGAAGGAGTGAGGCAGGGTGACCTATCTGTAACTTGTATCATTCTATTTCTGGGGTTTGAGCTTCAGACCTACTGCTGGTTCAGCTTCAGGGCCTTGCATGCAAGGTCAAGTATAGACTTCAGAACCTCTCAGGCTTCTATTTCAAGTGTTTTTGTGTGCACTCATAACGCAGGACAGCTAGAGCATGTTTGCCAGAATCCTAAATAAACCATGCCTTCACCTTTACACCACCATTGAAGGTATTAGTTTGCTCTGAACACAGTAATAGCTTCAGTCAGACTACAACAGTAATGATTACAACTCAGTGATAGTCAAACTTTGGAGATAAAACTGAGACCAATAATATCCGGAATGATGGATCACCAGTCTCAAAATAATATGATTTCCATGAAAGTATATTTTCTGAAATCAGCAGCTGCCTAGAAGATATGAAATGAAGATAACATATAAAAAAAATGTAAACACAATTTATAATTAATAGGCTAAAACACTCAATTCCACTCAATACAGATACCAGAGTGGTGGAGATGGATAGGTTTTCTAGTGCGCTGGCAGGCACTGGTGAGGACAAACTCCCGTCCTGCGGGATCTGTGACACCGAGTTAATTCAGGGTCAAGAGTAGATCCAACTCTCTCATGGACTGGTCATTAGTATTAGTATGTCTACCAGATACTTGCTGTAAACAAACCTCAGAGGGACTAGTGGAATGTGTTTGTGTGTGTGTGTGCATATGTGTACTTTGGGTACTGAATTGTGTGGGACTTTAGTGCACTGCAAATGTTGTATGTGTGTGTGCCTGTGTGTGAGGTCAAGGAGACAGGAATTCTGATAAGCTGTGGTTCCCATCAAACTGAACAAACAGGGATGTGACCATTGAGCCTTGAGAAGCCCAGTGGGTGCTTCAATTACACAGTTAACCAATCTGTGATGTGGAGATTTCTTGATGAAGTGTTGTGTGTCATGAATAATTTCCTTCAATCTGCCTTGAATGTTGAAGGCAGGCTAGTGATTTCTTGGCATCCGGGATTTTTTATTGATTCAGTTATAAATTACAGGTATACAGAGTAATAATATAACTGTGATGCAAAAGATCTTCCAATTGAGAAAATATCAGAAAGAGGTAAGCAATGTTGTGGTGTGTGGTGCCTGGTTGTTCAAATTACAATACAGCTGTCAAACAAGGCATTGTGTGTCTCAGTCCCAGTCCAGTGTCCTCTGAACTGTCCATTGTGCAGTAATCAAACTTGTGCTTAACTGGAAACAGATCAGCTGCCTTTTAGCTGAGAAACTGGCTCTCTTTAGACGGATATCTTCAAATTATTACATTATTCATGTATGCACAGTAAATACCTCATAGGGCTACCCTTTCCAAACCCTTTCATTGTATAAAACACATAAATTGGAAACAAACTATTAAATAGAGAGTGGCAGCATAGTGGCAGTCAGGGGAACTGGCAGATTTGGGAACGAGCCAGTTTTCATATTTTTAGGGTGTAGCTAGCTACAGAAATGTTTTTAACATATTCTTGGCTTCAGTGTAAGCCGTTGACTTTGTATTGGCCCAAAATAGACCAAGCTGCTGCAATATACCAAACCTTGAATATTGCAGAGCCAAAGGATTGAACATTATCTCTTTGATCGCTTCACCAGGCTTCCTGTTAAGCTAGCCTCCAGATAAAGGTTACTTATCTCTCAAAAGTGGGCGAATGAAAGGGTTGAAAATGAACACTTAATTTCAGGCACTGGTGATGACAAACTTGCCCTATCCACAGTACAACCTATAGAACTGCATGGCATCTAGCAAAGAATGAGGCAAAATATCTTTTGCTTGCATCTCGCCACATAGAAGCTGATTGTTTGTATGTTTGTATGTGTGTGAGTGATTGAGTGGAGGGTGAGGAGGCAGGAAGGTTAAAATCATGTCCTTCATAAAGAATTATTTTGCACCATTGTACAAACTTTAAATTAACAAATAGCATATCAGTCATATGGGACTGTAAATACGTAAAAATGTGTATTTGTAGTAATGAGATTAGAGTCTACAGCCATGCTAGCAGCTCTGAGGCTGTGCTTTGAGTTACATGCTAACGTCAGCATGCTAACATGCTGACAATGACGATGCTAATATGCTGATGTTCACATCCTTAGTTCAGCATGTTAATATGCTAACGTTTGCTAATTACTGTTGCACAAAACACTGAGGCTGAGGCTAATGGGAATGTAATTAGTTTTGCCAGTATTTAGTCACAAACCATAGTATTGGACAAATTAGAACTCTGATGAAAAATAATTATATTTCATTCAAAACCTAATTGCTAACCGCTTTGAGGAAAAGTCAGGGGATCGTGTAAGTCAGTGGGATTCACTATCTGGGAACCATGAATGTCTGTACCAAATTTTGTGCCAATTCATCTGCGATGTTAAGAATATTTCACAGGATAAGTGGAAACCACAGACCAACCAACAAAGGAACAGAGCGACCAATAGACCAACACTGCCATCCCTAGAGCCATTCGGCTAGCACTGTATCCACTTTCTTCTTCTTTGAGAACACAAACACAGCGAGGTGCAGACAACTGTGAGGATCAATGCAAGTCCACCAAAGTTAAAACACACATAACTCATACACTATGCTTCATTCACAGAACATGTTTGCATATCTCACCTTCATCAGGCTGGTGTCTGAAGCTGAATCCGTTTCCCTTATATACAATAAATTAATTCATCATGTGACAAATAACTATAAATACTATTTATACATAACATCATAATAAACCCCTTCTTCCAAATGGCTATATCCAAAATAACTGATACAAAATTTTGATTTATTACAATACATCCAGAACATATAATAGTTTTACAATCATCTTTTTGCAATATTCTTTAGCAAATGTACTGAATCATTTCAAGCCACCAATGAGTTAAAAAGCTGAATATCCATCTTACAGTTATTTCAGTTAGACCCAACTAATTTTAAAGTCCATCTGCATATTGAACTAAATACATACATCTATGCACAAAATTAATCAACTAACAATTGATTATTTAACAAAAATAACATCAAGTCCACTGTACTCTGCAGCTGAACCAAAAAGTCATTTATTTTATCCTTTGTTTTCTTCCACAAATGTTTACCTTCCTCTTCTATTTGCCTAGATGTTTGTATCCAGGCTGAGCAAAAACTACTTGTGTCTGTTTACACTTAAGACTTGTTTGACTTGTCTCTAACAGTACGTACATTACATATACAGTAAGGTAAAGCGAGAGAGGAGTGATAACGGCCTCAATTCACTATGCAGCTAATCAGAGATGGAGTACATATATATATATATATATATATATATATATATATATAGTATGTATATAGAGAGTATAAATAAAGTGCACATAGCCTTCATAAGTTTTAACGTTGCATCTCTATGTGTGTGTGAAAAACAGTGTAGGTGTGATGTGCAGGAAATAGCGTCTTTGATTGCTGTCAAATAGTTTTTCAAGAAATGCCTCAGTTTCAAAAGGTCAAGCGGATTACATCGCAGGATTTGAAATGAAATTTATTCAAGGCTGTGGAGGTTTACACAGCCCAATTTAATACCACTCCAATGGGAAATTTTCACCAGGAAGTGATTCAGCAGTTCCCAGTCAACCCACCCACCCTCTATCCTCCACCAATACCAAACACACACACACACACACACATACACACACACTTGAATGCATGTAAGCACTTACATCCTTCTACTATCGTCTCCCCCCAGCAAAGCCTTGATCAAACCTCTTTTTAGACAGGCACGTCACAGACTATTAACAAGAGAGACTCAAGATCTGTTAGTGTTCATTAGGATCCCAGAGCGTATAAATACCATCAGCGGGCAGCCCAGGGGACTCTCCACTATCACATCAACCATCAGTCAACACTGATAATCATTGGAAACGATGATATATTTCTGAGGAAATGTGACAAAACATTATCTTTTACGCTCTTAAAAGGCTGTTTTTCTTGCAACTTAAGTTCCAAAGAGATCATTCTTTGGGCTAATGTGAGTCAATACAAAAATCAATATCTAAAACCTGTTCAAATAAGTTGATGATTCATAAAAATTAGGCATCAGATAAACTGGTTTCATCTGTACTTACTCAACAAAATTATCTCCCTCTATTCTGACGGTGATAGACACAAAAAGTACACAACTTTGAGTCCAGTGACAGCTTTACTGGGTCAATTAACATATATTAGCAATTGTCATAATGTTACTAATATCAACATGTGAAAATGATTAATTAACACATTTCAAAAGGCAAATTACACTGAATAGACACCACAACAGTTGGCATTCTCTTTAGATATGACAGACTCAGTTATGAAGGGCAAATGTCATTTTGAACATTTTAAAACAATGTTAATATAAGCAACAAAATGAAAGTTGAGCTGATGTCCACGGCTGCTCCCTGCATTGTTTGTGAGTCCAGAGTAATACATTTTCTTCAGATATCAGTTGATATTTTTCACAATACCAGTGCTCCTCTGAGCTGACAGTAAACGTCCAAGCTGCATATATATCAAATTCTTGTTGCCTCAGAACCAGGAACAATCTTTCAAATGTATTACAGAAATATTACATCAAATATTGCACATACTGGTGTGTAGTATGAAAGAAACGTTTTCTCTAAGATGGCTTGTTTCATAAAGATCAAACTAAACTGATTACTGGTGTAATTATTTGGATTTGCGTTGGACTATGTTGGAACTGAACTCACATAATGAACTACTTACTGACCTTGAAGGTTTCAATGAAGCATACAGCAAAAGGCGGCTCTGTTAATATTACTCTTTTCAATTTAACTTCATAACCAACAATGTTCCTCCTGTCGAAAAAGTACAGCGGTGATGTCACCTGATATCATTCTTACTCCTTACTCCGCTGTAATCAGCTGACAGCATGCTGATTCAATCTATGTTTCTAATCAGTCACACACCAATCACAGGCGTTCTCTCAACAAGGCAGTCCATTTAAATATCACTCCTTTCTACGTTGATCCCTGCTGGCAAAGCTTTGCCTCCACCACCCCAGGCTCCACCTCTCTGGTTAAAATTCTTAACACGGCTGGTAGCCTGGAGTTCACGTCTTGCTTTGGGGTCGTTCTTGTACACCCAGGTGAGTTTCTGCATTGTGCTCCCTGGTTTAGCTTAGCTAATCCAGGGAGCGTCTTAGAGCGGAGCCGTCAGTGCCGAGCTAAAGTGTATTTCCATTTGTTGCAATAAATGGTTTAATCTATGATAAGAGTGTTCCTGACTGAATCATAGTATTTGAATGTGACTCTCATTAATTGAACTTAAGTGAATCAAGCAGTTGACAGGAATCGTGTCTTAGCAGCTGTATCCCCATAAAGATAAAGGTACTGTTGCGCACGTAACGTAATAAGGAATCACTCTCTGTTATTGTTTTTTTTCTGTATCTAAGGAAGCTTTCCTAAACAAAGTACTCAGTATTTTTTAGCAACACACACATACACAGACTGTGCATAGTCACATAGTCAAGCTGCCCTATAATAATAGCAACCAAATCTGGCTTTAATTTGATACCTACTGCACATGTCCCCTGCCAAGATAAACAGTGCCAGTCAAAACTTTTGACTGGTACTGTACGTGTAAAGTAAAGCATCTTTTTGTCTGAAATAAAAATGCAGGGTGTATTATGGTTAAAACAAGCATATTACATACAAGCAATACTTTAGCATCATTGCGTGTCATTAAAGCAATAACTAGTCTAGTGTTTATGATGCATAATTCTCTTGGGAAAGAGAGTTCAAAAGACCTATTTAGATCCATCATCCGATTGTATAAACAGAATAATAACTGCTCATGTTCTTATTTTTTTATTTATTTTGTCTGTCACAGAGCATGGGAACTCAAAACATCATCTATTCTCATCTGCCAGTGGCCGACTCAGCTTTCAGTGACAAAATCTTGAGGTTTTATGAGCAATCTAAATCGCGAGGACGGTAAAATATCTATATATTTCATGAAGTGTGGGTATAAAGTACGCTCAGGGAATGCCTCTGGTGATCCTCAACATGTGTTTATATTAGTCTGAGTCGCCTCAGGAGACAAAATTCCTTTGGGGGTCTAAGTTGAGGAAGTTTACGATCCCCTGTCGAATCAGATAGAGTTCACTGCAAGGAATAAGCGACAAACATCCAAACATGATGCATGGTATAATAAAATATGAGGGCGTGTACATCAGAAACATTAAAATGTATAACCTACAGCACTTTGGACTTCGAATAACAAGCTCACTCTGGGAATATGATTTCTCATAAATTAGTGATCTTTGTATTCAGATCCTGGTGTTGATTCCTTATTAAACTTTGTATTGTTGTACACCCGGTCTGTCGTGTTGTTTTGCCTAAAAACACAACATAGCCTCAAGACATTTTTGTTAATAAAAGAAGAAACAGTTCCAGTGCATCTACAGTAATCAGCGGGAGGATTTTCCAAACAGTGGAGCGTGGAGCAGTACATTACAGCAAACAGACTTTAAAATCAAATTCCGCAAAAGATTTGGCATTTATGCAGCGTGTCGTTCTATCTGCTTTATTATCCGGAAACGATGTGCCCTTTCCATTCCCATCTCCTCCCACTTCTTCTCTATCTCCAGCTCTCCCCCTCTCATTTGATTGATCAGTAGATGAACAGCAGTGGTTCACAACTTTTAACTTCTCACATTCTTTCTTGATTTCTCAGCTGGAGGTTTATGCAGATTTCAGCTGATGTGCTTTACACACAGCGCATTCATTGAGCAGAAAATGACATCACGGCAGTATTTCTAAACAGAGGGGGTGGCTCATCTACAATACGATGAATACAGCTCGGTGGAAGAGGCCAAACTTCATTTGACACACTATATGAGTGGAGTACATTCTTATATTCCCAGTGGAAGAACATGAGTAGCTGTTGTGTCTCCTCTCATGTGTCCATTCTGCAGGCTGCAGCTCTAGCTACCAGACATCAACATAATCCTATCTGGCATTTATTACAGTGCAGTTTTATGTACATGTCTTTGTGGGCATGCACGTTTGAGTCTACAATGATGTCATTTTGCTAAAACAGTGCACCCTGACAGATCTCTGCAGGACATGTCAGCTCTAACACACCAAAATAAAATCAGTGCACTAAGCACAAATATGCAGCATCAAGTTTCTTTGGGACTATGTTTCCTTGGAAGCCATGCTTGTGCCAAGGTTTGCACAGGGGCGTGTGCTAAAAGCATGCGCTGGGATTCGACTCACTGAGGGGTGGGAGGCTGACTTATGTGGACACTGATACAGAAGCCATTACATCACACAGCCATACGCAGCTAGATTTACAATGAGAAACGCAAACACTGAATACTGCTACACTGTAAAACGGGTCACACATACAGTAGTTCTCACACTAAATCTTTTTGTAAATGATGTAAGAGCATCAATCATTACCTTTCTATATTTAGAAAAATGAAAATTCAGAGTGTATAAGTCGTAAGTACACAATATTCATGTTTTTCAGAGAAAATAAATCATGTAATATATCAGCAACAGGTGATTTCACCCTCCGGCAACGCTTCATCTCTAGAGTCAAGACACCAAAATGATTTTCTTTCTTCCTCTTAAAAACACAGCCCCCCAAACTAAGTGCTCTGTTCTTCACTGTTATAAAAGTGTAAAAAAGAAAAACCGTTTCAACATTCCTTCGTACTATAACAAAAACAGAGTGCACACACTGACACCTATATCTGAAACCCCTTGTTTATCGCACTTCTATAGTTAGATAGCTGATTGGAGCAGCTTGCCAATGTCCACTTTGACTGTGTGTGCTATGAATACAGCAAAATACAGTGATGTGGTGATTCATGCTGGAAACTAATGTTAATGGAAGACCTAGCATGCCACATCACTACTAACAGAATCGTCTTTCTAGGAACTCTGCCACTCACAAGAGGTGTTTAAGTGGATTCCCTGTGGACTTTTCCTCGCACCAGTGGCTTCCTGAATGGTGAAACCGTGGACACCATGACAAGGTGTTTATAGACAACTCCTAGACCAGAACAGGCTTGTTTAAAAGAGATGGCCAACACCCTTGCTTTAAGGAAATGGACTAAAAATACAGATGAAAGGCTCCATTGGTTGTGCCAACCCAAGATGCCTGTGGCACAGATGATGTAATTTAGCTCCACTCCAGTTTAATCTTGTTTTCAATTCTCAAGCAGAATCCTTATAATGAGATGGTGCGCGTCCCAAGCCTTGTCACCAGAACACCTATTTTTCCCAGACCTGCTGGAGTCTGCCAAAACCATCTCCTCCTGTGTAATTTGCTCTTTTAAATATTAGATCACTCCTGCCTACGGCATTACTCATTAATATGACAAATTAGATTTCTCTTATATTAACTGAAGCACTGCTTACACCTTGCATCCCTCAGTAATTTAGAGGCTGTGTTTCTGATACCATTTTACTGGAGATCATCCTCACATACAGTGTATTACCATCCAAAATGGTACTGGAGTTTTCTCTGGGCGTCTGTTTGAGCTCTGCCAGGCTGCCATGTCACCCTCTGGTCAGTTCTGTCTGTTTCCAAGCAGAGGAGACAGAAAGGGCACTGTGCTGCTGCTTAACTCTGTTACTCTGTCACAGCTATCTGTGCACAAAACAGCCCCGAGGGGCTATGTGTGATTGTCTGAGTGTATGTGTGTGTATGTGTGTGTGTGTGTAAGCAGAGGGGAAATCAGTGCAAAACGACTTGCAGATTGCCCCGGGTCATATGTGCTGCACTGGTTAAGTGGACATCAATGATGCAGCAGCCACACACCCACACAAGCACATCAAACCTCTCAGTTTCATCTGCTGAGCCCCTGTGGTGAAATGGGAAGCTCTTGCATTATTGATGGTCTTGTCCTGTAAAGCACTGAACTTACTCGAGCTGCTGGTAACATTACATCCAGCAGTCAAACGAAAACATTTTGTTGAATTAATTGCTTTAATCAGAGAAATTGATACTAGCGTGGAATGTACTTACTGCACCAGTGATACTATTACCCGTCGCTACTAGCGATGAGCTTAATTTTGCTGACATTATTTCAAACGCAATTTCATTTACAAAGTTTATTTAGGCATAGTTGTAAAAGTTTTAATAGTAATGTATCTGCTCCTATCACTGTGAAACTGGGAGATTAATCAAGTATTGTTGTTGTTGTAGTTTTTTTTTAAGATTATTTTTTGGGCATTTTAGCCTTTTGATTTGATAGAAGGCAGTGAGGAGGCAGACAGGAAACAAGGGGAGAGAGAGGGCAAAGGTCACTGGCAGGAACTGGTACCAGTGGTGTTGCAATTATGGGGCATCTGCAGGAACCATCCAGCTACCAGGGCGCTGCCTCAACTGTTGTTCTTTCTTAAAAAATGGCACCCTCAAACTGCACCAATGAAAGTGCCTTTTTGGCAAACCACTAGACCGGCTACACAGAGCAATTCTAAGGTGTGATTATGTGCATATCTGCAGCTGAACCTGCCCTTGAAACAACACCCTGAGGCCTGAGGGGGGGGAGAACGTATGCATGGTAATCTTACCCACTCAAATCAAGGCTACCCCCTCAAGAAGAGTTGCTACTAAAAAGATCTTGTGGCTCTGGTTGGCATCTTTGTGCACACTTTCTTTCTTCCAGCAGGGGAGTTATAAAACACAGACATGAGTCATAAAATGTAGGTAGCCTAGATATTGTACTGTAGATCTTCAGGATATTTGCTGGCCATGGGAGTTATTGCCTTCCTCAATTGCACGCCTGGGAGGCAGCAAGTCATGTAATATGTGTGGTTGCCCCTAGCAACAGTACTGCTAAGTGCACAGAAAAGTATACTAAAGGGAGAATCAAATATTTTGATATGGCAAGAGATAACATACCCATGCATCTTTAAAAGAAAAAAGACTTGGTTCATGTGGTGACAGGAATTTAACAGCTATGGAGATTAATTTAACCCTCTGGCGCTCTGAACAAAGTCTGACAGATTTCTACATATTGATGCCTTTTCTGTTTGGGCGCCGTTATTAAATTGTAGCCTATTACATATAGTGGCATACTGTATGTCTTTATATCTGAGTGTGGAAATGGCATTAAAGGAAAAGGCTAAATAAGGTCTGCTAGACCACAGCACAAATGTATAAATACACTAGAGATGGGTTATGAGAGGAAACTGATACTTGATAAGACAGAATTAATAAAAAAATAACCTCAACTGGAAAAAAATACAATAATAAACCTTTAATGTATCAAACAGCAATGAATGAATGAATGAGCTTCAAGTAGGTCATTTAAAAACTGTCCTGCTGATGATGAACCTGATGTTCCTTCACTATTCTGCACCCCAGTGCCAGCTTCAATCAAAAATCACCCCGGCGTATACTATTTTCTGCTGTTACGGCTTCCATGTCATCCTTGGCGTGCTCTATTTAAAGAGTCTGGATTGATGATCTTGAATGACACACTGACATATCTCCAGTTACAGAGGCCAGACTGTGCTTCTGTAATGCTGAGAGGTTATGCGTGCCCGGCGGGCAAGCAGGCATGTAAATGGAGTTTCACACGCAGGCGAGCAGTGCTTGATGGCATATAGTCGGCGCTGGCAGCTGATGAAGAGGCGAACGGGAGACCTCATTGAACGTGTCATACAAGAGTTGATATCTATCAAGCACCGCAAATGATTTTGATGGCCTAGTTGTCCTTTTAATATGAGTAATGCTTGTAACAGAAAACTGTTGACTGGAAAAAACACATCAAAAGTGGCAGAATACTAATGTATGACAAATATATATGACTTGAAACATGTATGATGTGTTTTGAAAGCAGCTTCATTGACACCTGCCGATTCAATCAATAATATCAAAAAGCTAAACCTATCTGGAGTCTAGTGTGTTATCATTCATTCAAACAGTTGCAGGCAACCATCTGTTATTACTGTGAGTTTCTCTCCACCTGGCCAAGACAGATGTGGGCTCCTACATTTCACATCTGTCTGTGGGCCAGAGCATGTCACTGCTAATGGTACAGTAATCTGCCAGTCAGCTTTTTGTCTGAACTCAGTCCTGCAGGATGATTTAAAGTTATTATTATAGAATTATACCATGAACTCCGTTCTGTAACTCATCCGGGATGAAGGTCACTGCCGGTATGTTATGTCTGTTCTGTTATGTCACAACCTGTTTAGTTTGGAGGAAAAAAATATTGACTTTGATAGCAAGTTGCATTATTGGGAGAGAATAATTAGTTTGGTTCTTCTTACGGGGGCGGGGGTGGATACAGTGACTCACTAAGTGAAATATTTTAATCACTTTTCCTAATCGTGACACCCAGCTACTCGACTGGAACACTGATATTGAATGAATTGAATTAGCCACCTGCTGCTGCTCTGATTCAATCATGAGTCAACTCAATATAACATTTGAATGTCCTCCTTTCAATAGATACGACCAAAGTAAAAGATAGGAGCTCTTCCCTTGAGAATTATCAATGAAAACTTTTTTTTCTTATCTCTCTTTTCTTTTTGTAACTTTTTTCATTCGTCAATATATATGTATGACGACATCAACATACGTCTAAAGAAGGATGATTTTGTGATTTTAACCATCTACACATAGTTCAAACAGACACTAAAGTAATATGAACAACCTTGAAGCTCTAGGTGCTTGGAAAATTGGTAACAGTGCATGTGCTTCAGTGCAATGACAGGAAAGGCACCTCTCACTGACAAACACGTGAGAGGCAACAGCTGGGCTTTGGTTACTTACATCTGTGTCGGGCCCCTTATCAGCCCCGGGGCAGGAGAACGTGACAAATTCATGGCACCTCTTGTGGACCACAAAACAGCAAACTGCAGGGAAGAAAAGAGGTGAGAGGAGAGTAGAAAGAGATGGGGAGAGAGAGATTTGATGCAGAAAGACAGAAAACAAAAAGGAAGAGAAAGAGTGAGACGGTTAAAATACAGTGTATCATTATTGATTGATATGTAGACAGACAGCAGAAAGACACAGACCTCAGAATACTGAAAAGGACTGAAAAAAAAAAAACAAAAAAAAACGACTGATGTCTGGGCTAGGCTCCTTATCATGTATCCAGATGGCCAGTCCTGCCTGCAGGCTAGCTGCTCTTATTGCACAGTACAGTGCCACCTCCTCACTGACATGACAGGAGCTGAAGCAGACACCACACACACACACACACACACACATACACATACACAATTACACTTCTGCATGTACGTGCAACCCCGAGCTCAAAAGCAGAGAAAATGCATCCACAAACGGACACAATTACTGCACATATATCCACACGATGCACATCCAGGCCTGCATACTTCAATACATCCGTGCCTACATACTGTCAGAGTGCACAGTGTGGATCTCACGGTCTAAGTGCCGGTCACTGAGTGCACTGCAGTCTGCAGCCAAACAAGCAGCCGACTCGAAGAGGAGGAAGGCGCCTGTTACTGGCTCTCAGAAACTCGCTGACACCAAGACGAGACAGGGTGAGGGGGGCTAATTGTGTGAGCTGGACATCGTAAATTACAAATACTGTATGTTCTTACTGTTCAGTCGTTAAATGTCCAGACTGACACTTGTTCACCATAGATGAGTCTGGATAAGTGTCATTTTTCCGCTTCTCTCTCCATTTATCAGACAAGTCCGCCCCTCCCTTTCTTCCTCAGACCTAATATTTTCAAGGCTAACACTTGCTGCATGAGATGAAAGCGCCTGAATTGGTGGTTTTCAATAGTCTTCACTTAGCAATGAGTAACCATAAGCAGACTCCATTAGTGGTTAAGGCTGCATCCGTGATGTGATGCATTTTCAGAGGAGAACTTGCTTGAGTTTCACAGTTTCACTGCTGTTTCAGCAATAGAGTTAAGGGATGTGCGGTGTCTCTCACTCTTACACTGTACACGCATCCACCTATAGATCACCTCTCTCCTTTCCACTGTATCCTTCTCAAACAGCTCCACCCAAACACAAACAACATGAGTGTTTAATATGAGCTGTGATAAGCACCATGACTGAACAAATGTAGAAATAAAGCCTCTGACAGAAACCCAGACTTCACCAGCAGAAAATCCAAGGAAAAATGAGTCACAAACTGTTTCCCTGATGAGTAATATGCAAATGGACTTATCGGAGGATCGGCGCTCCTCCAGTCCGCATGTTGAAGTGTCCTTGGGCAAGACACTGAACCCCAAATTGCTCCCGATGGCTGCGCCAGCGGTGTATGAGTGTGTATGAGTGTGTGTGTGTGTGTGCGTTAGATTAGATCCTGATGTTTTGCTCCTGATGAGCAGGTTGGCTATCTGCTATCAGCATATGAATGTGTGTGTGTGAGTGTTGACATGTATTGTAAAAGAGCTTTGAGTGGTGGGAAGACTAGAAAGGCACAAATCCAGTCCGTTTAACATTTAAATACTCATTCATGTGTCCTCATTCAGTCAAAAAGTCGAAATCGTTATTCACATAGTTCAGAAACGCAAACTGACTAGTGACAGCGCTTCTCTTAAGATTATGGTTATTATTTTTGACTTCTGAACAATGATTTTTTGGCGTGAGTCAAACTCGGTACCATCCACCATGCGTCGCCTCTTCTAAAATCCTGAATAAAGACAGCTAGTTATGAATGCAACACTTCATTAGCATATCACATACATGTAAAATGTGCCGAGCGCTTATCGCGCCTTTAAAACTTTATTAGAGTCCAATAAAATGCGGCTCATAAATCAGGTTGATATGACACTTTTCATATTCGCTCTTCCTTTGTTCTTCCTCCTGTGTCCTTAAGTTTACTGCTACATTTTTCTCTGGCACCTGCCCAGCAGCAACATTTGTATCACTAACATAGCTGGTTGCTGTACTGTTTCTACACTCAGACTGTATGAACAGACAACAGCAGTTCTGCTTCTATGTAACCGTATCACTACATGGAGATAAAATGCATTGTTAGTAGTTCCTCTGTCATATCAGTTCTCAATGAACAACATGTGTTTTGATGGAGCAGATTGCATAATAATACACCTTTACATGCTCACTGCTATAAGAAACAGGCCCTATTACTACAAGTAACATGTTAAAACATGAAAATGTACTATATATTACATGTATTTTCAATATTTACATAGCAGTAGTAGTACAAATATGCGGTATTTTTTCTCAGTAGAGGGTTGTTTGTTATGTGGGTGGCAGACACCCAGATGTCACACACAGTGCTTTGATCAACAGAACATGTATTGTTTGGATTTCCGCTCCAGCTACTGGTAACATAGGTGCAATTCACCATCAACAGCAGACCTAGTACTGTAGCACAGTGTATTGTGGGTATTTGGTTAATGGCTTGCAAAAGGATAAATCTAAGCATTTGACACTTTTTAAGAACTTGGCAGGACATATTATGCCAGTTCTCCACAGACAGGTTGTTCTTTGGAGCATGAATGCTTGTTCTTCATGCCTGCAGTTGTAAATATTCACACAGAATCTCCAGTTGGAGTGAAATGCATTGTAGTCGTGCCTGTTGGTGAGAAAAACCCTCTTTCATCACCCAGAATTCACAAGTAAGGGACTCAGTTACTGCAGCATTTTAGTCACAAGCCAACTTCTCTACCCATGATGCTACAATCAGTCATTTGAAAATAAAAGACTATGCTGTGTTTTTGACCAGATCAGACAATATAGATTATTTCTAAGCTATACATACACCATACCAACCAGTAAAGAAAGAGCTAGGGTTGCCAGCATGTTGGCATTCACGTGTACTTTAATGATGGCAAATCAATACAGCCCCTACACACAGACATATCACCACCATCACCACAAGTCAACCCCTACTACTCTCTCATGCCTCCCAGGAGCTGTTGGACAGTACGGTCAATAACCAACATGAAACCATGACCCATAACTCAAACCACCGCCAGCCCACAACCAGACAGGTCCTGAATCTCAATGATTCATTACCTCCATAATTCAACTCTACAATAAACAGCTGATGGTAGTGTGAGTTGCCCCAATTCACTCTGAACACTTTGAAGACCGAAGGGCTACAGAGATACACCGATGTTACAGTGAGCACCAAACCTTTGTCTCGTTTCTGTCAATGAACTTTGAGTTTCTGTGTGGGGTGCTCGTTCTGTTGTCCGTTTAGTTGTCATTGCTCATCATAACTACAGAATCCTTCTCCTATTTATTCCAAACAATGTGTTTAACACATTGCTTTCTTTGCAGCAGTGGATTTCTCCTGTGAAAGGCCTACCAGCCATGTATATGACAAGACAGGATATGGGGGGGGGGGACAATTAGCCCGTAGAAAACAAAGTTGCTTTGTAGCAGTGCATTCTGGTTTGTACTCCACAGAAAATACAAAACATATGTGCTGAGCAGACTCAGCAAATATCAACATCTGATTACGATCAGCGGTTAAGTCTACTCTATTTTGGCACTCCATCGGTGCTTCATGGGCTGCTTATATTTAGTTTGTCTCGTTCCTGCTGCTCAAGTTAAACTCCCAAAACCTAAATCAGTGTTAAAATAATCTGGATAGGAGATATATTTTCTTTAACATTGAGATTTGTGGAGTGGCCTTGCTGTTAGAGAATATGTAACAGACAAAGAAAGACAAAAAGAGGGAGGAAGCGTAAATGTGAGATGGACTAAGATCGAAAAGGAGGTCAGTAGAGGCAGGGCTGAAGATGGATTAGGTCACAACCCGTCATCTTCTAGTGTTCTCATTAGAGCTTGGCTGCCTGTTAACGGTTGTCCCAGCGGTTTTGTTCTGGAGCAACACTTGGAGGTTCAACACATACATCACCTCTGACACACCATCTTAGAGGAACATCTCATAGGAGGCAAAGGCACCGAGCTATCTTCATTGTAACTGCATTAGGATAATGTACTCAATATTTCAGCAGTGATGAGCGCTGATTAGTCTAGCAAATTATCTTAGCAAATCATTAGGGAAGCTACTGAGCAGCAATCCTCATAAAGCACCAAAATAAGACTGTCACACTCGAGGCATCAGGATCGGGTTTGCAACTTTCTATTAACAGCTGTTGCTGTATTAAGAACTATTGGATTATATATAGGGAGTCTGGGGACTGGAAATTTATTAGATAAAGCAATTTAGGTCAGGACAGAGTCATGTAAGTGTTGTTAAAATTCTGCAAGACATGAGACTTAGAGGATGTGAGGTGTTACCTGTGTCACCTTTGAGCTTAGTCACTGTTTTTGAGAGAGGAAAGAACCAGAGTCGTGGTAATTTCAACAGGTTTGTTTAAGGTAGCTGCAGCTATTTGTCTGCCTCTGACCTCATCATTTCCTTAGTTTCTGGACAGGATTAATTATACAGCAAGTGACAGTGTAATGAGGGTTTCCAAATCAATACTTATTGCCTCCCTGCACAACACACCACAAAATCACTTTTCTACCCGGAAGATAATGTAGCACAGCCTCTCTCCCACTCCCACTCCGGCAAATCAAATTCTCCCATTTCTTCTCCAAGTCACAAGTTCATCAGAGCAATTTCCTGAAGTTTTGTCACTGAATACAGTCGAGAAATGAGAAAGGGGCGATGATGTAATTCTCCAGCTCTTATCCTAGGCACCTAAAACAAAGGAATTGTTGGAGAGAGAGATTTTAGATCTAACTATCAAGAAGCTCTACAGCTCGCTGGTGTCCTTGACAAAAGCCTCTATTCCCAGAGTGGGAAGCTTTCATTATTCCCCTTGAATGCCTGCACCACTTTAACCACTGTCACCAAATAATAGGTCCATGACCATGAAAAGGTGAATGAGAAAAAAATCATTATACAGGGACGATATAGATCGGACCACAACAAAACTGTATGCATGGAAATGTCTTGGATATAAGTTTTCTGGTTACACATGCCTATCTTGCAACAATAAAACTGCATTACAAACTGCAGGATTGTATCTAGAGTGAAATATACCCCCATCCTGTAAACAGTGACTTGAAAATTTAAATTAAAATCTTAAACTTTAGAATTTAAACATCAGTAGATGTATGCCAGCAGGTCATAGAGCACTCTCTCACAGGAAGGGGTAGTGTTTACATGGACATATGAGGGAGTAAAGCAGACAAACAATACAGAATAATTTTAAGATCTTATCATGTCTGTCATACAGTAGATCAGTATAAAACTAAATCCCACCATCACCTCTAAGATTATCAGCAAACTGTATCATGTGCAAGAAAATTAAATGACATATTATTCAGAAATCATGAGCAAAAAGTAACAGAGCTACTAAAGCCATCACCTGCCACGGTGATGATGATAGAGATTTAAAGGTCAACAGCACTCAGTTGGCTGCCTCACCATCACCGACTTCTATTTCCCACATGATGGGACAGCTGTATTCACTATCATCATATTAAGGCTCACAACATTGTGTAACGCCGTGACATGAACCATAGCCTATCCCTAACAGGAGTAGCATTCATCATCTGAAGTAACACCGTGGCAGAAAATGAAAAAAAAAGAAAAAAATAGAGATGTTATTGTGCTATTTGATTTATTCCTGCTCAGACTTGGCTCTAATATGCCTTTTGAGTAAAAAGGGATAATTTGGACAAGCGTGAGGTATTGTGAACATTGATTGAACTCACTCTCAATGTCTCTTTAAGGCCATCCATCTCACACTAAATAACAGTGATTACTGCATAAATCAATGAACCTTGCACCTTAAAAGTCTGAACTAATTTTTTATCATCAAGCAAATAATTAATGCATTAAGTGAAGTGACTTGGCTTCCTCTAAAATTCTGGATTTATCTTAAATAAAGCTTCTTTGGCAGCAATTTTCTAATCAATAATTATAGTATAATGCTATTCAGTTTCAAGATTACAGAGGGCAGAAGAGACCACGAGGCTATACTATGTTCATGTGTGTGAATCTGGCCTCTATCAACAATCTCAAAAAGATAGTTTGAGGTATATTGAGATGACAAAATATTTTTGAGCATCACAAGAAAGCAAACTCTTATGTCAAGATCACAAAAACAAGAAGGACACGAATACAAAAACATAAGTAAATCTTCTGGGGTGAAGGTAATCAATTATAATAGTGCGTTCAATCTATTGTATCTATTGTATGCAGTATCTTCACAGCCATCTATTACTGTTCTGTGGTTAACAAAGATGACATGCATTCCTTAAGTCTCAATCATACACCCCTCCCTACCTTTAGGCTTAAATAACACTGGAAGTGAGCACCTCTGTGAGCGGTGCAGACATGAGGGCAAACAGGAACTGCAAAACCATGCCATATAACTTGACACCTATCAGTATATCAGCATTTCGCTTGAAAAAGCCAGCTTGTCTAAACATTATCAAAACAATGTCAAAGCATTAGTTTTGGTGTGAAATTACAGAACATGGCATGTAATGTGAGTTTTCTTTTGAATATTCAGGAGGTTGAAACAGTGCAGCAGAGATATAATCACACATTTTATCACAGTAGTAACTTTCACATAGGGGTATTCAGCTACAATTACAAGTAAGAAGTTCCTCCCCTTTTCTAATGTTTAAAATCCTGCCATACTGTAAATACTACAACCCTGAAGGATTGAAATACAAACTGTTGGGGAACAAACTGTAACACAGCTAAAAGTTGTAAGAAACCTCATTATTTACCACAGACCCACCAAAAAAGTCAAATAAAAAAAGTAAAGAATGATATTAACATTATGTGACACGACTGTGTAGTTCATCAGTTATTGTCTAAAGGTGATCATGAAAGCATGTAAGGAGTGATAAGATTTTAAAAGACAGTGAGGGTGAGGATCAGTTTGTGTGCATCTGAAACCCTGTTGTTGAGGGCTTTGGAGGATCCAGTATGGGGCTGGTTCTGCCTTTCTAGAATCGATATATATATACATATATATATATATATATATACATCATAGCAGCCAAACAAGCCCCATCTGTTTTCAACAACTCCTGTACCTATGTTTGGAAGACACAACTGGTGTTTCATTTTCAGCCCTCAGTATCCCACAATCCACTGCGCTCTGGTCAATTGTTTAACGATACATTCTGCAAACTTGTAGGAAACATTTTGTCTATTTTTATCAGGTATTTGCATTAAGGTACATAAACTCCACAAATAAAAAAAGTCACTGAAGGTTGTAAATACTAGAAGTCAGCAATAAACATCACAGTTTGTTCTTGTTAGCAGACTGCAGATATTGTTAATCACAGGGAAATTGCAGTTATATGGACATTGTAATTTACTTTTTGCCAGTCATCCATCATATGTTGAAGTTACTGTAAATACCAAAACGTGTACTGAAAACTAGTGTACCATAGAACCTGCACCATTTCCCCAGTGATATTTACACTTTAAACTGGGATGTTTAAGGACAATGTCCTGGTCATAAACTTTGAAAGTTTATGGGGCCAGCACTAGGTAACGCTAGTTTTGTTTTCTGTGAGGCTGGACCATCTTTTATAGAGAAGGTGAAGGTTACAGAATACCATATAAAGAAAGAATAAGAGAAGAGAAATATATACTGATGACCTGATGATACTAATGAATCAAATGGTTACAGGTAGGGACAGAAAAACAGTCCACCACAATGCTTTTGCACTTAACTTTAAGTGCCTGCCTTGAAACACTAAATGTTAAGAGAGGCATGGGCATGCTGGGAAAAAGCAAGAGTAGTTACCAAGGAAACAAGCCTTAATGAGTTTTTTGTAAGAAATCAAGGAACCTATCTTATGGTAACAATTGAAGCCTTGGGCATGTAACTGAAGTGAGCCACTCTCATTGACCTGAGAACAACAGTCGACATTATGAAGTAGTCTCACTGGGTATGTAAACATATAAAAGTTGCATTTTATGCTCTATGCTATGGCTGCTAGCGTTTATGGTAATTATCTTGTAGTAGATAAGAAACCTTTTTTTTCTCCCCTAATAGTATTTTGAATTATTTAGTAATTCTGCATTTACACTTATAACACTTTCTATTTTTATACTACCTGTAGTTGTACTTCATCTTTATGTAAGCCCATATATATATTTCTTATTTTTATTATTTCTTCACATGCTTGTAGTACAACATACATTATTCTTGGGAGCTGCACAGTGTCGCCTCGAGCAGCTTTACTAGGAGGGGAACACTGTCACTCACACATCATTACTGTATGTATGTGTTCATTTGTGTGTATGGCAGTGTGCTTATATGTACACATATATCTTTCATGTTACATTTAGATTTCAACTGTATCAGCACTCAAAGGTCCAATCAGTACTTTTTGTATAAATGACAAGTATTATCCTCGTATATACTTGAAAACTTATAGATTAATTACGTGTTTCTCAACTGATAATTGCTGAAAATTATTATAGTAAACAAACCTTTAATAGCCCAAGAAAATATTATTACAGCCATTTATGAACATAATAGATAGTAAGATAGTAAACATTTAAAAAACGCCCAAAGCGGCTGCACTCACAGACACTACAGAATATACACAGTATCGGGCCTTTTAATCGAGTAATGATCCGGCATTTATCAACACAAGTCATAAGTCAGATGGTTTACAATTAGTGTTGGTGTTATCACATCTAATGATGTGATCTTTCTTTCATCTGACTAATATTAAAATGAGGCAGTGGAAATGAACAGAGAATAAGAACATTAACTCACACCACTAGCAGAGATATTATTCAAAAAATCCATCTTAAAAAGTAATTTAGTCAAATGGACATGTTTTTCATTGCCCTGAGAGAATTTCTAACAATGTCCAATCATATTCTGGCTCATCAGCTATTCAGTGAAATGGACCTCATGCTGCTTTCAGCAGTCATGCTATTCACATTCACTTTGAAATGAAACTGAGCTCAGTTTGATGTAAAGCTCAAACACCTCAACTCAGAGTCATTCCAGCTTTGGCTTGGTCTTTGGACATGAAATACTTATTAAATATTAAATATTCCCATCAAAGTTGGATGTCTTTGCTATGAGAGCTGAGGCTGATCTGCAATATAACTGTAATATGCACCTCCCAGACAGATATTTATGTAACCAAGGTCTAAGAGAGAAAAGGTTAATTTGCTACAGACAAAGAAGCGACTGAGGTTCCTTTCACTTGTATCAGTATAAACGCTGTTGTGAAAACACTGACGCAGATAGCAGGCTGAAACCTTGGAGAGATTGAGTTTGAGAGTGTGTGGGGAAGTTGTTTTACTGAGCACGCTCTGTTGTATCCAACTTGTCATAAAGACTTCAATCCGACTACTGTCATTCTTGTTTACGTGATTGGCTTACTCCCCCATACATTCGTTCTCCACGCTATTTTGAGCATTGAACAGGATCCAATTAAAATCAAGCTCTTCATATTTAAATCCTTGCTCAAAGATCTTCAGATCCTAAACAAACGTCTCCACTGAGCATCCAAGATTTTGAACCCTGATCCAGTCCCACTGCTGTCAGAGAGCAATTATTCTGGTCAGGTTCTGCATTATGGCAATTAGGTTCCATCTGTTATCATAAGCTCCTGTGTATAGTGACGTTTATGAGTATTTAAGAGGCTTAATCAATGCTCATTTCAAGAGACATGGATAGCTGATTGTATAAGTGATATTTCTATAAAGAAAATGCATAGGCGTTTTCTTCTGTGGTAATTGGCGGATAGTGAGAAGGAGTCTTGCACGCACTGCACACATAATGGGTACTTGTAGGGGAGCGCGGTCAAGAGGCATGGCATTTAATGGAAGGATGTGGATTGCTGATCTGAACAGATCACACAATGTGCCCTCAAGTGGATGACTTGTAGGTATAACAATTACAATCGACCGTAATGGCAGACTTCTGTGTGACAGGTAGGACATGAACAATATGGCATGAAGAGTCAGCGGTACAGCAGTTGTAAGGAGTTGCCCTGAGGTGAACGTGGCTCTTTGTACATGTATCATCTTATTCTCCAGTCAGGACAACTGTGGCCTAATATAGCAGAGGTTATGGAAATAATGGCGCCAAGATAAAGTCCTAAAAAAGGTCAACAGGTAGCATTTATGAGGAAGCAAATCAGTAGAAAGAAATTTATAGCACCTTTCAGAATATTATTACTAGGACTGCACAAACAAATATTTTCATGATCAACAGTACATAACCCAAAAATATTCAAATTACTATCATATGTAGCAAAGAGCACCATCAAACCCCCAAATTTGAGAGCTGAGACCAACAAAGTCACATAGTGTTTCACAAATGGGCATTTAAAGAACACAAATAATAAAACACAGATAGGGGTACAGTAAAACTAGGAATGATAATGAGAAATCTGTATAATCCAAGAATTTAATCAATCAACAATTTATTGGCCAGTAATGTGCAACGCTGCTACAAATTGTTATATAGTCTTTGTCCCCAGAATACTGTTTAAATCTATATTAATGTTTTCAGTGTCTGGGCTGAGGGATTTCTATCCATTTGATATACAGTAACTGTTCAAAGTGCATTATGAACAACTGTGACCAGAGCCTATATGTGTTCAAACAGTTTTCCATGTGTCAGGAATAGAACAGAAAAGTATTGCAGGTGTGGAGGTGTGAGTTCACCCAAACTGAAACAAGCGCCTTTTGCCTGCAGCTCTTCATCCAACCTGTTCGACCGCAATACTTTAAAATATTATCCCTTGAAAACTAATCCAGACAAAGTGGCCATACTGTGCATACCGCTCACCTCTGACCACATAGGTAGTCTGTTGTCTATAAGCTACAGCCTTGTTAGAAAATTTCTCTAAACGCCTTATAAGTCCCATCCTATTTATGTCTTCCAAAAGGTTGCACAAACTCACTATATTACATGTTGTTGTGATGCAGAAATATCCCATGTCAATAGTTTGAGCACAACTTTAATGCAGGGGAAACATGCAATTTATGTTTTATACTTTTTAATGATTCATTTATTAGTGATCATTAATGTGGGCAATAGGAAATTGCTCAACATTGAATTAATTCAAATTAGGACAGAAAGAATCCAATCATGGCAACGTCTTCATTCATTTATTATCTATCCTGCTGATTGAACTAAGTGATCCTTGCAAAGCACACAGATGGGTTTGGATGCAGTGAGATTTTCACTTATCTAATCAAACTGGTTTTGCATGCTAAATGGCTTGTGAATGGTTTTTGTGACAGTGTGAGTGTGTGTGTGTGTGTGTGTGTGTGTGTCAGTCTATTTAAAAGACACTGCAGATCTGTGCTAACCGGCCCTTGAAAAATGCCTGATTGACTCCTTTGAGGTAAAGAAAAGCCTTTTCACACATAGCTGACTAGTTTTGAAGAGCTGTGGTGCTTTGGGCTTTGAAATTAATGACTCAATAGCTGTGAACAGCTTCTCCAAGAGGTAAATCAACAGATAATGAAGGTTTACTTGGATAACACAAATGAAACAACCAGTGCAGAAAGAGAGTATACACAACTAACAAGTACATCTATAAATCTATTTGTAATGGAAGTGGTTGTTGTTTTCATTTTCCCTGAGACATCATTACACCTTGAAGTAAATTATGGCAAAAGTTTGGGATGCACATAACCTCATCAGCCTCTAAAATGAAGAGTCAGAGGACTAAAACTGCTGTTTATGATGTTTGGTCAGGTGTAACATTTATATCCGAACATAGAGAAAGGCAGGACAAACAAGTTTCAGCATTGATGGGCAATCACTTTAAATACTTAACTCATCCAGTGCATGAGTATTTAATAGTATAATAAATATCAATACTACACATGGATGCTTTCCCCCACCAAGTAAAGTCTTTGCAGTCAATAAATGTCATGATCGTGACATTATAAACCAAACAATGTAGCCTATACTTTTTCATCTGACACACTGAAGTCAAGGTCACTTTAGGTGATTTTAAAGCAGACTGTAAACCCAAGACCGTGAGGAACAAAATGAGAAACTCCCACGTAGCAGTCAGAGTAGATCTGTTCTGTTGTGTGAACAGGTTCAAGACAGCACTTGAAAGGGACGGAGGCCAAGTGGGGACATTTGTTCTCCCATGAAGACAGCTCTGTGAGCCTGAGAGAAATTTTATATTTGGCCTGTGGGGGAGATTGTGGATGAACTAGGCTGTTCTCTTCAACGACTCAACACTTCCAGTAAAGCACAACAGCGGATTAACCTGACCTGGCTTTGTGCCAACTCTCCTACTGTGTCTCGTCAACCACTTCAGCTTCTGTGGCTATGGACGCTGTGTACCATGAACATCCCTGAGGACACCGTGTAATGCCACAACTCAGTCGTGTGGAGCAAAAATAGAATAGGATGAACACAGTCCTGGGCATTGTTGGCTGGAACATTTACAATATAAATGAATAATTCACTGATACCAAAAAAGTAACATCCTTTTATAAAATAAAATATCTTGCGAGCAAAAAGCCCATTAGCAACCTTGGCAGAAAAATCAAATCGGAGGACTGTTAGACTGGAATTATAATGTCTTAACTATCAGCATGCTAGCGTATTTGGTTATGTTACAGCAGCTTCTTTCACACAAGCAGTTGTTGTGAATCTACTGTATTAGGGAAATAATGTAAATGTGCAAGTCAAACAGAATACTTTTTTTTATTTTGAATTTGCATTGAAAATATGTTTACTCTCTGCAAGTGTCACCAACTTTGCCAATTTTAAGAAAAGTTCCCAAAAATTGAGATTGTGGTGTTTGGTTTTCAGGGAGAGCAGTTCTGCTGGCGGAAAGCTTCAGCATATCCAATATTTCAGGGACGGCTGCACAACAACATCGCATTCTCAAGCAGTCACAGCACCTCACCTGTCAAGCTTGGCCAGAGGGTGATGGGCCTGCCTTGCTTTGACAAGGAGGTACTCTATATGGAGGCCACAAAGAGAGACAATAGTGAAGCAGGGCATCTATCCAAATGATAACCCCAGAGGAATGTGACAATAAAGCTGGTATTATTACTTTCTGGAAGAAAGTTACTGTGTATTTGCCAATAACTCCTGAAGTTAGTATCTATGTTTTCCAGTTATATGTGGAACACAAAGGTGCTATATCTGCCTGGAGCGCGGATGTCAGATATGGTATTGACCAACTACATGATGAGTAGTGGATCTGATCCCGACTAGAGCCAGGGAACATGATAAGGCCGTTTTCCAGGCTACCTGACAGTGTTGCATTGAGCTTCCTGGTCTACTGTACTGAGCAGTACCTTGGACGTCCTGGACCAGAGTTGTATGAACCATTACCAGAAGTGTCTAATATGAGGACACCATTTCAACTGACTTTTTAACAATCTAAAATATAAAACATATCTTTTTGAGCGGGTGCAATCTATTTGAATAGCCCATACAACCTGTATATATGGGAAACTCTGATGTCTCTGTGTATCATTAGTTAGGTGGGACCAAATGATATTTGCAATATAATATTGCCCCAAGTAGTCTCCACACAACCAGCACCTTTTAGATGGGAGTTGCACACATTCTGTCACTTACAACAGCTTTTGCAACAGAAATTAATTGAATAAGTGACTTCATTTTTATGTCTATTTTGGTAAAAAATAAAATAACATTAAAGTAACATAAACACTTCTCTGTGATTCTTATTTGATCTTTAGACATGAAGTGCTTCATGGAACCAGAAAATAATTCACTATAATTCACTGATTCAAGATAAGATAAAATGTCAAAGAACCTACATGTCACTCTGTAAGAGGGTGACTTCATCTTGATCCTGAGCACTGTACTGTACCACATGACCATGACGATGGGGGCTTCCTAGCAATGACCTCACACACTTAAACACATATACACAAACACACACACTCACCCTTTGTCTATTTATGCAACAAAACCAGCCAGTCAGTTGCCAGTTTGGAAAAGAAAATCTTTCACTTTTACCCTTATTTTCGCCCAAGTGGGAACCCTTTCACACAGAGCCTTTTTTTTCTTCAACTGCGTAGAAGAAGTTCAAATGACTCATATTTCTCGACCTGACTAAAGCCTGCAGCAGATGAAAGAATGCCTTTTAAAATGCTGCAGTGTTTGTCCAGAGGGGGATTTCATACCAACCTTACAGCCCTCCTCCCAGCAGGCTGAGAGGGCTGGGCCCAGCTTCCTGTTTCAAGCCCCGGGCTTGCATGAGGCAAAACACAGCTGGCCTTCATTTGGACAGCTTTTCCACAGCATCGACGCACAAGATCTTATATTTGCCAAGCATTCAAATCCTGTTGTCATGTTGTCAAGTTATTGATCATTTTGATATTTGTATAGACTGAGAATATTGGCACACCTTTAAAATAAAATGACAACATTGATCTCTGACAGGACATCTTGGTACTTGTCTGAGACAAACAGAGCTGAGTCTACTGCACCGTTCATTGTTTACTGCCACCGATTGTGAGATGTGGATGATGCATACTGACATTGTTTAATTTATACGGCAGCTAACACAGCTGGCCCATCTTACAAATGCACTTATATACTGCAGATTTCACAAAAACTTCAAAAAAAGGTCCATAATTGGTGTTTACATAATTGCCAGACATGACATTTACTTAAGCGAAAGAACCCGCCACACATTTAGGACTCATTATTCACTTTTTTTTTTATATAGCACAGTAATTTGCAGATACATTATTCAAGCTTGCGTTGCATTCAGTCTTTACAGACTGTTGAACTTCATGCTTGGTCATGGAATGCCATTTCTATCCACTTCAAAGTACTTCAGAGTCATGCAGAGGTTCCCCGAGGAGAGCGGTGTGGGATGAATCATTGCTATGAATTAGCACATACTTATTAAACTCTTATGTACAAACTCTGCACCAAGAATTCAACAATCAAGTATTCGATTAATACATATGCCTGCAATGCTCTGCAGTAATTGAAAACTGTACCTATACTGTGCTGGCATTTAGCTGTTAATTACATTGTAAATAACAGGTTGTTGGTCCTCGATAGCAAATATATGCTGATAGAAGACTACTAAGTATATACTGTATTCAGCCAATTATACTGTAGAGCTTAACCTGGATGAGATCTGAAGTAACTGATAGGGTGGAGTCTTAATAGGATTCTGAAAAGACAAGACTAATCCAAAGGACAAGGAAAACACAACCCAGGGAGGAAGAAGCCGACATCGATGTGTTTATTGACCAAAAACTACTTCTACTGTAGTTCTGAATACAGCTTTTAGAGCAGAAAGGACAAATAGTTGCACATTAACAGAGCAGCCTTATGATTTGGGCAGACCGCCCTGCTAACTGTTAAGATTTACAAACAAATAATTAAGCACTGGTATCTGGCTGGAATGAAAGCCTGTCTGAAATTCTACAAGGACAGCACAGTGAACATGGACAAGGCTACTTGTTGATCATATGTGAGCTGAGTTGTAATATATATATGAATCTTTGAAACTAGAAAATAATCTCACCAAAATGAACTTATTCTTTCAAGAGACAATTCTGGAAATAAGTTTATGTATTGTATGATTTTTTTTATAACCATTTGCTACTAACACTCATGGCCGACTGGCTTTCAGACTCTTTTCAAACCAGGTTCTAATAAAGGCTTTTGTCAAATCCCAGAAGAATCATCTTGACATTTTCAGCCCTTCAAAGCAGATATGTGAAGACAGAGTTTCGATGAATTTTTATTTTGACCATCCATTGACAAATGTGAACCATTTCCCTTGTCTTGATAATAAAGGGATCAATTTTTATCCCCATCAATAATTCACCTCCGTGCGGTGACATTTAAACCCTTCCATAATGGGTGACACCTTAATATAGTGACACAGAGGGACACCTCTGTATCCAGACACATTTATGTGGCAGAGAAAGACAGTTTTAAGGTTGCGCTCACAATAAAATTCGTTTTCTAAACCATTCAAGGATTTTACCATAAAAGGCCAAAACCCGGACATCAACACCACGCTGAGTGTTGAAAAAGCACGCTGCAGCTAACATTAACATAACACTGCTGCAGCGGAGAGCAAGGAGGGTAATAATGCTGGAACGGGCTTTTATTGTTCTTTATTATTTTATCTTTAGCGATATATTATAATTTAGTTTCATGATCCTCTGATGCACCATGTTTATTTCTGGCCCTCAGTTGCCAAAGTGTCGGGGTGGGAGATATATATCAGCAGCAGTATGTCAGCTGGGCCCATCTAATTTATCTGCCCGACTAATTAGTCAGCTCATGTCTGCTTTCTGCAATTATGGCTCAGGAAGAGTGTCAGCAGCAGCCAGTTTTCAAGTATCATTAAGTTAATCAAGAGCCCAAGGGTATGGTGCTGTAAGAGCGGGCAAACATCAGCCTACTTTTGGATAAATGACAAGGTTTAATACGGGGGAGGAGTGAGGAGACAGAAAAATGAAGGTGAGATAATGAGGATACAGACAAAGACAGACCGAGAAATGAATTTGACGCTTTCCGCAGGTTTCTGGATCTGCAAAAGACGACAAAAGGCTGATCTCAGAGGCACAAAGCGCTCACGAAACAAAATGTCTCGAGGCTGAAATTGGACCCGCAACCTGCAATTGTGAGGTCACACATGATAAGAACTCAGGGGCAGACAGTTTAAAAGCACCTCATCAACTCTCACAGCTCCCCAATTACATTGGACAGGGAGAGGTTCAAATTAGGGGGACCACTCTTTAAAAGCAGCCACGCAAGAAAAGAAGGGTGTGCTAATTGATGTATAGAGCAGAAAGAAAAAAAATCTTCTGGATCCAACAAAGAAAATGCAACGGAGCTGTAGCCTTTCTCTGCTTCACACAAGAGGCCTAACCTGTATAGACAGCGATTTCATACAAGCATCTGAGGGATGTGTTTTTGTGTCTTCAAGGATTATTCAAAAATAAATGATGCTCGTTTATCAGGAGAGAGGGAGAGGATTTAGTGAGATAGATGATAGAACACGCAAAGAAAATAAGATTACAAGAACA
Organism: Thunnus thynnus; assembly: GCF_963924715.1. NCBI lineage: Eukaryota > Metazoa > Chordata > Actinopteri > Scombriformes > Scombridae > Thunnus > Thunnus thynnus. Next base: position 4,122,210 of record NC_089519.1, on the reverse strand, counting down.
TATTTTACTAGGAAAAACCCGGCGCTGCTGCATTAAACTGCCACGACTACGATGTAGAAAGATTTCCCTAAATGAGCAGAGCACAGCAGGACTATCAAGCACCGCTGTACCAGCAAAGAGGCCCCCTAACTGTGTGTGCGGGCCTCTGAACAGCATGCACGGAATAACTGCTGCGACTCTTGATTTACCTGAATGATGGACGGTGTGTGTCAAATATGGGTATGCTACTCATTACCTGTTACTGCATCCTAATGGAAACAAACCCCCTACTATTGATTTAATGGTACAAATTTGACTAACACAGGGGAACCTGGAAGTTAGGAGCGAGCACCGAGGCGCGCTCTGCCCTCGCTCGAATCTTCTCTCTATCTCCGCAGGCAGCACTGACGATGCTTCTCACACGGTGGATCTTTTCCAGCTGAGTTATAGCTCCACATGGAGCCGAATACATCGATCTCTGATAATGTCTCTGCAGTTCCTGGTATTGCCTTAAGTTATAAATTATACTCAGCGACAGAACAGGCTAATAAATAGAAAACACTGAGACACCATTTCAGAGAAAAATAGTTTTTTATTGGCAGCACTCTGGGATTTCATTACTTCCAACGCCCCCAGAATGCCTGCAAACACTTCATTTCTGTCAGCTGAGGCCAGGAACAGAATAACTCATAGGTGTGAAAGCATAGCCTTTGGGTTTAGATTTAATGATGGCAAATTTAACTGTTATCACAGGTCAAAATAGGAAGCGTAAACTGAGCTTTATTACACGGTGTAAAAACACCTCACCTGAATTTGTGGTATTAATTTCAAATTTCAACTCTCTTCATGTCCTTGACTCATTCTATTGACCCTGCTGCTCTCTCTGTCTCTCTCTCTCTCTCTCTCTGTCTCTCTCTGTGTAGTATTGTAAGCCTTGTGCTTGGTTAAGGTTTTATTAGTGCATGTAACTATCCCTCTCCACTATGTGCTTCTCCAGAGTGCACTGTATATGAAGATTCCTCAGGAGTGTAGAGGGGTGTGTCTGTGTGCACTCTGCTTGTATTTGCACAGGGTTTGTAACCTCCCCCCCCTCCCGCCCTTTTACCCTGAGAGATGAGGCATCCCCACCCATGAGAATAGTAAGCCAGACAACAGCACAAACCAACATTTAACTGCTCTACATAATTGTCTGCATCAATGCATTGTGCAAAGACTAACGCTGGTCATACGAGGAATGTAAATTTTACTCTTTGTTATGGTATGGTATTCTTAATGCATAGTATTCATATTTTGAAAGCAAGTGTATACACATAGAAACACACAAAAACGTAGATCTGTGCGTTTTAACACCCCTCTACAAAGAGTGCACACACACACACACACACGCTGTTACACAATGGTTTAAAGCTCTCCATCCTCCCAGGGGGTCTAGCATTACGGCATCTATAAATAATCTTAGGAGATTACTGGGTGTGGTGGCAGACAGCCTGATTCATGTCACTACCTTTATCAAACGCTGCACTAGGTGTGCATTAAGCTATAGCTGCACATTCCAAAAGAGTCAAAGCTTTTGGATTACTTTCAAAAGCGTGCAAACAAACTGGCAGACGGAGGCTCAGGTCCATGTGAGGTTCACAAGACTCATTTTTATTAAAGATGAATCCACAACATATTATCCCAGCGAGGGAATGTGCAAGAATGATTGTTCTAATAATAGATTTGATTCTCATCAATAATATCTGCAGACTAATTTTACTGTTATGCTGCAGGCATTAATGGATTAAGAAAAATAACTGAAAAAAAAAAAATCCATATGCCACTTTGCCTCACAACCTTATTGTTGCACGCCATTGGTCTTACTCATCATGTGTTCTCGTTTCTTGCCAAACGCTGAAAAATAACTGCGAGGAGGAAAGAAGAAAACACATTTGTTGCATTCTTGGATTCAATGTCGTGCAGATCATAGTGTGGAAAAAACAAGATGCAAAACAAGATATAGCAGAGGCATTCATTCATCACGCGGAAATGCAATGTTTACGTTTATTCCAGGCAGAGGTGGCCGGATGTCTACCTTTAAACTGAAATAACAGGATACGGTGTTCAGGTGTCACTTTCTGTAACATCACGCTCAGCAAAAACACATCACAAGCAGCACTTTTACACAGAGCAACTGCATGTGTGTGTGTGTGTGTGTGTGTGTGTGTGTGTGTACCTTGAAGGCGCCAAGAATTGTTATTATAATACACATTCTCCAACCAGACTATATGGTTACCTGTTACACCCTTCTCTGCATAGCTTTGCATTTTATGTTTATACGCATTCCTCACTGCTGCGACTAATATGCAACTAAAGCACAATACACGGCTCTGAGACATGATCAGACACTTTTCACTGTCATCCACAGTGTGGTGTAAATGCTGGTAATGCGAAGTGAGCATAAAATCCCTCAATTTAACAATGTACATTCTCATTTCAGCCTTGAAAGTCATAAAGTGGGATAAATGTCAACAGACGGTGACACAAGACGAGCTTCCTGGTTTGCAAGTCAACTGAAACAATTACATTTGCACTTGAACGAGCAGACAAACACAGAGCAGGTTATGTTGAGCTCTGCCAGACTGACAAGAGTGTCATAGAAGAACATTCCTCTTCATATACTATGAGTCACAAGCATATGAGGATGAAAAGGGAGAAACAAAAAAAAAAAAACGGATGGAAATATTAAACTCCTGACCTGGAACAGACAAGGTGAGCAGGGAATAAAATACAGCATGAGTGTAAGTCTAATAAGAGTAACTGCAAGGATGAACAGAACTACTTGACCTCTGAAAGAAAAGGTTAGCTGAGAGGAAAGAAGAGAACATAAATGGGAGGAGACGGAAAGAAGGGGTGAAAGGAAAAGACAGTAGAACATATTGCGGCAGAAACAAGAAAATAATGGCCAGACATGACGAATGAGGGGGGGGGGGAGAAAAAGATAAAGGTACCCTGTGGATAAATTGGGTAATGAAAACCCTGGAAAAGAGCAGGTGAGAAGATTATGAAGAGAAATTTAAAACATGCCATCGCAGCTTAATTACAGCGGCCTGTTTGAGTGGATGGGTCCGCCCCTTCAGACAGTATTTCCTCTGTTCCTCCAACCTCCCTCAGCTGTGGTCAGCTGGCCAGAGAAACTGCTTATTGTGGTTCTCACAGCCTGCAGTCAGACAGGACATTACTCTCCACAACCCTCCACTGAGTGGGTCTATGTGGGTGGGTGTGTGTGAAATGTGCGGGGAGGTGCACACCACAGAGCTGGCAACGCTCCAAGACATTGCTAGAGCATTATTGCCACTTACATAACTGAGCCTTTCACTTTCTTACTTCCTATACTTTCTCTGTGTCTTACAAAATTTGAATCTTTTCTTTCTCTTTTTTTTCAGTCTCCACCTCTCTCTCCTCCTGCTCCGTCAGCAGGTTTATCTCAAGCATCTTGCACAGCTTGCGAACACCGGGATAGAACAACGTCTACTGCATGCATCGAATGCAGAGGCAGCAGGAGCTCTAACAGTTATTCTGCGGTTTTGAGAAATTGCACTAGCCTAGAGAGGCGAAGGGAGCGCGGCGGCTATGAAGAGGCCTCCTCGTGGTGTGCTGCTGAAATCAACCACATCCTTTGTCAATGCTGCAAACAAAAGGTGGAATAAGGAAAGCAGATTTGCCGATGCAAATAACAAGCTCACATGACTGTGGTACCTTGAATGCAAACAGCCCTGGGCTAATGTTTGCTGCTGATGCTGAGCTAGTAATTGAATGACATGTGTGTAACATATTGGTTTTCCACACATGAACACAATAGTACAGTAACGCTAATGAAATTTGAGTAACAGTTTAATATTCCAAAGCCAATTGGTTTACCGAAGCAAAATTTGTATTTCCAGATACAATACTGTCCTTCTAGCAAATAAAAGTACATCTACCTGAGTGGATGTATGTAAAGTACCAGTCAAAAGTTTAGACACACCTTCCCATTCAATTGAATGAGAAAGTGTGTCCAATCTTTTGACTGCTACTGTACATCACTAGATCTGAAAGGAAGCAGACAAGGGCAGATGGGAAGCAACAAAAAAAAAAACAGTCTACTTAGAAACTTTTAGCACCCAACAGATTGCATTAAGGACATGTCAGTTCAGAGCAGATGATGGATGAGCTGGATAATTTGAACTGTGTGTGTGTGTGTGTGTGTGTGTGTGTGTGTGTGTGTGTGTGTGTGTGTGTCAGTATTTTCCCTCTGTGTCAGCTTGTTTGGATGTGAACTGAAGCCACTGACACACACACAGTTGTGGCCATCCATATCGGCCTATAACTTCCTGTTGCAGAAAATAACAACCAATAATGGCAGAGCAGGAAGAAGGAAATTGGTGTAAAGGAAGCAGTGACTGATTACATGTCAGGAAATGGGCGGGTTCCAGTTCATCTTCATAACAGCCAGCTGCCAAAATGCCACACTGCCTGGATAAGTGGTTGACATTAAAGGAAGATCAATGGGGCGATATAGTAGCGTGATATCTAGCTGCTTAGTCGATGATGTGCAACACAAATGAGCCTGCTCTGAAATTAGGAGGCTTGGAATATGATCAATATTTCAATATCATTTAGAATTGACCTGTACACTATCACAGTTATATTAACATGATATATCTCACATTAAATCTGACATTTATGGAGTGAGTGATGAGTCAAACTGAGGTCTTAAAGGTAGAAAACCATTATAGCCGTTTGGTGGCAGAAATTAGTTTTGTGGAAGTCCCCGATGAAACAAAATAGAGCTGCAACAATTAGTCAATTAATCTATAAACACCAACTATTTTGATAATCGATTAATCTTTTTGAGTCATTTTTTTTAAGGAAAAAAGCTTCTTAAATGTGATTTCTTTACTCCTCTATGATAGTAAACTGAATATTTTTAAGGTTTGAACTGATGGTCAGAACGACGTCACTTTGGGCTTTTGGAAACACTGATCGACATTTTTTTTTTTGGACAATTATAGACCAAACAACCGATCGATTAAGAAAAGATGAATCAACGATGAAAATCATCATCCCTATAACAATATCTGAACAAGGAAACAAACCGCTGCAACTTCAAACAAAAATCTGACCTGAAATTTAATTGATTTATTATTGTTTAAATTATCTAATTAATAATTTAATATATTAATTGTCAGAAATAGTGAAAATGATTATCAAAAATTCCTAGAGAAAAAGCAAAACTGCTTGTTTTGTCCAACTAGTGGTACAGTATATAAAATGTACAATTGTATAAAACAGAGAGAGACGTAAACCTTCACTTTTGTGGAGCTGGAATTCACAAAAGTTCAGTACTATTACTTGATTAATGACTTACACGATAATCATTTTTTGTTGATTGATTAATTGATGTGATTCATTGATTGTTTCAGCATTTGTGCCCTTAAAAAAAAGTGTTTGCAAGCTGCAAACTCTGCAAATTGTGTAAGAAATCTGCACGCTGTAGAGACCAGTTCTGTGTGTTCTCCAAGCACTTTTACAGGCAATCCACATTCTGTCAGCATCAAAAGTGAACGAATGGAGTTCATCAAAAGAACAAATCATTCATCCGCTGTCGACAGTACACCCTCGCACAAAGCTTCAGACACAGTCACACAGTTTGAAAAGATACATGTGCACACGTCACGATAGCAGAAGTCATTCACAGAACCTGTGAAGTGATTGACAGACACACACACACACACGCACACACACACACACACACACACACACACACGAATTAGTTCATGCTGATTCATGTCTGTGACACAAGCGCTACAATATACTTTTTTTTTTTTTTTCCTAAAAGATGACGAGAGCAGTGAGGCATGTAAACAGTCTGAGCAACAACGGTCATGAGTTCACACCCCCTGCGCACCATGTCCAAGCGCACACTTCTCTCTCACTGTCTCTCTCTCTCTCTCTCCCTCTCTCTCTCCGGCTGTCTCACACACGGACCCAAACACACACAGTCAGCGCTGTCGGAACGTGTCACCCTGGTGTAACCACCAGCAAGTCACGGCTGACACAAAGGGAAGCGTGCAGCGGCTCGCGCTAAGTAGCGTGATCGTGGGGGGGGGGAGCAGGGAAAGAGAAGGAGGAGAAAGATGAGGGTGATGATGCTAAAATTAGCGCTCTGTGAGAAAGTGACAGATGACCTCATGCTGGCTGTCACCTCCCCTGCAGAAATCAGGTCGTCTGGCACAGCCCTCTATCCGCTCCTCTGTCTTCACCCTCTCCCCCTTATTTTTCGTCATGTTTTTTTTTTTTCTCTCATCTTCTGCTCAAAATATCCAGTTTCATCTCTTTGTTGGACTTCAAATTGGACCATGTGAACAGACTTGGCTCCAAATGTGCAATTGTCCATCCAGCATGTTCATAGATGTAGAAATCTAAGGGAAAAATAAATATATACTGCAACAATTTACTTTTTGTTTGAATGATTCAGCACAAAAAGGTTCTTGGTCAGTTTACTGAGCAGGTGAGTAGTTTCTCTCCTAAAAATAATTCCAAGTATATCTTTTCCTCTGTCATAAAGTAGTCTTCACAATGCAATAAGGAAGTACATCACTGAACAAACCTGTTCTGTTAGTCACTGTATGTTGACCTTTTCCTGTCCTTACCACAACACACACATACACATAAATACACACATCATTATCACCCCGTCCCCTCCCTGAGCAAAGTTCATTTCTGAAAGGAGAGGGGCCATAAAAATCTCACAATACAGCAGATATTTTCTAGGCCCAATATGCCTGGGGAAAGGCCAAAGCTCTGCTTTTGCCTTATTCTGTTCCCATTTCACTGCTCCTTCCTGTATAATATAGCACTCATCTGTGTCCCCTCAGGCAGAAAAATATTAAATATCCGCATTAAAGGTGCAGCTTGTAGAATTTAGTGACATCTAGTGGAACGGACTTGGCAGAAATGGAATATAATATTTAGAAGTATGTTTTAATTAGTGTATAATCACCTGAAAATAAGAATAATTGTGTTTTCATTACCATAGAATGAGCCCTTTATATCTACATAGGGAGCGGGTCCTCTTCCACGGAGGCCGCCATGTTGCACTGCCATGTTTCTACAGTAGCCCAGAACGGACAAACCAAACACTGGCTCTAGAGAGGGCCTTTCATGCTTCGCGGCCACTGTAGGTTCACACTCTTGTAAGGGGGGGGTTCAGTTTGTCGCAATATTCAACTCCACTGCTAGATGCCACTGAATCCTACGCGCTGCCCCTTTAAGGTGCAGGAATAGAAGTGGCAACAGCAGACAGGGCAAAGCTCCACCATGCCTGTCAACGTGAGGATGTGCACACAAGTGGGTGAAAGAGAGACAGCAGGCTATAGGTTTGTGATTGTGACATCAAGAGTCATTAGCTGTGGGAGTAACAGAGATGATTACTGTTTTTCTTTTTGTAAATTATGTGAAATTCAATAAAGATCTTTAAAAAAAAGTAACAGAGATGAAGTGCATATGTTTGTTTCCTGATTACATGAAGAGTAATTGCTGACAGGGCAGCTGAGAGAAGCTGGCAAAGTTCCTGCGAGGAGATGGATGGATGAGGAAAGGAGACAGAGACAAGTGGGTTAAGGGATGAGTGTTGCTCATCTACAGCTTCATCACACATGAGGAATGATACAAGAAGACCTAAACGAACATTTTATACCCAAACACAGTCCATCTTTGTCCATGAAGTGTTGCTTTTGATTTTTCTTCTCAAGTACCAATTTCTTAACCTGACACACCAGATGATTTGTTACACAGAACGATCTGAGAAGTTGTTATTGGAAACTTTTTGGAAAAGGGTAGGCACTAAAAAATACTTGGCAGGTGATTGGATGAACCATCTATCACAGCTAACTTCAACCAATCAGATCAAAGAACCATATGATCACCAAACACAACACTCGCGTGATCTCATGCATCCAGCTGCCTCGCAAAGTAACTGATTTCCTGCCCTTAAACTAAATCCCATCGTCTTCGCCTGATTGTCTTTACTCCTTGATGCGACTGCGATTGCATGCAAAAATATATAAAGTCATCCAAGTTTTCTCTGCCTCCGAATGAACATGTTTGCTCAAGAATGCGTGAGCTTTAGTTAAATTAGTGCTGCGGCTCAGGACGCTGCCTCGAGGATTCGCTCAGCAGCGGAGGAAATGTTAAACTAATATGTTCTTATAGCTGCGCTCTGTAATGAGTTCATGGGTGGCCATTGCATAAAATAAGCACAGATTTATCTGACACACTGAATGAATTACACAGTGAGAGGAGCACTGAGGCAGTCCAAGATTTAATATTGTGTGGCGTGAAGAGTTTGCATTTTCACGGGTATTGTTGTTGTTCTTCTTTGCCCCCAAACTAGCAGCCATGCTCCCATCATTATCTTCTTGATCGTTATCACCCTCTTTATCAGTCTCAGGGATGTTGGCATGCTGCTGCTGCCACATCAAGAAAGTCTTGACAAGAGTCTCGGTTGACTGCTCGCTGCTGGCAAGCGTTTCTTTCCTTCCTGCCTTTGATTCCTTTCTTTATTCATCTATTTAAATTGTTTTATTCTACAAATATGGATTGAAAAGAAAGCAGAAAAGGCACACCTAACTGTTTGTGTTGCAACATGGACTTCATGTGACTGTTGTATGAGTTTGATGAATGAATGAACACTGAGCCGGCTGGTTCACAACTGGTGACAGCGAATATAAATTGCTCTAAGCTATCTAGTTTTCTTACTCTCATGCCCCAGGGTGAGTAAGGAATATTTTGTACCTGCCTTATGCACAATTTAGAAAGTATTAAGAAAATGGTCTATTACTAGTATAGTTGACCTTTGTCATTGTTCATTGTCTCTTTTAAAACGGGCAACAGCTTCCAGAAAGAAGACTGGATAGAAGCTAGAAGCCACTACTGCTGCATTGACAACGTTCACTCAATGATCAGAATATTATGTTTATTGTGTGTTCAGGACTAAGCTTCAACAGCCTCTCCACCTCACAGAAATTAAAACCTCTGATGAAAAAATTTTTTAAAAAAAATTCTGCCCTCACTGATGCTGTAACCATGCCGTTATGACGTTAGCCTCACCTTTTAAACATTATGTAAGCAACACTTACATCACTTGCCTGATTTAGACCCTCAGGCAAGCAATTATATTTCTGACATGTCACTCTATACCATGTCTGCTGTACCGCCGCGGCCGTTAACTTAACACATGAACAAGCCCCGGGTCATTCAATGAAAGCTTGTATCACTGACTTCACACAACATTAACACTGGTTGACAATTTTGACCAATAAAAATGAACTTGAAAGTCCAGTTCTCTTTAAATCAATACCAGGCGATGACGAGCTATACTGCAGATGGACGTACCCATTACTCAATTGATTGCTCACGATGGTATAAAATGTTTTGTGTGTTGAAATAAAATCATAAGGACACCTGCACTCTTGTACTCATGTATTTATTACTTTTACTTTTATTGTATCAACACAATATCAATAAAATGTATTTTATCTCATCAATATACTAATCTGACAGGTGCTTTTACTGTTATATCGTAAAGTATCATTCTGAAATGCATCACAGGGTTAGTATAAATTGTTGTCAGGTGCATAATTCAGCCAAACACCTCTTATTTCATAATGATAAAGATGAGAAACAGTCTTTCAGCAAGGAGTATTACCAGATACAACAACAGCAGAAATGGAGATGGATGGGTTCCAACCACAGATACAACCAAAGTAATCTACTATCTATCTTTGTTATCTACAAAGCTTCACCAACAGCATGAAAAAGACACGGCTGTGAATCATATCTCTGTATGTCAGTCAAAACCACAAGCTTATCAATGGTTAACGGATAGCTCGTCACACCTTAAACAAATCTTGTGTCTTAAATTTAAAGGCGCACCTAAAGAGCGACGAGCCCGACAGTGCAGAGAACAGGTTTAGGAAAAGAAGAAAGAAAGACTGAAAAGAGACCAGTTGGAAATCATGTTTAAGTGTCAGAGGAGTGAAATGAATGAAAGAAAGACTCAGTTTTCTCAGTCAGCATGTACAGCTCTCTGTCTCCACAGACACATCCCACCCTTGTGTCTGCACACCGTGCTAAACGATCTACCGTGAAACAGCAAGTACATGAAAGTGCCATGTGTTCCTAATTCGCAGCAGTGCTAAAGCACAGCAAAGCCTTACACTGAGACCTCAGACTGACCAGACTGTGTAGGACACGTCATTAGTTAAGTCAAACGTTAAAGGAGAATGTCACACATGACTAAACTGCAGTACAAATTACATGAAAGACAGGCCAATAGAGCAACCGAGAAGCTTTATGGACTCGCCAATCATGGTACGTAGCAGAAAATTTGATTCTGTTTTTCTTCTTTTGTCCTCATCTGCACTTTTTAAATTCTCTTGACCATCAGGAGCTCATCAGGGGATAAAATCCTCATAAGATGTCTGATTGCCTTAAAGACGAGTGCGCTAGAGCCGAAGGAACAGGCCGTGGGCTGTGATTTTTCATAGACCAGTGGCCCCAGAAAATAAAATTACAAGGGTTATTATTAGGACACGGCTCTCGACCATGTGTGCCCAAAAAAAGGAACGGAGGACAGGTTGAGAAAATTACTAAATGGACGGGAAAGCAATAAATAGAGAAGAAAGAAAAAGAAAGTGATGGCTTATTACTGGACTGGTAACTGATGCGTGAATAAAAACAAACAATTTGAGCAAAGAAAATCATCAAAACTGAATCAAGTGAGGTCTACTTGCATGACTTTTATGACAGTTTGTAAAATATCCTGTTTTTTTGAACCCAAACTCAAGGCCAGAGCAGGAAAGCTTCAAAACATTTGATCTGTGATACTTCCTCGTGATAGCACGGTATTGAGAGCTGAGGCACAAAGTAGAGTGTGGACAATATCCAAGGAATACAACTTGGAATGTTTTGTTTGGCTTGGAAATATGCTGATCTAAAATCACAACCAGAGGGGAGGTAGAAAAACAAATTCCAGTTATCCCTGTCGTGTATTTATAGAGGCATTCCTCCACGCTTTAAATCTTTCCACAGAGATTTAAAGTCAGTGGACAATACGAGACCTTATCTCAGTGGGAGTCATGTTTTAATTTGACAACACTTGTGTGGTTTCCACAACCTGTATCCAGCTGTCATGAAGCTATAATCACTGAAATCAGGAAGCCACCCTGAGCACTAACAAGTGCTGAAAAAACACAGATCAACATTATCCCTGAGAAAAGACACACAGAACTGATTTAATAGCAAATAAGTTCATTAATAAGTTTGCAGCTGTTTCCATAAAAAAAAAAAAAATTCTGAAAACAAACTGCTTGCTATTACATATTTTTGCTGCCCTGTGTAGTCATTGAACCTCATGGCAGTTCATGATCATCTTTTACTTCTCTGACAACCAGGTGTCTTGTACCTGTTTCCAAGGAAAAATCCTCTGGTTCACAGGAAATATTTACTTTATTGTTTCTGTCAGCAGCAGCAGTTGTTTGACTGAAAAATAGAACAGGACCAAAGTAGTTAGCCTTGAGACATGCGTGTTTATCTAACAGAACGGTACCTTGAGCACGTGCTGACTTGCTATGGCGCTGAATACAGTGGCATAAAGACTGAGACATGTCAAAACAGAATGAAAGAAGTAAAAGAAAAGTTATTAGAGTTATTAGCTGTGTGAAGAACTTGTGGAGCATTTAAGGTGAAAATATTAACACCATTCAACAGTTACATTGGTGACTGGCACCCTACCAACCTCCAGATGTGTCTTCCTAAATAAACCTTCCTTACCCGAAAGAACATTGTTCAGGTCACAACAATGCAGTCCATCAGCCTTAATCCTCAGCAGTGGGGATTAAACACAGGGATTATACAGTCATACAGACAGTAAACAACAGAGACAGCAAGAAGCTGCTAGCTTAGCTCAAAGACACACACTGCTGTCCACTTTGTGAGGCTCAGGAGTGTTCAGATGTTCTCTTACCAGAGTTATGACAGGAACATCATATATCCGCTACGACTCATCCCTAAAGGCCAACTATCAAATTTATCCCAGAGCTTTCAGCATCACTCCTGACTCACAGTGTGGACAACAACAAGTGCTCTCATCATCTCGCGTTAGGAGTTTGTTTGATTTTCAGGGAGCTCATCAACAGAGACGAATGCTCTGCGATTGCACCTGATGTGAGACAGTGATCCATTTACACCAAGAGTACCTTGAACAATAGGAAAAATGATCAAATAAACCCTGTGGTGTCACAGTAAATCACTGCTGAGAAACATATTGCGTTTGGTGTTACACACAATAACTTTTACGCCAAAAAGAGCACAATGTTAAGGATTTATATCTATTAACTTCGCATTAGGCCTTTCAACCACTAAAATTGCTTGAATTCAATTCTTGTCGAGGTTAGTCGATGATGTCGCCCAGGAGTCACACCATAAAAGACTGGAAAATAAGAGCAGAGAAGAATCTCACATGCACTACAAGCAAGACAAAGGATCTTATGACAAACTGAAGTAAATAAACACACCACAATACATTGCTATATGATCACCCCTGAATAATATCAGTCCCTCGCGTGCAAAGAACAACAAGGCTGATGAACTGCAAAGAACAAGATTGAAATAAGAGGTTTAAAATAAGCCCTAGCTAAAGGGATATATACGACATGGCCTAAGTTAGGGTTGATGTACTGCTAAGAAAACTGTCGGTGAGACCATAAAATTTATGTCCCGGAACAAGGAAAGGTCATTCAAAACTCCTCTTGAGTAAACATCCATCTTGACATCACAAATGTCTCCACACCAGGTCAACACTGCAACAGGGCTGTGCGATATGATGATAGATATCTCGTGTGACGATAGAAAACAACCATCGTTTCAAATTATGCTCATCATTTACTTGTGTTGTGTCTCAAATCACACTCTTTACAGCGATATTTTTTGTCACTTTGACGACGCTTTGGGTTCTTCCGCACCACACGGATGCAGGCGGGAGATTTGCATGAAGGCAACACAAACAAAATAAGAGGAGAGCGAACACGACACAGATTGGGGTAATTCTGAACAGAAGAAGGACTCCAACCAGTCAAGAAAAAAATATTTTATACATTAAATTAACACCAAACAGTACGGCGGCTCAGTGCTAGCACTGTCGCCTCACAGCAAGAAGGTCCTGGGTTCGATTCCCAGCTGGGGCAGGGCCTTTCTGTGTGGAGTTTGCATGTTCTCCCCATGTTTGCGTGGGTTTCCCCCGGGTGCTCCGGTTTCTTCCCACCATCAAAAACATGTATGCCATGTTAATTCTCCTGTTAGTGCCCTTGACCAAAGGCACCGGCATAGAACTGGAGTTGGTCCCTGAGCGCTGCACAGTGGCTGCCCTCTGCTCCTAATACTTAGGATTAAATGCAGAGATTGAATTTCACTGTACAACTGTATGTGTGACAAATTAAGTATCTTACATTTTCTTACACGCTTAATTGAAAATATGCACAAAGGTTCTGAATAGAAGGAGAAAAATAATCAAATAGGCATCTTTGTTCATTTCAATACGTCCTGGACTCATATGCTCAAGAGTTTAAACAAACTTCTTCTAACAAGCTTTCTGGAAAGTAAAGTATAACTTTCCCTAAAGCAGGGTAAGTCTGGGTGGATGGTTCGGTTAGATGGATGGCGGTTGCTGTTTGAAAGAAACCTCTGCAATATAAATGCTGCAGCTGCTTGTTTAAACGTACACATTCAGCAACAATCACTATCACCATCATTTTTCCGTGTTACAGATAAGTCTCTCATAGATGTCTGACAGCCACCTGTCCTCTAAGCCACATGACACACTTGTCATGTTTTGTAATTCTGGTTTGGTTAAACCACCTGCATTCATAAAAATTCCATGTACGACACATGTCACAATAAGTACGTAAAGAGGTTTGCAGCTGAATTGAAGTTGAACCCTTCCAGTTCATCGAAATGTTAGGACAGAACAGGGAGATAACGTGATTATTATCCCCATTTATGTCCAAAACACTTTCACCACTTTCACCACAGCCAGAGTAGCATTAAAGATCACGTTGATACTTTTTTAACAACCATGAAAGTTTTTTTCCAAAGACATTGTACACTTCTATTGAGAAAAAGCATTGTTTTTTTATGTTTACAATATTATATCGGCTTAAAGTCACTCAAGTCTTATTTTGTCTTGGATTATAAAGCACTTTGCAATCTGTGGCAGGATTAAGCAGACATTTAGATGATCTATTTACCAGAACAATTTACTACTCCATTTAGGAACAAAGGGAACTTTTTAGAAAAGGATTATGAAATGCTTTTCTACAGAGTGTGGAAGGATTAACTACTTGTAGACAGTTTATTCACAGTAAAATAATAGTTTTCAGTTTTCTTTTATGTGTTGTTTCACTTCACTATTAGTGTGTCAATGTTTAATGATGTTTCAGTGTTTCATTTTTACACATTTCCTCCCCCATATCAGATCAAAGGTAAATATGTCAAGGAACATTAATTCTGAACAGATGAAAATCCTCTGGTGCCACATCACATCATACATTAAGTCATGAATGTATAGATCATTAACATGTATGTTAAGCATTTATCATTCGGCACTTTGGAAGGTGTGCTACTTCCTGATCTGTATGTTTACACTAACGCTCAGGTCACGACCTTTTGAAAAAAAAGTCAATACTGTGAAAACTGTTGGAATTTCCTTCCCCAAGTGAGGTGTTTCATTAACTAATAGCTTTATTCTCCATAGCCAGCATTTTACTTGACTTATTTTATCACTGTGACAGATCCAATCAAGAATGTTGAGTATTGACACCAAGATTTAATCTGATCCCTCACACTGAATGTTGCTCAAGATCCAAGGATTTGGCAGACGTACACCAAACCGACAGCAAGACAGTGACCTTAATCATGTGCGAGAGGACTGATACTTCCAGAGAAAGGCTCAAATTGTTTATTTAGGCTGTAATATAAACAGACTGAACATTCAACTGGACTCTTGGGATTTATTCAGTGTCCAGTATGAGGATCTGTATAGATTTAAATGGCAGTAAAAGCTAATAAGTTCATTAGAATTTCAGCATACTGCCCCCCCCCTTCACACCATTAAACACATGCAAACAATGTTATCATCCTGTTTAATTAAGCCGAAGCTTACAGCCAGTTATCTTACAGAAAGAGCTTTGCAGAAAGGTTGGTAAGAGGAAAAGTGAGGGATCAATAATTCTGTCATGTTTTTGATAAAACAAATGTTCCTAACTGTCAGAGTTTAGAAATGTTATCGGGTCTGTGCTTCAGTTCACATTTTGAAAATCATTTAGTGCTGTTATTTGGTAATTCGGTAACTGTCAAACAACAATAAATTAAGAAAGCAAAGATGCAACACAATTTGAAACAGACTTGTGAAAGAGGCTTCAGCCTGCGAAATTTCAAGGTAATGACTTAAATGTTTGCAGTGAGTACAAGTTTATATTCAAAGTCTGTTCAGCCACTGTAGATTTTCAGACTTGCACAAGAAGATACAAATTAAAAAAGCAATGGAAGGTTGCCTTGCAGTATTACTTTGTTGAGGATGTCCCTTTTCAATGCAAGGTCTCTTTCTAATAGACTTTTAAACTTTTCTAAATGATTTTATTACTTCTGGACACCTTGATTTGATGCTCTTAACTGAGACCTGGTTAAAGCCAAGTGAATGCAGCCAGCTGGCTCAATTGTGCCCTCTTGAATATGATAGTTTTAGTTTGCCAAGGCCATGTGGCCAAGGTGGCGGTCTTGCTGCTATTTATAAAAGCACTTTAAATGCAGTCTACTATCTGTTAACAATATCTCAAGCTTTGGGTTACTCACGTTCAAAATTTGTGGTACAGATCCTGTAGTCCTTGCTGTTATTTATCATCCTCCCAAAACCAATCTGTGCTTTTTATGTGTATTTTCTGAATTTATATCCTCCATTGTACTGACCTATGATAGGATTGTCATTACTGGTGATTTCAACATCCACGTAAATGATCCCTCTACTTCTATCACTGTTGAATTCAAAGCCCTACTAGAAAACTTAGATCTCAACTCAGTATATCAATGAGCCCACACACTGTCAAGGTAACACCCTTGACCTGGTGATGTGAAAAGGCTGTGGCATTGTTAATGTTCTGGTGACTGATATCACTGTATCTGATCTCTTCTGTGCATGTTTTCCACTAACAAAAAGCACAAAAAAGTTATGGTTTGCAACTTTAATTGTCAGAGTTGATAAGCCACTCTTATGTACCTGGTATAATTGGCTCATTATAGAGATGGTTGATTCATTTAATAACAACTTTGTGGCACTGTTAAAGGTGAAATAGAGATCTCATAGCTCTGTCGTGTAGAGCAGCCAAGAGCAAAAGGCAGAATTCTGGACTAGTAGTCCACTACAATGTATACAAGGATAAAACGGCCTCTTTAAACTATGTAATACACTCTGCAAAAAGAGCCCTTTTCTCCAGGGTGATAACAGAGGGTGGCAGTAACTCCAGAACACTGTTCACAACTGTTGAATCCTGGCCCAGTCTGTGACCAAACATTGCCTGCAAAATGTCAGGAATTTTCAACATTCTTTATCAATCATGTGTCTTCTATTACAGCAGAAATTGTTACAAATGCTTACAATTATGAAAGTCAACCTAAAAAGAAAAAAGGGCAGTCATGTCAAAATTCACAACGATTTCAGACCCTGATCTCTGCAGGACCTGTTGTCTTGACCCTGTCCCCAGTACACTTTGTCAGAGATATTACTGACACATCCCTTGAAACTGGATTCTGATTCTTTTGGATCTAAGTGCTGTATTTGACACAACTGACCATGATATTCTTATAGATCACCTTGAGAACTGGGTTAGGCTCTCCAGAACTGTTTAAAACTAGTGCTGGGAGGACATTTTTTGTTACTATTGGGAACATGTATCAGGAAAATATGATTTGCCCTTTGGTGTTGCTCAGGGAAGCTGTCTTGGTCCACTCCTTTTTTTCTCTATATATGCTCCATTTAGGTAATATCATCAGGTAATATAAACCTAATTTTCACAGTTATGCTGATGACATGCAGCTGTATATTTTGCTTGAGCCTGACGATGGCAATGCCCTGTGTTCCCTGACTTATGGGATGGCAGCAGTTAACAATTGGATGAGCAATAACTTCTTGAAACTAAATGAACATATAACTGAAATACTCTTATTTGGGCCCCAAGCTAAAAGAAATCTACTCTCTTGCAAACTTGGGCATCTGGCCCCTGAGATTAAATCAGAAGTGACATGCCTGGACATTGTTCTAAATTCAGAGTTAAACCATTCCTATCCTACAGAGATACTCCAAAATTATGGAATACCTTGCCAAGAGCTATAAGAGATGCAGGCTCTGTGAACATTTTTAACCGACAGCTGAAAACCTATTTATTTAATTTGGCTTGTTTTATTATTATATCTCGTCCTGGTCCAGTCCCAGTTTTATTCTGAATATGTGAAATATTATTCCTCCAATACCACTGATATTGTCTCTGGTCTGAGCTGCCTGAGAGTCTCAAATTCCAGCTTAACTTTCACAAGCTGTTCCCTCCATCTGAACTCTGAACCAAAAATGCATTGGCAGTTCAGATCAATGCTGCCAACAATATCTGTTGATTCCTTACTGGACAAATAGGAAGAATGATCAGTCTCATAGCTTCAGGTCATCTATTTTTTGCTTTTTCAGCCTGTGACATTCAAGCCCATCCCATCTTGTGTAAGTTCACAACACAGGCCACATTGTATTGAGCATCTACCACTTCTGCAAAATCCATCACATATTGTCGTGTCCTCACGCAGAGGTTGACTTCATGTGACAGACCATCTAGATTTGAATTAGAGAGCCACCGGATTGTGAAGGATCAGCAAAGACTTTGACAAATTATATGTTAGGAGAACTGCAAATTAAGGTATTATTGTTTCATTCTGACAGTCAAATGTGGCTTAAATTTCACTCTAAAATAGCGCTTTTGGATCATGAATTTTCTGAAAGGAGACACTGCAATTATATTAAATAGGGGACAGGCAAGTACGAGGCGTTCCTCTTCTCCCAGATACTGACAACAAAAAGGTTAACACACACAATGGTGAACACAAGGGGAATTATCAGACCATGTGCTGACTGGCTTTTCACTGACAACCATGAGAGGGACTGAAAAAAAAAAAATCAATATTTAGTACTTAACCCTGCTTCTACAGTAACAGCCCTTTCCACAGACACAGATATGTGTGTGCATGTTTCGTGTGAATAACAAAACCAACCACACCAAAAACCAAAACTTTACTTCTTTTCTTTCTCTCTGTTAGTACTCTGTTATGAAAGTTATCACAAAGCAGAACCTACCATTGCAGTGTGCACTTCAACATGAACCACTGTATTACTTTTAGTTTTATTAGTTGGGCGTATGTCATTTGATTGAGAGTCAGGAAGAGCCAGCAAGTCTTTACAATAGCTGGAAGGCATGCAAATTGCACGCAGACTGGACCTCTTCCAAAACAAGTGTTACATTTCAATTGTATTCAATCAAAACCCGATGTTTTTCCTTTCTTGACATTTCCGAGGCTGAAAAACAACTGTAATGAAAGGGATCTTTGTGTAATTACAGTAAAAAAAAAAAAAAATTTAAAAAAAACATCTCACCAGTTCACCAGTCTGTGTAATCATCCTAAAGTGAGAGTCCCACATCTGGAACTGTGACTCTTCCCGTTCCATTTCCTCTACCTTTTGTTCTTCATACAAACCCTTCTAGAGCTCTTCCATTAGATAATGCCATTATCACAACAAAACTCAGGGCAATTAAATGCAGATTACACTGTAATTCAGAGCCTGGTGCATTAGTCTGTGCTCCATCATGGAGCTATCTAATACACCTCTAATGCATTCAGACAGTAATATCCCTCTCTAATCCTTGGTAATGTTCAGTGCTGCACCTCCCCATGGATTAACCAAACCCTCTCAGTTTTAAAAGCATTCTGATCCGTACCCAAAGTGGCGTGCACCTCTGGAAGGTAAACCTTTATTAAGTTGAATACATGTCTCTCAGAAAAGCAGTATTTTTTTTACCATTGTGCATTATTCCCTCTGTAATACAGTCAGCAAGCAGTAAAGTCAGGTCAGCCAGAGTTGAAACTTGTGATGGAAACCATCTAAGAAAAGTACTTTCTATAAAAAAAAAAAAGCATCTGTTCTCATCAATAAAATTGAAGTGAAGTTGATGAGAAAATTGAGACTTCGCAACATTTTCGACATATCCGCTCTAACCTTTTTCCTCCAAAAAAATCTCTTGCTGAGAAGGAATAAATATCACCACAGAATAAGTCATAAAGGGGAGCTCAAACCCACGAGAGGAAAGCAGAAGTGCATTTCACTGGTCAGGGACACAATAGGGATTGAATTGTATGGTCTGAGAAAAGAAACAGTTATGACATGGACAAAAAAAAAGCACGAATCTTTTCACTTCTGTGTGTGGGAATTTCTCAAGTGATATTTCCTGTCCTTGCCCGTGTTGATTTCATCCGACTCTACAAGTAATTGGAAAATATTTCATGTCTTCCTTCAATTCATCAGCTAGTTAGATTCACTGCTGAGCCGTGATGTCTCCCTAATGATCCGCCTAATGTTAAATACATAAGCGGTCAACAAAATCAGCATTCCCTTCGATTTTAAAAAGCTTATGAAGATACTATTTCTGCAAGATTATACAATGTGCAACCTTCAACGACTCAACCTGACTGCAGAACTCCTTATGTAACAGCCTACTTGTATGTGCCAGTACTGCACAGCCAGAAGTAATCATATTTCAAGCTCCAGTGTTCTAAAGCAGAAGCACAGTATATTATTATTATAGCTTTTGTAAGACAGGCTCTAACTATTGTGTGTCATTGTCAGGTGATTTGTGATTGGGGATAACTGACCCGAGCTGAATGAAAGAACAAAACTGTTGATTTTGTTTTGAGCTGGGGGCATTATTAAATAGAAGAAAGGCATCTGAACATACTTTAATTACACATTCGGTTCCATCTGCATTATCAAGACTGGAAGTGTTCACCACTACAACATCACAAGGTGCCTGCAAGGACACATCACAAACATAATGAGGATGGTTGAGAGCCAGAGAAATTCAATTGATCATTCAGCCGGAAGCATTAGTAGGAGCCTTGTTATGATCTCCCCCTCCTGTTACCTGTGATTCACAAAACTATACACATGAAACTGTATAAACAGAAAGATAAAGTGATAAACATACAGACTGGGAAAGTCTACCAGTTGTAAATAAAGGGCTTAACAGTCATTACCTAAAAGAAAAAGCAAATGTACCATCCTCTTCATCTAGAAAGAAAGAAAGAAAGCAAAACACATCCTTCCTCTCCATGCAAATGTTTACTTTCTGAGCTAAAAATATAGTCTTAATTGGCTTTCCTTCGCTCGTCGTGTGGCGTGAATTCACTTCAAATGCTATCTGTCTGCTAATCATCAGGACTTCTTGATAACAGCGCAGCCAAAGTGAGGCTCACTGGGTCCTCGGTGCTGTTTTCACACTGATTTCCAGTTCATTGCATCTGAGGCATGAGTGCCATGAAATGATGAAATGAAAACCACGATGCCCCCCTGTTATTTTATGTGAATAAAGATGAACTAATGCTTCCATTACAAAGCATTAGACAGGTGTATTTTGCATTAGTTCGCATTAGTCCATCTCTCCACTGTGAACAAACACATGCATGATGTCCTTTACTTTTGCAGCTTTTCATGTCACTTTCCATGATGTCCATCTGTATATATATATATAATTAACCCTTTGTCTTATTTAGTGTTTCTTACATCATAAGACAGATTCATATGGATGAAATCATGGCAGAAAGAAAGAAAAATGATAATAACTTAACAAGAGATAAAGTAGACACCATATGAAATGATGTGGTACAATAAAACAACAATAACAAATCAAGTCACATGCCCAGCGTATGGATTACGTTTACAGCTATAGCTGATCTCTTTCATGGAGCAGATGTTGACATACAAACCTTAATAACTCTTTTAATAACTTCAAACTGATCCGTGCAAATTTATGTGTCAATCAGTCTTTGTAGATCCCTGTGTTTGTTTGTGTTAAGTGTAGAAAACTAATACAACAGAACGGCCAGCATACTGTGCATTTAGTAACACAGGCTTAGCAACCCAGAAACAGCTGTAACTACTGGTGATGATAAGAGACGATAGAGCCCAATGAAACTTATCATCATCAGGATTATTCAGTAGTCTGTAATCCATGGGTGACTTCAGTGCAATTGATGGCAGCAATTTTGCACTTTTTCTATGGTGTAATGTACTGGGGGAGCGGAGGGGAGGGGGGGCAGGTGGGGGGTTGGTAAACCTCCAGGAGTAAACATAAAAGCCTGTAGCCTGTTTAATCAAGAGAAATGAGTGATGTAATGGGGAAACAGACCATACATCAAGACAATGTGTATTCTCCAGTTTCATCTCATCAGGTTTTCTCGTTCACAAATGTGACAAAAGAAATTGATGTTCGAGCAACTGATTTAATTCAATCCGCTTCCTTCTTATCAGTTGTATTACTTCATTATTGCAAAACACTTTTGATGCCACTTGCACCAGACTAAGCTGGTTCTTTCACCAGCATAGTAAAGCAAGTATAACACAAAAAGGCAAGAATGGACAACACAAACATTTTAACAGGTTTCCCAACTGTGTTGATGAGGACCTCTGCAGCTGCCCAGATCAAATTTCAAAGACAAAAAGAGGCAGGGGGGGATCTGAGTCATATGGCCCAATTTCACTTCACCATATTTAGAGGAAAATATGGAGTGTTGTACACACATTCACTGCTCATTCATATATAAACAATTCAATACAAACATCAAACAAAAACAAGAAAAAATTGTTGTATTTGAACGGTCGGTCTCATAGTTCTGCCTTTTGAGGCAATATTATCAAAATCAGCCAGACGTAAAGGCATTCCTTTCTCCATATGTTTTACACCGCCGCTCCCAATCACACTGCCGCTTCTTATTTTCAGAAGGAGGAGAAAGAGTATTCTCCACTATCGATTTTCTTCGTGTCTTTATGTCAACACTGCCTTTTAAAGCTGGTGGGATTAATCCTATTAATTAAAAGTAAACTATCCATCCTGCAGCTATAGATCCACAATGATACGGAAGGCTGACACTGATCAATAAATCCTGAGACTGCAAAGTCCTTAAAATGGTGACCTCTGGGGATTTCTGAAGATCACCAGCCATTGATGTAAAGCAGCAAGTTAAAACTAGGGGGTTTTATTTAACTGCAGAGGCCAACATGAGGTCTGTGTTAAATGGCAGGGCAGACAATCCAGCTTAGAGACACTGCAGTCAGCCCAAAGACCTACTTTGCATGCAGACAGATGTGGGATTTGTGACTTGTCGATGTTACAGCATTGATTCAGAAGTGCAGGGAAGGATTGTTCCCTGCTGCTCACATCCAGCCCAAAAAGTTAATCCCAGTAAGCGGGCACACTTCCTACAAGCAAATATCAGAACAACAGGTGGTTCCATTCACAAAAAAACAGGCTGAATGAGCGTTTCATTCAAGTAAAAGCTACTGTTAAGCACCCATTAAGCACCTATGGTACCATTCTGGCCCCTCAAAACATTATCATCAACCATCTAAAAGTAGATTTAACATTAAAACCATAGACATGGCTTTAATCATCTAAATGGATGATTTTAAAAACCATTATGACTGCCATCAGAGATCAGTTTAACAGGTCAAACTAACCTAACTTCAACAAATTAGTGCATCCTGAGAGGACACTGTGTATCTGCAGGGATAATGTGTGCTGACAGTGGATTTACATTGGTTACAGTTAAGTACATCCAGTGTTGACACAGTATCAGCACCAACTATTAAGGTGCGTTCCATTTGAACTGGGAAATCAGAATTTCCGAGTTCCCGGTTGGAAATTTCAACTGGAACGCCCCCTGAAGACGGATTTCTAACTCTGAAAGTCCTAAGAACCTCACCAACCCCAACCGAATCCAATATGGCTGCTCCACGCATCAGTGTGAAAGCTGTACTAATATCAACTTCAGAGAAAACGTTACATTCATCAGATAATTAGATGAAGTTTAAATTTTGAGGAAGAAGTAGAGATCAGTCTTGAGAAATGAAACACCAACCCAACCACATATGTCTTAATAACGTTAAATAGTCTCAGTGTTCTGTGGTTATCTATCATCAAAGAAGCTACTACGCTGGAATAAAAAACTGGAGATCATTTCCCTTGATAGATATGCTGGCCTTGACAATTTTCAGGCCCTGTAAAACTAGCTAACCACAATAAATATTAAGAATAACCATTCTTGACAAGCCAAAGGGGGAAACATAATGTAGCTGATCCCACAGCCCACTTTGGCTCACCATGCTGTGCCTGCATGCTCTCATCCAGTTCCCATTATTACCGAGCTGCCAAACTCTTCATCCTGCAGGAGCTCAAGGTCCCCGAGCAAACACAGAGCAGACATCATGAAACGAAGTTGCTGGCAGGATCTTTTCCTTCGTCTGACTCTACGTGGGTACACTGTCCATACAAATGTCATCCACATGCATCAATACAGGCATTCACACACACTCATAACACATCAAATATTTTGTATTTCTGCCTTACAAGGCCAAGCATTGAAAACAAAAACTTGTTAAAGACTGACCTTCACACTCACTTTCACCCAAAATAAGTTATATAAGATGTTTTTTCTGCTTTAAAAGGTGCATTTAGTGACATCTAGAAGAACAGACTTGGCAGAAATGGAATATAATATTCATAAGTATGTTTTAATAAGTGTATAATCCAATGAAAATAAGAGTTGTGTTTTTCGTTACCTTAGAATGAGCCCTTTATATCAACATAGGGAGCGGATCCTCTTCCACAGACCCACCATGTTGCACTGCCATGTTTCTACAGTAACTGAGAATGGACAAACTAAACACTGGCTCCAAAGTGTGTTTTTTGTGAATTTCGCTGCCACCGTAAGTTCTCCTACACACTTGGAAAGAGGAGGCAGGGTATTAAATTGGCTGCAATCTGCAGCCTCACCTAGATCCTTTAAATCAATACTCAGTGTTTCCTCTAGGTCGACTACCTTGGGGTGGCACCAGTTGGGTGGGGGGGTGCGGCTGAGCAAAACTCAGGAGACTCAGCAACCAGTGTTTTATTTTAACATGTTCAAAATAAAATAATCCAATCCAATCCAAAAGATTGACACTAAAATGAGAATAGGTGGTCCACCTTAAAGGTCAGTCCACCTTAAATGAGCCTGGTCAGGTCAGGCTAACCCATTGTCACTAGCTTTGGAGCTAACCCCCTTCACTTTTCCAGCAGTTGGGGAAAAAACAGATGAGACTTTTTTTGGTCTTGAGAAGCTTCAGCATTTATTAACTGACACACTGTAGTCTGAACTCTACATTTACTGCCAGATTGACAGCTTACTGCTAACCTTTTCCTTTGCTCCGCTCGCATTCATCATCACTTCTGCCACTCACTCAACTACACACTCACTACGCACACACATTACACACTGTCCTATTCCTTAAAGCAGCTATGCTGTTCTTATAATAGTCTTTCACGTAGATGTCCTTTGAAAAACGAGAAGAGGGAGGAATCTGGGATTTTATACACTAGTCAATGACTCAAAACAGTTCCACAATAACGTAGAGTGTTACTGTGCTTGCAGTGTGCGAGTGAAAATCATTAATGTCCCATTGATATCAATGATCATGTGAAATTTTAGCAGCGGCGCTCATAATTTCCATGGCTGCAGAATGAATATACAGGGAACACTGACACTAATGTAATGTCAATGCTGTTGTTAGAACGTGCAGAAGCTAGAACGGTACATTTTGAGACAGAATGTTGCTTCATTTGTCTTTAGATCCATCCGATAGAGGCCAATGAATGATAGCCCACACGGTTCACTTCATTCCAACAGCATATCAGTAAATCACAAAGTAGCTGCTTGTGTGAAGTTGGTTGTGTTTAAATTGTTTAAGTTTTAATTGCCCCACGTTATTGCTCCAATAGAGCAAAATTTAATTGTCCCAATAGGCAGTTACATGATATGATTAGTCACACCTAATTTGAATACTTTTCCCTTAAATGCTTTCTCTAATATGCAACAATAACATTAATGTTCTCGCTCACAATTGCACAGCTTGTCATTTAAAAAAGCAATATCATTTTAAAAAGCTTTTTATTAAGGGAGAAATTATACAGACATATACACAATTGGATGACTTTATGACTTTTGCAAACACCTGTTGAAAACAGATTAAAATACACCTCTACAGAATCCACTACTACCTCAATACTTCCCCAACAACGTGAGAAAGATAGAAATCGCACATCAAGAAAAAGAAATCAAAAAAAAACTGCATGTCAAACATAATCTAGATTGCAATTTTTGTGTTACACATTGCAGAGACTGCATATTAACAATTACAATTAAAGTCTTCTTCAATTTTGAAATCAATCAATCATTCTAGTCACATGTGATGAGGGCAATACCCAGGAGCTCAGATATGTTGTTGGCTTTATGCAGGCCTTGTGATGATTTGCTGTCGCTGTCTTCCAACTGACAGAAACAGAGAAATCTGACAATACAAATTCCATGTGCCATCAACATGACAGCAGGAACATGGACGTCATCCCACCTGGGACTGCTTAGTCAGTCCCCTTCCTGCACTCAAATCCCCTTATCAAACTGTGAAACAGATCTGGGCTACATCATGACAGCATGCAATCAGGAACTGAACAGGGCTCTATTATCTCATGGCATGGAGGTGTCAAAGGATGTATTTCCCTCTATGCAGGAGCCGTCCTGTGACAGGAGACAAGCAGATTTGCATCAACGTGTCGTCCGGGTCTCCATAGAAGCACCAGAAAGTAATCTAATACACGCTCAGAAGCAGAGAGAAACACTGCCGCATGGGAGCAACAAATACCACAATCCCATTTAAAATATTGACATCAGTGTTTAGTCACGTGCCTCTGAAAGCCATATTTATAATGAATGTTCATCCTGTAAGCACTGGGGTTTACATATGCCGACATAGTCCCTGTTGTCTGACAAATATGACAAACCGCAGTATTTTTCTGTGAAAACACTACCTTATACAGTGCCACAACACATTAGTGCTATGAGGCACGCTTTGAACACAACACAGCATTTCCACCCAAATGCATAGTGGGTATTTAGGTGATAAATAATGCAGACCGCCATGATGGATTAGTCTAATCTTAATGCAGCTGGTCTGAATTGATTATCGAGAGACAGGAAGAGGTGGGAGGCTTTCAGGGAAATCCAAACTGGCCATAGAGTTTACTTTGGCAAAGCTGTTTCTGGTCAGTTGAGGTTTTATCCAGCTGTAGCTTAAAGACAAAGATGTACAGTATGTAACAATTCTTGCTTTTTATTAGCTTTTCTAATACATTTGAAATCATATTTTGACATTGAATCTGTCACACCTCATTTGGAAAGCTGATATCAATCTGTTTCAAAGCATTAAAAGCATGAGGTTGGTTGAAGCAACACACAGTCATGCACTTTTGAACCACACGCACAATTACATCAATTCTATCTACACTGTAACAATGAGCACTTTTGCAAATCAGAGCCCATAATCCACTGGTGCAGACTTACATTAACAGAAAGGATTCAATCAGTAGCAAAGGCAACTTACAGAAC
Organism: Thunnus thynnus; assembly: GCF_963924715.1. Taxonomy (NCBI): domain Eukaryota; kingdom Metazoa; phylum Chordata; class Actinopteri; order Scombriformes; family Scombridae; genus Thunnus; species Thunnus thynnus. The sequence continues at coordinate 4,095,375 of NC_089519.1, read as the reverse complement.
TCAGCATTCCCAGTACTATAGCAACACACTTTAATCTAACTAGTGCTATGTCATAAATCAACAACTATAATTATCTCAATTTATTTTTATTGGGTGAGTCACTTAGTCTCAACCCAACAAAGACAGATAAGGGCTAAGATTAACATTTTCTACATCTGCCCTTATATATCCGACAAAACTCTTGTTTTGCTTGTGCTCGTCAAGATTTTTCACCAACTCACATAAGTACAGAACTCTTCCTAAAATCATTTTTAGATTTATATATCAGCTGTAAGCTAATGCTGCTGCCTGCTACAGGTTGCTACTATCTCACCAGCAGAAGTCTGACTGAGTGGTGACCAGACAGATTAAAATGAACAGCACATAGTTAACAAGGTTTTAGAGAGCTATTGTGGCTTCCAGTGTTTATGTTGCTGTTCATTTTTGTCTGACAAGCTGCCGCTGAGTTCCCCGGCTCGTGAAAATGAATAACTTTGCATCAATATCACTACCAGTGAGTAACCTGCTGTCTCCTTTAAGCTGATTTGACAGTAATGTAAATTAATGCACTGTTTTGTGCTTTTAGTTCAAACAGTAGTGTAGACTGAAAGTTATAAAAGGTAAGTAAGTAAGGTACTTATTATGATAACCATGAATCTAGTAGTGAACCTCTTACAGCTGGAAAGGCTTTAGGACTAAGCGGTTTTACTGCTGAGGATTCGCTGGAGCAGCATTAGTTATTATGGTCACTGTCAGAGAGTCCATAGCTCTCCCTGCATCCCTTTACAAGCAACGGGGAGCATTGCAGGTCATGGTCCTGATCACGGTGTACAATGTAAAAGCGTCAATCACAGTATCAAAGACTTTCTAAAGGGTACAAGTCTCTCTCAATGAGCGTGACAGATTTATTCAATTATAAAGGAAAAGGAAAGGACCACACCAATATTAGTACAGTGATATTGTTGGTTGATATGGTAGTTAAACAGCCTTATCAGGGTCAGCCGCATCAGGGTGCACGTTTACTATTTTTACACAGTTACAAAGTAACTCTGAGGTCTGAAATTCTTAAAATGATATGAAATTAGAGACGTTAAGACATATTTTGTGTTTGTTAATCATTTATTGCATGCTTTGTGTGCATTCTTTGCAGTTTACCGCTTCCCCCTTTTTCTTTCTTTTTAAGTGACTGAGCCTGTTCTCTATGTGTACAAAACAAATGAATGTCTTTAAAAAGTTGCCAGTGGTTATGAGCAGGGTAGTAGAGTCCATACAGGACGTGCTGTGTGCAAATATCTGTGACAAAGAGAAATAATGAAAGATATCTTCCAATATCGCAAAAATGGGTGTTTGAAATGGGTTTTGTTTAAGCCAATGTGCTGAAATCAAAACCGCAGCATTAAAGATAGAAAATTTCCAGCTGTGAGTTCCTCTTAATTTGTGTCATCTGAGTAGTTTCTGTATTAGCGGTTGTTTTGAGGAAGAATATAAAGAAGTTGAAAAAAACGAAAAAGTGGCCACAATGAGCATGACTTGAATAAAGATGCTTTGTCCAGTCACTAAATTGCTAGCATCTGCAGAACTCCACTAACACGTGTGTCCCAAGACAAAGCCCTTATGTAATCACACAGCGGCCATCTAAAAAAGACAGAGCAAGTGTCCTCCTATAAACAGAACAGCAGCTATGCATAGCATTGTATCTCTTCAGGTCACCAAGGAGCAACTCTAAATATAGCCTATATGACCCTCTGCCCCCTTCCTCCTCTGCCTCATAAACACACACACACACACACAGACGTCACGATGGCTTCCCTCTGCTGTGCTCCATTCAACCCAATTCTAAATCTTGCATCTTGATGTCGGGGCCAAAACAGTTTCAAGCATCAAGCAGTTGAATCATATGAACCCTGACAGAACTGTTACACAATGCATGAAAGGAAGACACAGCAAAAAAACAAATCCCTGATTGCTTATTTCCTCAGTTTAAACAGCAAACGATGAAGGGATTAGATATGTGAGAGCGAGGAAAGAGAAACAGAAAGTAGCTGTTGGAGTAACCCCATAAGGCAGCCGCGCAGGGCAGAGGACAATGTAGAGAGCAGTTTTCTGGCTCTGAGCCCAAAAAAAAAAAGGCAGAGGACAAACACAGAAACAAGCGAATAAGTGTAGAGGCGGAGATGAAAGGAGTAGAAACAGACAAAAAAAAACTGTCAGAGTACTTCTACTTAAAGGAACAAAATTCGGCTGTTAGCATCAAAGCTCTTAGCAATGATTCTGTGTCTTTGTTCTAAGTATACCACTGCATTACAATAGAGAATAAAAGAACAGAGACAAAGGCGCACAGAAAGGCATGCAACAGATGTGGCAGGGTTGTCTGTGGATTTACGGCCCTGACTGAGGCTGAAGGCTAATTAGAATCCAAGGCTCTGCCCTTTTTGTTTCAAGTTGGCATCTCTTCCCCCATATTTCTGCGGGGAAATAAATAAACACACAAATCAAAATATATTTGCATGAACTTGCAAATGAAAACATCTGTGGAGGACGTTCATTTTGACATTAAAATAACTTTTTTTTTTTTTAGCATGCCCAGAATCTGAAAGGGCATTTGTGAACATGATAATAGTCCTGCTGGATTAGTACTGCAGAATTCCATCACTGAGGGTTTTTGACTCTTAATAGCTTTCTGCTCACAAGTATTACGCCACTAAATTAATGTAATTGCACTTCATTTAATAGAAGAAAACTGAGGGCACTACTGAGGTTTTGCTTGTGTAATATCTAATGCTATCTACTGAAAACACAATTGATAATGGCTCCTTGATTATTACGCTGCAGAGTTACGCTGTTTTCCAGTAATTTCACAGTACGAGTATTACTCGCATCCTCATTGTTCATTTCAGGACACCTGAGGTTGCAATTATAATAAACTCTCACGTCTCTCATGAACCCCCCTGGAGAAATAAATGCATGTATCACTGCCACGTAAGAGAAATGGAGCTGTAGTGCCTTCAATGCTATATATTCATGACCCTGCAATATATAATGAACACAGGCCAATGGTTAGTTGGATGGTTGTCTGTGTTTCTGCTATCATCAACACTGCACTGATACTGAACCTTAAGCATCATTACCAGGCTTCTAACGAGGGCTGCACGATATATCGTTTCAGCATAGACATTGCACATGTGCAATAGTCTCAGTGCAGGACATGCGATGTCAAGTAAGGCAAATTTACTTAAACACTTTTTTGCTGCTTCATACAAAAGGAGAACTCACAAGGTTGTCATTTTCCATGTCTAATCTGCAAGAAAAGTCCAGCTGATGTTACATAATTTAGTCTGATTTAAGGGTTCTTGGATACACAGAATTTGATCAGTTCCCAATGTGCTCGGGTGAAAGGCTGCGCTGCATCAATTTGCTGGTTAAAGGTTAAAAAGTTAGGCCTGTTTATCTACACTACTGACTAAAATGAAAGCAAATCTGTTCCTGTGAGATGTGTGGAGATGGATGACTGAGGACCGCGGCTGAAATGACTCTTGTGTAGCCAAGATATAATCCAACTTCAGGGTGCAGCGCACACATGGAGCAGAAAAAAACACTGACTAAGAAGCACACGCTGTTTGAGGAGGTTGAACATGAAAAGATAAAACAACAATAAGCCGTTAAAGTAGAATGTGTGTGCCAGACAGCATGGCGGGGGACCATGTACACTCAGGGAGTTTACATTTCCACAGACAGTCAACACAGGCCTTGTTGGGATGACACTGTGGCGGATGTGCACAAGGATATTCTGAGAACTGTCCAAACACTGAGCCGCTCAAGGTTAACAAAGCCATATCGCATGAATAGGATGTGGCAAATGAAAATATTTGAAGCGGTTATTATTTGTCTGACACGATCAAAGTTGCGTCTAACACATCAAACAATGCGGCTAACCACCACAGACACCGAGGGGCTTAGTTGATTTATCTTTTTGAAACGGTTTCCTTTCTATAGAGGGCTTGGTAGCGATGCATCAAGCCTGCAGGCTAAAACGGATCATTAATGCATCACCCTTGACCTGTGCATGGCCTCATTTGTATGGCTGGTCATCAGGCACTCTGCTCTCTTGGGAGGTCAGGTTCTTACACAACAGCAAAACACATGAGCTTCCTCTCGTGCATCAGAGAACATCGGAAAGCCTCAAGTGAAATTCAGTCGTCGACAGTCTGCTGATAAATGATAAACTCTGAGGTCGTCTTCAAGAAACTACTGAGTGAGCTCCAACCCATCAACTGAGTCAACACTGAAGAAATCATGTGTGTTACAAGCAGCATAGGGAGCAGAAACAATGGACTTCTACAGTCACTATTGTGTATGGGACAGGGATACCATTTATCCTGGAATACCAAGGTGAACAATAAAATCACTTCAAATATTTGGTTCAGTTGTAATTTCATCTTTCCTTTAATTCCTCACTCTTTTCACATCAACTTACCCTTCTAGTCTTTGGTGAAATATGTCCTGTGAGAGGACTTTACTACTGATACTTTGAAATTATAGTCAGTTTTGAAGCAGCAGTTTATGGGACTACTTTCAGGGTCCAAGTAAAAAGTTCCTGTCAATGGAGATGAGTGAGCATTAGTAGAGTTTGAGGGAGTAAAGAGCTTGTTGTTACTACTGTGGGAGTGTATGCTCCATTAATGGTTTCATGTTTCAGCTTACAGTGGCAGGGCACGATTGCCTCTTGATGCCATCTACGTGTCATAGTCATAGCCATGCCTCCGGTTTCTCCCTTGTGTTTCTGGTGTTTCCCTTACCCCTGTGTCTCCTGTGCTCCCCTGTGTGTGTGTGTGTGTGATATGGGCGTGGTGCTCCTCTAACTCTCCCGGTTCCCCAATTGCTGTCCAGTCTACACACCTGCTCCGATACACACACCTGCAGTCCATCAATTCATCTACTCAGCAGTATATCCCCAGTTCTTCAGCCATCGTGGTAGATCACATCCCAGCCCACTGAATCGTGTGTTCAAAGCTTAGTCTCTCGTGTTGTTTTGTTCACTGAACTAACCTTCCTATTCCACAGGATCACTGCACGCCTGCCTGTTTTCCTGCTCATATCTCCGCCCGCCGACCAGTCAGCTTGTCGACCCGTCTGCTACCTTCCAAACTAGCTTCATCCGGCCACGCTCACGTACTCTGTCTTCATCCCTGCTCTGCTTCGCCAGCCACCGGCTTCCCTCTGCCTCTGCCTGCTGACATCCCCACTTCTATACACCTTCCCTCCCTGAGAGCCCAGTCAATAAACCTTTTCTTATTCATTCCAACTCTTAAGTCTGTGTACTACGTTTGGGTTCCCCCCCGTTGATCGTGACACTACATCTTGTTAAGCCATTTTGTGGACTGACTTGAAGAAACAAGGAGTAAGGAATGAATATTATACTGTCAAACCCTTCATTAAATGTCTACACAGGTGCCCTTGACAGAGGCTCTTGACCCCCAAAAACACTTAAGGAAGGCTGCTCACTGGCCAACAGGAGACTGTGGCTCGCTATGAATATGTTTAACTGAATGAATGTTAAACAGGTCAGAAAACAAAATTACTGGCTTAACCCTTGGATAACAATTTCAAGGGATGAAAACCAAATGAGAAACCTTAACCCTCAACCCGGGCCGCCAAGGTTTCCAAACACAGTGTGATCTTAACAGGGTCTGAAAGGTAAATCTATTGAGTGACATGGGTACAAATTGCCCGGCTGTATTACAATGTCAACTAAATGGTGATTCCCTGCTGCACTACGGCAGCAGGCCAAAGCCCTGAAATAAGACTCCGCAGGAAAAGCAGCCAGGAGTCGACAGACAGATCGTTCACAATACAGATAACATCTAGAAAGATGGTTACTGACAGGCTCGTTTGTTTCCACAACATTAACTTTGCTCCAGAATTACATTGCAAGTGTCATACTGAGAGTGATTTGATTTTTTTTTTTTTTCCACCTGCGCTCACTTATTGTTAAACACAATAAACTCTGAGGATTTTAATATGACAATACTCACATTATCCCTTATATACTCACATCAGTATAGAACAGTAATATCCTTATGCTCTAACATACAGTATCATTTAGTAGGGCTGCTACTGATAGTTATTTCCATTACTGGATTAAATGATTAATGCTGTGATTGACATATACAAATTGCTGGTTTTGTCCAAAGAGATAGTTCAAAGCTTTTAGATATTGATTTTACTTTTATAGATGACAAACAAAACGAGAAAATATTCACATCTGAGAAGATAAACCAATCATTAATTCAGCTCTCATCATAACAAACGTGATGCTGTTTAGTTATGAGATGATGATTATTGAAGATCTGACAACAGCTGGCAAAACTGTTCCGTACTTTGTTCATATATTGAATCCCCCAAATGTTCCTGAAAATAACCACACAAGCATTTCATCATTTAATGAGCTTAAATATGATTGATCAATTTTGAATTGAAAAAATGCTAAACTGAACCTTGCAATTTCAAGCTCTAACACTATAACTCCACCTGTGATGTAATACTGCGTAGTCCACCCTATTCTTAGAAAAGGGCTGAAAATTAAATGTCACTCTTGTTACAGAAATGCCACTCTGCAGTTTATCACTTTGTCATTTTCAAGTAGTGGCTGAGAGGCTCGCCGTCTCTGCTGGAGGACTTGACCCTCATTTTATAGGAGCTTAAGTTTAATAATTGATGGCTAAACAGATAATACAAAGTGGGGACCTTTCTCACTTTGAATAGCTGCAGTGAAACCAATCACATTCATCTTGATATGGCAGACATTACTTATTTAAACATGCTCAGGCAGGGATTTATGATAGAGAATGTGGTCAGCTTTTCAGCCTTCTTCTTTCTGAGGATATGACTTGACACACATGACGTCTCCGATGCGATGAAGGAGAAGAGTTCCAGAGCACCGTTTATGTCTGAGACCTCTCTTACACCCTACTCCTGTCTCTGACGTCCTTCTAATCATTCCCTTTATCATCTGTGTGAAAAGCTGCGACGGTAACAATGAAGCCAGGATGAAAATGACAACTCGCCGTGAAAGCAGAGGAGAGGGTTGGCGGACACGCTGACGGTAATGTCAGGTTTTGCAAAAACACGTTAGGCTGTCAACACTCCAACACCTTGGACTGACTCACTACTGAGAATGGTTTCACCTAAGTACAAGCAAATACTAGAAGGCTGAGAGCAGCCTGCATCTCACTTCTGTGAGAGGAAGATCACAGAGAAGAGTGGGTGTTGGGTAATTGTTGGCAGTCATGCTCAATAGGAACATGCAGACACGGGCTAATATACACGCTCCTATAGGTGAACATTTCCCAGATACAAACCTTTACAGACACATCAAACACTATGAAGCATCTCAATTTATTAGTATGATGTCTAATGATTCACTTAAGACCTCAGTGTGTCTCACCGTCTCTGACGCTCTCAAGAGAAAAGCTCTAAATCACTGAGATCAAACGCCTTGCAGTGGCAGTGTGTTTATCTTTAAGCCTCCAATAAAGAGACACTGTGTTTTGTTCTACTCAACAGCTCAGTAAGAAGAAATCCACCAAGAGCACCTCTCACCAGGTCATTAAATAGATGTAGATTTTACTGCGGGGAAAACATTTGATGCTTTTAGCACACTTGATGACACTCAAACAAACAGCAATGTAAAAATCCTCCATTACAAGTAAATGTCCTGCATGGAAAATCCTACTTAAGTAAAAGTACATAGTATTTGCAGCTTTGGTCCCTTTGACTGATATATTATTATATATGACATCATCAGTTTTAGAGCAGCATGTTACTGTTGTAGCTGCTGGAGGTGGAGCTAGTTTAGCTTTTGGTGAAATATTGGATCATTTGAACATTTATTGAAATGAAAGCATGTGAGAAGTTTGGAGGGAAAAAAATCACTATTTGGTGGAGCTGTTAACAACTCATAGACATGTGAAATGTGACCCCGACTACACACTGCTTTATGTAAGACGTCAAAAGCCGAAAAGGTTGGAAACCACTGATTTCATCTTTAACAATGTGTTGTATTTTAAAAACTTTTTATATTATCCATTGTGTCAAATCTTCATCTGAAAAGTAACTAAAGCTGTCAAATAAATGTAGTGGAGTAGAAGTATGAAGTAGCATCAAAGGGAAATTCAAGTACTCAAGTAAAGTACCTCAAAACTGTACTTAAGTACAGTACTTGAGCAAATGTAATTAGTTACTTTCTACCACTGGACATGAACAACAGTCATTATCTGATAATAATTATACTACTATCATTTTCAGAAATTGCAGCAGAAACGACACTTTGTAAAAATGCAAATGTCTGTAATGAAAATGTTACTGTAATGTGTGAGCGCTGATTTTAATCCAGTGTTTCTACAATATAAATGAGAAACTTGCCATTTGGTATAAGCAAATAACTGAAAAAGCCTGCAATGCACTTTTAAATTACAATGTTCTATATATGTTATATTTTCTCATGTATTATATTAGTGTATGTTTTCTGTGTCAATTCAGTAAAAACTTGTTTTAATTAACTTTTAATTAATCCGGATCAAGTTTAATCATTGATTTCAATGATTAAATAAAGGACAGATAGCAATGACAGCAGACTGGGCTTTTAATCAACCACCGGTGCCAAAACAACACAATCACAATATATCTGCGTTCTGCACTGTTACCTGGCCACTGGCAGCCAGAGTCAGACTTTGGCAAGCCCAGAGATTTCCACATTAGATGAGGAATTCTGAGAGTTGATGCATGCTGAAGCTTAAATTGGCAGCCCCCAAAATCACCTTCATCACCAACATCTTCATCGTGATGTTGGTGCTTTGGGGGCTGACGTGAGCAGCGGCTTTGTACCTTTTCTCTATTCCTTCCACTGAATCAGTTCTTGTCTAAACTAGTCTCACCTGTCACAGTTAATACCCAGCACACCTTTATTACTCATTTTTTGCCCGACTGGCTCGCCTTTACTAAATGAAAACTTCACTCATGAGAAGTCGCTTTACTAATATCACATTAAGCTTGAAATATCACTGTAATAATCAGCATTTTAAATAAAATTCAGTGCTATGCAACAAGCTCAAAGGAAGTGCCTACAGATATCAAATTCGTGATTACAGACCCCAGAAACAAACAGCATAAATCTATCTTCTCTTAGTGCTTTCATAGTCCCTCTCTGTCTCTTACGCTGTACTACAACATAATGAAAGACATGTTATTCAAGACTCATTTCCTTCTGGCCACAATTACACTACTCTCACTGCGGCTGAACAAATACTCCCATGCTTGTGAAATTTGCAAATTTGCGGGTAGTGTTGATACATGAAAATCCGAGTTTTGATCATTTGTACGTGTCGAATAAGTTTGTTCATGAATTTGTTGTGGTATCTGCCATATTTATCCATGATTCTCTTCATAACAGAGCAGTTAATAAATAGCCAGAGATATGCTCGCACAGATAAATCAGTTATTCACACTGGCCATCAAACATCCTTCCCTTGTGTAGGCTGCACAAATGAAATAAAGCTGGTGTGGCTCAAAGAGCAGCAAAAAAGAGAGGAGAAAAAAAAAAAGATCAACCCTAAATGTGATGTGTTCATGTGACAGATATTATGACAAAGCAGTGAAGCAGATACTATAGTGTGTGCAAACTTGTCACAATGTACATGTCACACACAAAAACACACGGGTCTCATAACACTTGAATGAGTCAGATGTCAGTTTTGTTTTACCTTGGCACTGGAATCCTTGTTTTCCGAACCCCCTGGGAAAAAAAAGAAAGAAAGAAAGCTGAATTAAATGGTTGTGAATACTCTCTCTAACACTCACACACATGTAGAGTACACTCAGTACACACTCATTCATTCAAGAGACAGGGTGTTGCGTAATGTACACCATTACTGAACAATAGCATTGTTGGGCTCTCATCAGTGTGCTTACAACTTTGCGGAGACAGTTTGGGGAAGGTGCTTTCCTGTTTCAACATGACAATGTCCCCCCGTACACAAAGCAAGGTCTGGTCCAGAAATGGTTTGTGTTGGTGTGGAGGAACTTGACTGGCCTTCACAGAGCCTTCAACCCCATCCAACACTTTTTGGGATGAAGCACTACAACGGCTGCGAGCCATTGAAATGTGTCACCAAACATCAACAGTGGCCAACATCACTAATGCCGATGTGTTTGAATGGGAGCAAATGTCTGAAGTCCAAAAATTTTGTGGGAAGCAGTTTAAAGACCGGTTTTGGAATTAGGTGTTCGACAATCACACAAAATACAATCTACTGACAAATCCAAGACAAAAGCTTGCATTAAGAGGCTACTCTTCTTTAATTTATACTCCAGAGCAACAGGTTGTCGCCTTTGACTTTCAGACCAGCTTGTGCTTAAGGCTTTGTTCAGACTGCAGGCAAATCAGATCTTTAAGACTGACCGTCCGCACCGTTATTTACAAGTGATCAGATCGGATTTGTGTCAGTAACTATGTACACCAGCGACGTGGCTTTCCAACACGGAAACATGAACTCCTCCATCGCACCAGACAAACTCAGCGACAGAGGAGGCTGGTATACATTGTGATGTTCAGAGCTGCAGTCATTCTTCCGCTCAACTGCTCTGATGCACTTTTCATCACTGTGAATTTGACTTGGTCATTATGTGTCGCGTTGCAAGCGAAGCAAAAGACATTTTGAAATCCAATTTGAGCGTCCAGACCAAGACGCATCTGTAGAAATCCAATTGGAATCGCATTTCAAACCACCTCCGAATGCGGCTCGGATCCAATTTGCAAAAATTGCATTTCATGTTTCATTTTATTTTTGCTGTCCAGACTTTCAAAAATCAACCTGGATATGCCAAAAAACAGATTTGGGCTAGTAGTCTGAACAAGGCCTCAGAGCATTGCTAAGGAGTAGTGTCTGGTAGGGTCCAGGTCATGCTGTAAAACTGTCATGGTTATGAGCTGCCAGCAGTAACGGGCCTGAGATCACACTCCTACCTGCAACAGTGGAGGTCTGTAAACATGGCTGCAACTCTACCTCCCTCACAGTTGACATACAGTTAAGTTTAGTTATCTCACTAGAAAAAAACAGCATAATAACTAAACATACTCCAACTCCAAAAGCTAAACTGAAGACTGAACTGAAGTCTGAGAGGTTACCATAAACATATTCAATGACTTTTGAACCTTGAAATACTGACCTCTGATTCATTACATTACAGACTGGAAGAGAAGGAAAAAAACGAGACACAAACAAGTAGAAAGAGCTCTAAACACGCTCTTATAATCAATGTCATACTTTCCGTATACTGTACATTTGCTTCCCATGAGCCACTAACGGAAAAAATGCAACATAAAGGCAACATTCAGTAACTCACTGCCCACACCATGTTCATATTTCTGAAACATTACTCTGTAGTGTAGGTGAAATGCTTTTCCATATGATCCCACAGTGCCAGTAAACTGCAGAAACTCCCTCAACAAAAAACTTAGTGTGAAGCACAATGAATAAATGATAAATGCTTCAATTGTTCTCCACAGTAGCTTTAGATGGGAAGCTTTAGTATGTGCCAGGAAGGGGAACCTATTACTCATTCAAACCTTTCCAGCAGGTCCAAGCTCAAGAACCGCACAGCAGCAAGACACTCATCAGGGAACACGACATGAAAACCAGCAGGAACTGTTGTTATTTGGTTGCCTATCGAGACTGACAAAGTGACACTATGGTAAAAATGTGTTCGTTTCTATTTGTGCACGACTGAAGATTTTTTCCAAAGGGGGGTCCTGATGCTCTCAGGGGCACCACCAAACTGAAAATGGTTGCTTTGATTTCACTTTTTCTCACTTGGGAATTTTCCAAATTAGAGTAAAGAATGCATATAAAATCAGCATCCTAAAAGTGTCACTCACTCCTCTGTCGTTTTCCCACAAGTCAATAACAACACTGACAATAAACAACATAACAGGCAAAACCTCCACAGAATTGGATCCCTGTAGTAAAATCTACTTGAGTAATAATAAAGACTTCTTGACATCTCAGTCAGATGAACGCAGCGGTGAAAGTTGTTTCAGAAGTGTACAGATTGAAGGATTAAGAAGGGAAAGTTGTAGTCAGAAGTTGTGTTACATCATGCAGCAAAGTGTCGGCTGAAGTTATCCAGCATGCAACAGGCAGCAGGCAGCAGGCAGCAGTCAGATCAGGGGGGGTGGAAGTGGGAGACGGCAGAATAACTTACCAGATGAAGTCGGTGCAGTGGCTGCAGAAAGTCGGCTGCTTGAAGAACCGGGCTATGAATTTGTGGTTCTTGATTTCGTGGACGTTTTTTTGCCTCAAAGCACCTTTACGAGCAAACCTATTCGCTACGTCCTCGGAGGACGACTCGTTTAAACTCACATCAGCCATGTCCCCCTAAAGACAAATGAATGCTGCAGCTTTCTCTGGCTGTGTCGAAATGTTTGTCAGTCCCTTCAGACGCGCAGCGCTCAGTGCGGAGCCTGCAGAGTGCGGAGACACTGTACTTACTGTCTGAGGGCTTTCCCTGCCTGTCGATACCACTGGGCTGCTCCACTGACAGCTCTGCACACTGTCAACCCAGCCTCAGTGAACAAATACTATATCCGGTCCATATCTTCAAAGTAGAAGTCTTTTCTCTTTCTTATGTCAAGTCCTCTTCCACTCAAAGGTGCTTTTTCTTATTGTTACCTGCATGTGTTGTGTCTGTTTTCACCTTCACCTGAAGAAAGTGGGAAGTTTCTTTGTGCTCACTGAAAATCTGAGTTTAAAGTTCCCTTCCAGACATGTTTAGAGATAAATAGATACAATACTTTGAATGATAATTTGTGTCTGATATGGGTTTTTATCTCGTTAAAATCTTTAAAGTGGTAATCTAGAATCTATAAATGTGCAAATAGTTTTCATTTCAAAAGTTCAACTGCTGGACACAAGATGTCTCCTACTTCAAAGTCCGTTCTCAGTGTTTGTGCACTGGAGGCTTTGACTTTCCACATCACACTTGTGTAAATTGAAAATTGGACCAGGATTTGGCTCCAAACTAGTTTGGTGAGCACAGAGAAACTTTCAGCAGATGAATGTGAAAACAGCCTCCTTGTGTCAAACTCTGCACATACATCATTCTGCACAGTGAAGCTCAAACATCCAACTGAAATAACAAGAAGAACATTTTTGAGTGGAGGGGGACTTTAAAGCTCGTAGCTATGAGCCCGGTTTGTGACTTCACAACTAGTTCGCAGACAGTCTTGGTCCTTTATCCAAACTTTCAAAGTGTGATGTGGAAACTTGAAGCCTGCAGTGCACAAACACTGAGAATAGATTTTTCAGTGAGGTCAGACATGTCTTGTGTGCAGCACTTTTGAAATTATTATTTAAAGCAGGGTATTTTTATATATCCTAACATATGTCTGCAGGGGATATTTAAAGTCAGCTGTGAAGAAGCAGGTTTCTACTAATATCCTGCTATATAATTGGCTACATTCCTACTTGGAAACTGGCCAGTATGATTATAGTCTGTTGAAAAGTGATTGCTGCCCAATAGGTCAAGTTAATAATATAAGTTTATCAGGACAGTAGCTCAAGTTTTAGAAATAGCCTACCATGTGTTGCAATCCATAGTCTAATGGAAAAGGTGAGTATAGTGAATATCTGTGCATCGTGATCAGCAGGTTAAATAAAATTTATAGAAAAAATATTATATGGAACACTGTGGACCTGGAGGACCAGATGACTCATTTCATGGTTTATTATGGTCTAAAAGAAAATGTCAGTCAAAAATACTGTTAATCTTTTAATGCATGAATAAGTCTAAAGTCATTCACGTCATGAAATATTAACTGTGCAGTCTGCACAAGGATTATTATTAGTTTGCTTAGGAAAAATGAGCAAATAACAGGCCGCGGGTTATATCACACTGTCGTTATATGAATCTACACATGCAATACTATGTACAACTGTTAACTGTAAACTATACTAACTAAATAAACTACTTAAAACTAAAGTATACTAATACAACAGTCCTTCGACTAATCCTACATTTTTGAAGGTTATTAGGTTCAGTTTAGGTTTAAGGTTTCGTAAAGTTGTGTTTGAGTGTCCGTCCCATTTATATCAATGACTGTAGACTAAATGTTAGAAACACTTCTCAGTAAAACACATACACGACTAACCACAGCCTCCAAAATGACCATGAAATTAAATCAACACCTTTCTAAAAGTCTCATAAAATATGGAACAACTGTCATGAAGGTAGGATTTCCTGCTGGGCTGTTGAGGTGTACCTAATAAACTGGCAACTGAGAATAGACTCTTTTAATATTGTCAGACTCTCATAAAAAACAACCCTGGTGTCATCTGTGTAGCCCAGCATCTGTAGAGCCTTTAATCTCAGTCACAAAGGGGTTCACAATCCCCCTGTTGTCAAACAATGCATGAAAGCTTCACCCACCAACCTTTTACGTCATCTAAAAGAACAGACGGCATGTCTCCTGTTGAACACAAAATATTGTAAACCAGCAGTTTTCAACTTGGGGTCCGGGGACCTCCAGGGGTCCTTGAGGGAGTTCTAGGGTGTCCCCAGAAAAATGGGGAATATTTTAATTTCACTGCAATTTAATTGACTAGAAGTTAGTAGAAATGAGAGAATGTATAAGAATGACTCTTCTATTCATAAGTTTCACACTCTTCATTGTTTATCTGCCAATCTACAGTCTGTTTTATTGCCCAAATTATAACATTTTGTAGCATATCATCATAATCACAAACCTGTGGAGCAACTTGTTAAATAAGAAGTCGACCACAATGTGCTTCTTTTATTAAAAAAAAAAAAAAGCCTCTTGTTTGGCTGGCACAATTATCCAAAAGGCTCTTTTACCAAATTTATTTTGAAGACTAACTTCCTGGTCCTGGTCTGTGTATCTTTGTGTAACTTGACGCTGCACCGCTTGGCTTCCTCCTTGTCACTCCGGCTGATGTCACGCAACAGGACCCTGTGGAGGGAGGAGGCCCCCCCCGGTCCCGCTGGAGGAATTCGGGATAGGGGCGTCATCGTGTGGAAAAATAAAGCATTACACATTTTAGCTGCTCTTTTGGAAATGTTTATTACATGAATGAGCTCAGTTCAGCACTAGTGGACCACAGACAAAAAGTCCATTAAAGTTATATTTGAGTGGCTTCAACTCTTTTTGTGCTTTTTGACTTTATATTAGAGCACCGACAAGGGTATAAAGCAATACAATTGTAATATAAGAATGGGCATCTTTACTATTAGTAACATTTTTGCTTAATAAAGAAAAAACATGGAATATTTCTTTCCCAGTGTATTCATACAGTCTGTTAGAATAAGCAACAACACGTATTTGTATTCTATGAACAAATAAGAGTTGTTCTTTTAGACTTTCTCCTTGACCCCTAACCAGAACACTCCCACAACAACATCAGTCAAGTTCCAGTTTTGATAAAATTCACTTTGTGTCAGCACTGCAAGTCCAACATAAGTTAAAAGGGCATTTCAGATGGGCGCACAGGTGCCAAAAATACTGATTTCCTGGCTACAGTAACAGCACACATGATGTTTTATGGTGCTCTTAGTGAGATTAAAAAGTGCACTTACCGTCCAAGAAATGTCCACTGGCACTGTTGTGTATCAGTCTTTCAAAATCATAATCTATTCAACTCAAGCAGATTCATATCCCACTTGATCAATGATGTATTAGTAAATGAAAAAAAAAAACATTTCAGCTCTCAGTGTTTGTCTAAGAAAATGTGTCTAATTATGTTCTTCAAATTGTTCTTATAGATCTTTTTGTGGTTATGATCATACCTTTAACTGGACTGCTTACTTACACGTACTGCTGCAGGTGTTTGCTTTGGCTGGATTACATTTGAAACATCTTCTCACAGCTACGGATGAGTCACTCACTCTTTTGACTTGCCTGCTGTTTCTCAAACTTTTCTAAGTTTACTAGTTCCCGTAAGTTCACTGACCAGTAGAGCGGTCTAACCATCTCAATCATTCTTGTGTGAAAAGACAAATATTTGCATTAAATCGGGTTAGATAAACCAGATCTACTTTTCCCTGAAATCATATAATATCAAGCCTAAGACCATTTAAAACATCCATCACTTAAATAATAAAAGAAAAAGAGTGAGTGCTTTTAATCAGCAGTCAGTGACACGATGTATATTTCATTCAAATAATGTAGCCTATCTGCTTAGTTGAAGCCACCCATGAAGGACACACAGTATTACTGGTAATCAACAAATTGTTTGGCCTGGTTAGGTATTGCATAATTTTAGTGATTATGTCTCTGCAGGTCACAGAGTTTCTATTTCTTCAATAAACTCAGCAATCTGCTCTTGTATGTTGATACAACTCCTCAATTTTCCCAATCAAACCAAAAAAACAACTTTTTATTAAATCAGTATTGAATCGATCAATAGTAGAGCGCTGTTAGCAAAATAAATTGAGCATTAGAAGAAGAGCGTAGGATGCTCTGAGTGATGTTTATCAAAGATAAGATCTGATCTGTATGTGCATGCATGTGTGTCTTGGAGTCTCTGCGTCTCATTATTTATGAGTTCATATCATGCTGTGTGTCTGCTGTGGGCTGTTGTACCAAATCAAGGTTATCGATCAACTCTAGGTAAATATGCAGCAGTTATGACCTTTGTACTCAATCAATAGAAGCTTACTCTTGCATCTGATTGGAGCAGGCTGTCAGGCGCCTGTTACCCAGCAGCCCTTATTTTTGCCCCATCCCCACCCTGATGCAGGAGACACTGAGGAGACTTCACTCCTAAGAAGATGGCTCCGACTTTGGCTTTGCTGCTCCTCAGTCAAGTAGCCTTATATGCAACTGTCACATCCAAGAAAGGTAAAAAATTAGAGCAGGATGATCACTACATTTGTATTTAAGCATGAAATTAATTTACTGTGCTTAGTATTTCTATTTGACTTGTTGCCAATCACTGTCCTTCATCTGCTTGCTTATTGATTCTTATGCACCTTTTGCACAGAGTTAATGGTGACTCATTAAAAGTAAAGTGTGCACAAATTTCACAACTTTCTAATCTACACAATGGATTATGGTGTGTAGAATACTGTTGCTGTATTACGGCAAAAAAAAAAAATTTTGTCCTGTAGTTATTTATGTAATTCACGATATAGCTTCAGTGTGTGAACATTATTGCTGTGAATTCTGCCCCTTTTACATTTGTCAAATTGCATTTTTGGTCTTTAACAAGTATGTGGCCGACCTCCTATCACTGACGGGATTGACGAGACGACACTCAAACGTGTGTATGAGATTGGAGAAGAGTTGACCCTCTCGTGTGAGAGGGGGTACTTGCCTTCAACGGCAAATCCTAGAAGGATGTCGTGCTCTCCCGCAGGAGAGTGGACACAGTCAGACCTGACATGTACCCGTGAGTTTACTGTTTATTTAAACTATTTATTAAATATGTGGCTTTAATACATTTATAGAGTGATGCCCAAATGAATAGTATAATGTTATTGTCCAGAGACTGCCGTGTATTGTAAGGTTTATTTTACCTCATGATGCCCCAACTTCATCTGCGTCACTACGTGATGAGGTCCAAATTCTTCACAGGCTTTTCTACAATGACAAGAGCAAAATTTAGCATTGATTGATATATCATAATAATATTCATGATGTATAAATCAATCAATTTTAAGTATACAAGCACAAGATACTAGTTTTTAGCAGTTTTAACTAAATACAGGCATATTAGTTTTCAAAAATCCGTACCATCTGACTGTAATAATATACCAGTAAAAAAAATAACATGTTTTGGTGGTCCTAGAATATGTGTGTATAGTGTATAGTTGAATATTGTTGCAGTAGCTAAAAAGAATATGAGCCAGGGAACAAAGAGATCAAAAGATTTTATTTTTTTCCAGAGTAAAGGAGTGTGGTAGTGGTCCTAAACATGTGAAGTGAATTTTTAGCAGATATATTCTAACAAATTCTAGGTACCAAAGCCCAAACTGTTCAGTTGTAAGAACAAAAAGCTGTAATTGCATTAAAAGAAGCTGTTTATTGTCTTATTAAATCCATTCTTTCCTAGCTTGATTACTGAGACACAATCAGTAACGATTGTATTCTATTGTCCAGCTCATAATCCTCTCAGCACATGATTGCTTAGTTTTCTCTCACCTACAAGAGATGTACATTCAGTGTTGTCAATAATGCTACATCTGTTCCACAGCTAAGATGTGCCCAATCCCCAGAGCTCTGCAGCCATTAGCAAAGGGGAGGACAGAAGCTCCATTCAAGAGTGTGATTAACTTCACATGTGATGATGGGTAAGAGTGAATAGCAGTAAACGTCACTTTTCAGTTCCAAAAAGAACCCTAACTACCCTAATTTATATAAATTGGATGGAAAAAAGATATTAGAAATAGTATAAACAAATACATTTCTCTGAAACAGATGAAATTAAAATGGATTAAAACCTAAAAAGTATGATTTATTATAGCACTGATCTTTTATACTGCTATAAGTGTATCTAATAAACTGGCAACTAAGTGTATTTCAGACTAATGTGATCTTCTGTTCTTCAGGTATGTCATGCAAGGTGCCAATGAAAGTAGGTGTTTACATGATGGCACCTGGAGCCATCAACCACCACTCTGCAAAGGTACTGGAGATAAATATAAGTAGTGGAAATGGTGACATACTTCATAAGTAGAGAGCAAACACAACACTTGTATCACATAGTACACTTTAAAGTAGCCAAGTTTTCCATCTAATTAGGAAACTGCTCTTCTGACCTTTGACGATAAAGCTGATATCAATTAAACTCCATCATTTTTTCTTCCTCCAAAGCTGTGAGTTGTCCCCTGCCCAAGCCACCAAGAGATGGTAGAATTGTCCATGATAAGCCGGTTACCGGAACCTCCACCGTGTATGGACAGGGTTGGACATATGAGTGTGACCGGCCCAAGGCACCGAGTGTGGAGAGAGGATCCTGCATGGCTGATGGAAGTGTCCCTGAACCTCCAGTGTGTCGAGGTATGCAGACGATATCAGCGTTCTCCATATTCTTAAATCATCTTTTCCCTTTTATCTATTTCTCTCCTTTGTCATGAGCTGTGGACCAAATCCAAGACACCACTGGATTCAACACAGTTTATCCGGTCTTCCAGTCTTTTCCTTTCTTATAAACTGCACAATCATAGCAACTGAATAATACCACCTCACTTTTCTGACCTCATCCCAGAGGTGAGCTGCTCCATCCCACCAAGCCTACCTAATGGATTCATCACCTTTGCTGTAATGAGACCACATGGCTACAAGGAGACGGTTAAGTACGCCTGCAATGACCACTATGTACTGGATGGAGAGGCTGAGGTACAGTGCAAAAACACAGGGAACTGGTCAACCCAGCCAGTCTGCAGAGGTGAGTCATGGGGAAAGTCTGATCTTAAAAACCACCCTGATGCTAAATTTCTGTGTTTAGGTTTCACTATGGGAAACGTTTCTGGGTTCAGTTAATCAACAGTCAATGATTAAACCAAAAACATCTATATAAGGGCAGATGAAAAGTATTATGTTGGTAAAGAGAAGGAAAAAACTGCTCTTAAGCTTTAGCGTTACTTTCATGCAAACTTGGCAGTGGAGATTCAAATTCGCTTCAAACCAACAGTCATTTTATAACCCACTATCTGGATTTGCAATGTCTGGTGAAAACATACTGCGACTGCTTCATTTTTCCACCCAGCTCCATGCACAGTTGGCATCAAAAGAGGCCGTATCTTCTACAATGGCAGGAAACTCTGGATCGCAGACCTGAAACCCAACAGAGTCCTCCATGGAGAACCTGTAGTCTTCTATTGTCTGAACAAAGCTGACAGGTGTGGCTACCCTGTGGCCAGCATCTGTAAAGATGGGACCCTCACCATCCCAGAGTGTTTTGAGCGTGAGTTCCCTTCACTTTGATCAATCCAATTCAATAAATGAATTCTTAAACTCTTATACAGGTGCAATGTGTGTACCTAGTGTGAGAAAAAAATCAATGAGACATGAATAAAATTACATACTGTAGTGAACATACTGTTGTGACTCAGTCAAAATAGAGATACACAAATCAACAAAGACTGTGAGATTAACTTACCCTTTATATCTACATGCCATAACTGATTTTATAACCCTTTTTCCTGTAAAATGTTACACACTAGGTCTGTCAGATGACTTTTGGAAAAGTCCATAATGCAGTCAAATAAATGCTCTTGCTGTTGCTTCCTTTTAGAACCTGGCAAGGTGGAGTACCAGTTGAGGGCCAAAACCCTTCCGTCAGAAATCCAAATGTGCGCTGCTTCACCCCCTGCAGGATCTGCATAACTTTACACAGAATGACCTGAAACACCATGTAGACTGACAGGATATGAATGATCAGATCATGTATAATGAATCTGTAAAAATATGCTACAAGACAGAGGCCACCGTTGATATCTGCCACTTTCATCCTTTATTTTGCCTGTCATTGTTAGCTAATAATAAAATGGTAGCAGTAATTATTAATAAAATAATGAAAATGTGTTTTCATTAAGGCTGTAAAATTAACCAAAGAAGCTGTGAACCTGTATAGTTTTCAATCTGCAAATACATACATACCTGTACCGAGGTTACAATAAAAACTGAAGATCAGAACTATGAGTGTCTGAAATTATTTCTCTGCCAATATTATAAAATGACAAACTGGACAATGTTGTATGTAAGTTAAAGAATAAAAAGAATAATGTATAACAGGTATTATATAGCAGAAAGAGACAAGACTGAGATATCCAAGCCAGAGGATAATAATAGGCTACTAACAGGAGAGGGGCTGACACAGCTTACCATGTGATCTGACATCCTTTCCTGGAAGATTTCATACAAATTTACACCTTATTTGTGTGTGAATCTATCCTCTTTCATAACTGCCATGCAAGCTTAATCACTCTCATGTGATATCATGGTGTGAACAACCCACAGAGGTACTGGGACTCCCCATCAGACATGACCTTGACCTCAGTGTTACATGGCTGCAACACCAGGCTCCATCTGAAAACTCGAACATTGACACGTTGGGACTAACAAACTGTGTTCTGAGTAAACCACTATCTTGTCACCAGTCGCAACAAAAACCTCAAAATGCTTCATACTATAGCCTCTTTCTCAATGGTTGAGCTCAAGCTCCAGCTACAATAGACAAGGTGGAGGAATAAACAAACTAATTTAAATTGTCAGTTGCACAAAAATAAGTCATATGCTCCTCTCGGCACCATAAACCAGTATCCATGTAATTATATAGACAAGTGCTCAAACAAATTAAAGTGGTTTGGTTTCTCAGAGCTCTGTTTGATGAAAAGTTTACCTGGTGTCAGCACACTGAAAAAGTAGAACGCAAGTGCAAAAAGGTCAACAATACACTGCGTTGTCTGTCGGGGCAAGATTAGGGAGTAAACAGGACATCTCTGTTAAATAAATATTGGGCTCCTATGGGAGCAGTTCTAGACTATAGATGCATAGATTATACTGTCTGTAGCAGCAATAAACCTTAAAAGGCAGGGTGTGGACAAGGCTCAGGCTCTTCAAATTTGTAGTGGGGCATTTAAAACATCACCAGTGTTTGCAATGCAAGTGGAAATGAGAGAAATGCCACGAATTAGGAGGGTCAACCTGATGTTTTAATGTTAATCTGAGAAGAAGTAGTATATCACATCCTACAGTGTTGGGAGCATTATGAGTCCAATTTTGATAGTCTTGGGTTGATAGGGAACACCAAGGTACAAAATGTGGGCCTCTGTAATCTAAAACTAAGGTCCACTGTTCCATTATCAGCTATACCTCACTGCAAAATGTGAAAGAGAAACCTGAACTGGTGCCAACTTGGGCAATAGCACAAAACCTCAATAGTACTCTCAACAGCTGGTCAATATTGGTACTACAATACCAGTATTGACCAACACTTTTGTGGACAAGATATTCATATTCACAGACAATTGAAAAGACCCTGAGGCTGGTTGCACAGCCAGGTGACGCAATCTTTATCCCTCACTGTGAGGTGGCAGTAAAAAAGAGAGCAACAGGCCATTTTTCAGTATATCCAGCTGAATTACAAGGAACATTGTTAACATTACAGTTAATGGAGGAAAAATTACCAACACAGTGTGATAATTGCCTCTGACTGTTTGCATTCTCAAGCATTAAGTCTGGAAAGCTATCATGCAGACAGGATATTTTGTCTGAAATCTTTCATGTACTGTAGGCTGCATAATAGGGATTTGGGGATTTTCCCTTTCCTTTGGGTTCCTGCTCATGTAGGCGTGGAAGGAAATGAGGATGAGAACAATCATTGAAATTACACTGTCATTAAGGATCATGTGTGCAAAGTCTGGCATGAATACTAGGAAATTACTGATACAGGAAGACATCTTTACAATGTACAAAACATGTCATTACCCATCTGACGAGAGGACACACAGGACTCACTCAAACACGTCACAGCAAGCACTCAGCTGGACTATGTATTATACTGCAACCAACCAGAAACAGCTGAACACGTACTACTAGTTTGCATCAGTAAGTGCATTGATGATGTGGTGCCTAGGATTACTGTGGGGAAAGTTCCCAAATCAAAAACCCTGGATTAACAGCGAGGTTTATGCTGCCCTCCACGCACGCATGGCAGCTTTGTGTGTGCAGACACACACACACCCTTCCCTACTAGGTATTAATATTTATCATTTACGTGGTAAATACTGATACAGCACATTTTATCTACTCATCACCTGTGCAATACCGCATTTCACCAATGTGCAATGAATATAATGTATATTTGTATGTATATATAAAGTATAGAGAGAGAGAGAGAGAGAGAGAGAGAGAGAGAGAGAGAGAGAGAGAGAGAGAGAGAGAGAAGCTAATATCACCACTAAAGGAAGAAAAACATAGTATGTATTACAATTGGGAGTCTGCTGGGAAAGGCATCATGGAAAGTACGTAGTATTTAATCAAACAGGTATGGAAATAACAGAAACAGGTATAGAAGAGATTTTTTTTTTGCCCGCCAATCTGCCTGGCGCCTCACACTCCAGTCCAGTAGGTGGCGGTAAAGGTCCTGCAAGCTAGTTTGCCACCGCCAATAAAACCCGAAGAAGAAGAAAAAGAAGACGAAGAAAAAGAAGAAGAAGAAGAATTGTGTAGTTTTTACAGAAGCCACAATGAACATGGAAGAGAGACTCATTGCTGCTGTAACCACCTTTCCAGAGTTGTACAACCCTGCCGTGAGAGAGTATAGAGACATAGGTCGCCGTGCAGTCGCTTGGCGTTTTATCGGCTTTCAACTCGGAATTTCTGGTCAGTATTTGTAGTTTTGCCATCTAGACTGTAACGTTACTGTTAGTTAGCTGGGCTCACTCATGAAGGGCTAATCAAAACACAACGGAGAGAGTCATTTGTGTTGTGTTTCGTTTGAATTCAACAGTTGAAAACACACCACAACAACACGCCACCTATCCCTTTCATCTATGGAAAGCAGATGTGTCTTTTTAATGTTAATCTGCGGACAGTAGCGGCCTCTGTTAGCATCATGGCTAACCAAAACACGACGGAGACTACTTCCAGTGGTTTATGCTTCACTCGTATGTTGTGGACACTCACATTGGTTGTTGTGCAGCCGTTATAAACACACCACAACCACAAACCACATGTCCTTTTATATTACCAAAATACCCGACCAAAACTCAGAGGAGACTTGTATTGTGTAATGTTTACATGCATTGTGAACCGTGCATGTGATGCACCGTATCTGGTGACCTACAGTGATTCTGTGACCTACTGTGTTTGTTAGGTTTAGGCATTAGGAGTGACATGATTAGGGTTTGGGTACGAATATCAGGACAGGTCACAGAATCTGATGGGTCACCAGATACTGTGTAACACCGGCACACTGCCAGTGTTTTTCCATCACACACCAGGGCAGGTAAAAGTAGTTGTTTACCTGCTGGAGGTGTGCTGTTTGCAGAAAACGCA
Organism: Thunnus thynnus; assembly: GCF_963924715.1. NCBI lineage: Eukaryota > Metazoa > Chordata > Actinopteri > Scombriformes > Scombridae > Thunnus > Thunnus thynnus. Next base: position 4,071,323 of record NC_089519.1, on the reverse strand, counting down.
GTAAGAGCCCGTTGTCTGCAGCTCTTCATCAAACATCTCACTGTGGCTGTGTCTGTTTGGACTGTTCCCCCCTAAACTATCTTCATATCGTTTTGTGTTTGTGCACCAAAAGCCTGAAATGTTGAGTTAGAAAGTAGGAACAGGAACACAGGAGAGAAAATAAACTTCAAACCACAGAGATTCAGTTAGAGGCTACAAAAGTACTGAGATCTGAATAAAACAGCCCTTTCTTTTGTCTCCAGCACAGACATGAGTTGAGTCTGCAACACACTGCTTGTGTGAAGGGGAGAAGGCTAAAGCGGACCAAACCAGACTAATGGAAAAACCCTATATGTGCTTATGCTGCATCTACCCACAAATCATGTGTCCCTATTATTTATTTATTTGATAAATGGACAATGAATGTATTGTTTCTCTCCCATCTTGTGGTAAGGAATTTACATTCAGACTAACCTGTCTTGTTTCTGTGTTTGTTTTACATGTAGAGGAGGACGCAAAGAGACGGTGGAGAAGTCTGAGAGACCGATACAGGAAGGAACACACACACAATGAAAAAGAGCGTCGAAGCGGATCTGCTGCAGAGCACAAAAAGGTGTGGAGGTTCATGCCCCTGCTTCGGTTCCTCGATCCCTACATCCAGGAGAAATCTACATGCTCCAAGAAGATCTGCATGGGATCTACAGATGTGGACAGTCTCTCTCAAGAAGAACCGAGTCCCATGCAGAGTGATGCTGAAGTATCCTGCAGCCCAGCCACATCAGACCTGGCAACGCCCCTTGAGAGCCCCAGCCTACCCGCACCTGGATCTTCGGGGCCCAGCCCTGGCACCCCACTGCACAGAAGGATCCGACCTCGGCCCAAGAGAGCGCGGACAGAGCGCGCTGACACTGAGGCACATGCAATAAATACTATATCACACCGCTATGATGAGCAGGCGCTCTTCGGATTGAGCCTAGCAGCCACACTGAGGCGCCTTTCTCCTGTAAGGAGACGACTGGCAAGATGCCGTATAGAGCAGTTACTGTATGAGGTCGAGTTTGGGGAGAAGTTGATCCCGGGGCAAGCAGAGCCCTCGAGTCTTGAAAGCTTGGCCAAAGACGGAGTTTGACTGAACACCTACATCACTCTCTTGCTGTAACAAACAATGACCATCATCCACTTCCATGAGTGGGCACCTTGTAATTGATCCTGAACTTTCGATAGCCTGGATAAAATGTTTGCCATCCATGACTCCAGTGCAATTAGGGAAGTTCCACAGCTCCTTGATGTCCTTGGGATATACAGGGGGAGTTCATGAACCAGGCCACGGTGTTATCCGACTTGTGTCCTTGCTTGTTCTACATCATGTATGCAACTATGACGTCTACATTAGGCTTGTAGTTATTGATGTGAAATAGCAATAGCTAGTAGCTTTCTTCTGTCTGTTTCCACTGTTCAGGTTTGTGGGCAGAAAAATTAAAGAAAAGGGGGGCAGGGTCGAGAGTTACACTTCAAAGCATGACATCGCACAACTGGGTGCTGTGGTGACACACCAACACTGATCCCATGCATTATTCTGCCACACTATTGTTTTCGGTCTGAAGAGTCTTCAGCCATGGTAGCTGCTCTGTGAGGCTGCAATGCTAAATGCTAAGATCAGCATACTAACATGCCGAGGTAGGGTGTTCAACATGTTCACCATCTTATTTTAGCGTGTTAACACACTAATTAGCTCTAATCACAAAGTACAGCTGAGACTGATGGTAATGTCATCAGGTTTGTAGGTATTTTATCATAAAGCAAAGTATTCATTGAAACTTTGACCTGGTGGTTGATCTGGATGAAAAGTAAAGGGGGTCACCAAAGTAATCACAGTTCAACCTGAAGGGAACATGAATGTCTGAAACACATAAAGGAAAAGTCAGAGGCTCACCAAAGCTAGTGGGCTTCATCCTCTGGGTACAATGAATGTCACTACACAATTGCAGAGCAATTGACCCAATAGTTATTGAGATATTTTAATCTGGACCAAAGTGGTGGACGGAACGACCAACTGACTGACGTTGCCATCCATAGAGTCATGCTGCTAGCTTGGCTAAAAATGACCAGTCAGACTCTTGTATGTGCTGCAACAGGTTTTTGCCAAAGACACAGGGTGAAAAATAACCCAGAAAAGACTGAAACACAAGCTTGCATGTAGGCAAACGTACATGTGGATCATTCAGAGACATCAGCTTTTTCTTTTATACTTGTATATATGTCCCTTGTCAAACAAGACAGTAAAGCCAGCACCGTGTGTAAAGTGCAGGAAATACATATGAAAGAAGCAAATGCATCATGCAGGGAATAATGAAAACATGAGGGGACTTACAAAATATAAGAAAATGTAAGACCATTCAGAGAAAGTGACAATCTCTGCATTACGTTAATGGAAGAATTATCAAAATGCCATGGTTTTGTTAAATACAGTGTAAAAATCTTATATTACTTCTTTGTAAATTCTCTCAAGCCATAATAAAATTTTACATATTTTAACTGATTACGTGTGTGTTTTTGTGTGTATTTAAACAAGCCAATTTGACCCGTAACATAATTTATGTTAAACAATAGGAGGTGTTGAGCAAGAGTCTAAATGGGATGTGACTGCTGTTTCATAATATTGCAACAACAACGGAAAGTCCACTGCTGAAACTTCACTTCCAGGAAAATGTGACATGGATTGCAAATGGAGGGCGAACGGTAAAAAAAAAAAAAAAAAAAAGCCAAAAATAAAAACAAGAATCAGCAGTGAGGAGTTACTTCATGCCTCTGTTATCTGTTTGCTTTTAGAGAAACACAAACTGTGGCCGAGGGGACAGAGAATCAGTAGTTGAACGACAGAACAAAGAACCAAGGAACATCTGTGCATTTCTACAAAGGATGGAATGCATTCTGACTTTGCTGCTGCTATGTCCATTTGTGTTTTTTACCACCGTGACCTCAGAACAAGACAATGGTATTTGCTATTATTACTGGGATTTATTTGATGTATTGCCTGAACTGCATACATGCATATTTACTTTCTACATTGTTTCTTATGGCTTTAGCATCTGGTCATCTCTATATTTTACAAGTCACAGGTTCTAAAGGCATCTTGTTTAAATAGTAATGATCATGTTTAGCTTTGAGTACAGCGATACAAGGAAGTTATTTCGTTTGAAATTGCACTTTTTTTTGTCATCTATATTGAAACTCAGTGGCAGAAATAGAAACACTTGCGTTCTTTAATAATGATTTCTCTCTAAATGTTGCCAAACCTCTGAAAATGTTAAAAGGAAATTAATTGGAAATGACTGAATGTTTAGTTGTAAGTGTCCTGTTTTTTTTCAAATTAATACTTAGTTTCCTGTTTAAATGGCTGACAGTAACATGCAATAGAATTTAAGGTGTTTTAGGAAGAGTGGGCCATATTTCCTATTAAAATACAGCCCTGGTTACACTCCTTAAGATTAATCATCTTCCAGTTAGTATTGCTTAGTTGCACATTAAATATTTGGTTTGTTGTCAGATAAGAAACAGCATAATTATATAATAACAAGTAGAATATATAACTAAACTCTTCAGGTCAGCACATGACTACATACTTCATTGCATGTGAAGGTTAGAGTAAATTATTCATTCTTATACCAATAACTGAGATGTTAATTAGCTTGTTATTATAACAGGGTTTGGACTTGAATGAATCATTTTCAAGGAACTTGAGAGTTTATACTTAATTCTCACCAAATCCATTTGTCCTTGCAGTATGTTCCAGGCCTGTACTGGCTTCCAACATTGAATTGGAAGGGCTCCAGAGGTACTTTAGCCCCGGTGCAGAGTTAGCACTGTCCTGTAAACAGGGATACACCCCGGTGTCGGGCCCTCGCAAGATCGTTTGTGGCGCCAGCGGAGAATGGACAAAAACCAAACTCCTATGCATACGTGGGTCCCCATTACTTTAGTAAGAACTGAGGGTCTTGTGACAGACGATCTAGTGTTTCTATAAAACAGCATTTTTAAGTAAACTTATCAACATAGTTGTACAGTAACTTCATTTTAATCATTACAATCACATTTAATTATTACATATGTTATACTATATAGTTGCAGTGGTATTCCTATTTTCCTATTTTTAATTCTGTTTAACCACCTTTTGAAGATTTTTTATGAAGCAATGTGAAGCAAGTCCAGATTCACATTACTTGCATTCTAAATACGTAGATAAGCACATACTGCAACTTTTACACACATTGTGCAGATTTGTCTTTTTGTGCTGCAGTTTATGAAGAGGTATATTCACAACAAACTTGTTTGTGTGTTGTAACTTAACTGAACAGCACAAACGTACACATGCTCTCAACTTTATTCTCTCTTGTAGCGAAACGGTGTCCGTATCCTGATCTGCTGCCCAATGGAGAATTGTACTATGAGGATACTGTGTACCAGAATACAATCGACTATACATGTCATGAGGGGTAAAACAAGAACATTGTGTTTATTTTCATTGTGTGACATGTCGTTCTGATAGAGCGATGTGACTCCCTGATATGCTTAAAAAGGAGACACAGAGGCTGCTGATTGTGTCTGAATTGCAGTTTGAAGCCAAATTGTGTTGTTTGCTCTCTCAGCTACTTTGCTCTTCTTAACAAATTGGTGGTATTTTTGATGTGCAAATAATCCAGTAAATAGTCCTGTATAGGTATGTTAAGTACACTGTGGACCACTAACAATATCCCTTGAGAAGTTAACCATAAAAATTTAGTGCTGAAAAAGGTTGGTAAATTTGGTAGTATTAATTTGTGTGGCCGCACATGTTCTGCTGACCCATCAACATTTGGTTCAAATGCATTTAACCTGATTTGACTTCATCACCACATGTTTTGTCGATTTATTTGCAATCTAAGCATAAACTGACTAATGATGTGGCTGTTCTGCACAGGTACACATTGATTGGAGCCAGCACTGCTGTATGTCTAGCCAATGGAACATGGAGCACAACAGTCCCTGTCTGCAAGTGTATGTAATCCATCCTTCCTCAGACCAGGAAAATAATGAAAACCATAAAACATACAGTATAAAGATTATCTGGTACAACCTTTTAAAAGGTCTAGGAAGACAGTCACACAATTTTGGAAATCAGTCTCTGAGCCTGAGACAAGGCCATTCCAATACATATATATATATATATATATATATATATATATATATATATATATACAGTAAAAACATAAATAGTAATGTACATATTCTGTCTCTCTAGCTGTGACCTGTGATCTTGCTCCAATCCCAAAGAATGGGATGATAATTTATGACAGGAGGATCAGCGGGAACACCACTAATTATGGTGACAGTGTGACGTACAGGTGCCTGCCTCCATACGCACTCATTGGCAACCCAAGAGCGGAGTGCACTGTCAGTGGCAGCTGGAGCAAGACACCTGAATGTCAAGGTATGGAGGTTGGAGAAGCAGGAGCTGTTGTAATAAGAGCAATCATGGCACTGCAAGAATACTGCTGATCAAAATAATTACTTTGGTTTTGCTGTAGGATACGTAAAAAGAAGCCAAAAATACATGTTAGCATTCTATCAGTCAAATATGTGCATTATATTGTTGTAGAAATTTCTGATTTTTTTTTACCAAAAGGTCCTGTTCTGAAAGCTCATATCACATTCCAACCTCGTTCATATCACATGATCATCAACAGATGCACTTTGCATATTTTTGTTTTTAAACTTGGCTACCATTTCTTCTGAGCAAATCATGCAGTACTGACTCTGAGATATTTGGGGTCATCCAGTGGACTTATAAAGGGTTTTTTTTCTGCTGTCAGACACACGTTTTGCTGAGAGCATGATAAGTACAGTGAAGAGTCAGCATTTATATTTTCAGCAGTTGGGAAACTAAAAAACTTTCCATAACCATGTGATAAAATATTCCAATACAACCACAAAAAATGTTTCATTTACACAGAAGAGACTGAATATGTTTAGTGATTTGATACTGGATAAATGGATAAATAGGTGGCTGTATCTGCCTCAGGATCTCATTGGAATAGAGTGCACAGTTTCAACATGATGACCTTGTATATAGAGAAAAAACTATAACCACAAGTCAAAAAACACTAGAATTCATAGACATATTAGAGGATACAGTCACATTCTCACTCCGCTGTTGGAAAGTAAAATACTTTCCTCCAGTTAGGAGTCATATTAATGCAATAGTGGGAGCTGAGAAGGATAAAGGAGGGATAAAGGACAAAAGACCACATTACTACAATATTAGATGCAACTCTATCTAATTTGGTCTTAACCATCTTCAGAGGAATTTTCAAATTAATTAAGTCTAGCTTGCTTTTCAAGTAGTACGTCTCTTTAATGACTACACTGCTCCTTTACAGTGGTGACCTGCCCTCCACCACAGAATATCGACAGAGGCTACATATCAAATGATGAGCAGAGAAACTTCGACTACATGGAAACAGTGAGATATGGCTGCACTGGAGACTATGTACTGGAAGGAAGCTTCCAGATCGTTTGCCAACAAAATGGACATTGGTCTGAAAAGCCATCCTGCAAAGGTAGGACTCAGACCGATGTAACACTCATGTGGTGGCATAAGAGTGAACTTCTCCTCACGTGTTTCTCAGTTTATGTGTTCCTGTTCACAGCCCTGTAACTTGCTGGTGCCAATCCCATCACTATAAATCCCAATTCCTTTCCAATCCTATGTTTACTATTAGAGAGGTCTAAATATATTAGGCAATGCTTGAATATTAACATTGTAATTGTAAGGCTTCTACATTTGCCTTGTGCTGAAAATAGATTCATTATTTTATAAAGTTTTTTGAATATATGTTGAACAAATAATCAAACATCATCATCATCATCATCATCATGTGGAGTTGGAATATTTTTCAATTTCAGTGTTAGTATTGCTACCTAAACAACAAGGTTATTTTGCCTGCTAAATATAATGCAGCTAAGCACCTCCAATTTCCTGCGTAGGAATACTTTAAAAAGAAACTGTACAACACTGTATCTCCTGTTTAATGTTCTTTCTTCTTCTTGTGACTTACAGCTCCTTGCAGTATTGGCATAGAAAGAGGAAGGATATTATACAAAGGTCGTAAAGTCTGGGTTGAAGACCTGCGTCCTAACAGAGTCCCACATTTGGACATTGTCTCAGTCTATTGCAAGGACGAGGCCAGGAATTGCGGTTATGCAGTTTCAACGCAGTGCATCGATGGAACACTCAAAATGCCAGAATGCTTTCAAGGTAAGGCATATTTCTTTGAAAAGCAAGATATAATGTAAATATTCAGCCCGTTAGTCAGAACACATAACACATAACACAATAAAATTTCCATTGTCGTGTTTTAACAACTTTAAATAACATATGTTCAGTAACAAATAGTAAAATAAACCTGGTAAACCTTGGACATGGGAGCGTGTTGACATTGGGCTCAGTTTCGCTCACTGACAGTTGGATATTTTTTATTGAAATATTCAACAACATGTAAAATAAATAAACTGCTGTATCACTGGGCAGAGCAGGTGGTTTAGCAAAACCTTTGTCATCTACATATATTTTCCCCATTTGTCCTGGTTCAGATTTTCACAGTTTGTACTTATAGTGTTGTTGTAACACTGGTTCTGCACACACTATGTTGAGTTACAGTGGGTGATTACCGTCACCCAAATTAAGAAGACAGCAATGACAAGGGTTCATACCTTTAAAAAATGAAATGTTAGTATAGGTGACATAGTGACTGTTGCCTACAAATAATCACCAGGCTTCGCCATGTAGCAACTTAAAGTTACTTACCATTTAGAGATGCTAGAAGTACTAATTTCCCACTGAGATCAAGTCTGTTATCACCCAACCATGTGGAGAAAACAGCAAACCATAGCAGGACATATGGATTTCAAGGTGACCATCAGGGCAATACTCCGAAGAGATCTATTCCTCAGGTTATAAAAACACTAACGTAGTTTTTTGTGGGTTGATGAATATCAGATCATTGTTTTACTTCTATTATAATAAATGTGAACACTGTAATCTGTTCTGTGTGTGTGTCTGTCTATTTTCTAGAGCCCAGCAAGAGTAAATACACCTTACAATCACGTTCGCTTCCATCAGAAATCACACAGTGCTGAAACAGCAGCAGATCCCTTCTCTGATGATTATTAAACCTTTGCAGTATGTGATGGATGCTGGTGTCCTGGTCTTTAAAATTAAAGAAAATGGTCTGATTCAAGCTGTCTTCTTCTTATTGTATTATAACACATTTCAGACATGATTTTATCTGACTGAGTCCTGATTGAGAGGTTATATTGTTTTGCTACCTCAATTTCTGTTGATGATTCACTAAGACAAGTCAACTTTAAAAGAGGCCAAATACAATATATGATGTATGGCACTATATTAATTTATTAAATGTGGCCACAACTTCCTACAAGCACAAAGTAATGAGGCATTCTTGCAAACTGGTGAGGTCTTTATCATGTTATCAGTATCATTTTTTTTTTACAGCAAGACTGTAATGAATGAAATAGATGATAGATGTCTTTTGGAGGAGTTGGTTTGAATTACCAGATGTAGTGATCCAATAGCATTGTGTCAGACTGAATTTTGGGGAAATATGTCTAAAATGAGGCACAATACATCATGAAATCTAGAATATTTCCATTTGCTTAAATGGTGCATATACAGTAAATATATACACATTTTCAAACGGTGTGGCACAAGATGATTTTAACAACCTTAAAGGACAGCGTCACAATTTCTAAAAGTGAGTCTTAAAACAACAGTCTGGTGCCCAAATGAACATTGACACATGTTTTTCTTTCCACAATCATTCCTCCTGTTCATACAGACCATTAGAAGATCCCTTCATAATGCACTTACAGTGTAAGTGATGGGGGACAAAATCCATGAGCCTCCTTCTGTGCCAAGATGTATTTAAAAGTTTATCTGAAGCTAATAGGAAGCCCCAGTTTTAGTGCCAAAGTTCCTCTTTTTGTTACTATACTTCCACCGCAGCTCAACAGGGAAACACTGTCTGAGGAAACACAAAGAGGGAATTTGATGCTAAAAAGACTGTAAGTGTGTCAGATGTCCACTTGATATGACTAACTCAGACTGCTGAAGCCTCATATAAGCTTTACATAAACTTTTAAATGCATTTTTGCAAAAAATGACTGTGTGGACACACTGTGGATTTTAGTCCCCATCATAACAAGCGCATTTTACGGGGATCTTTTAATAGCCAGTATGAACAGGAGGCAAAACCTCTTTCAGTGTTGATGTGGACACACTTGAAAAATCGTGAACCTGCTCTTTAATGCATAGCTATGGGTTGCAGCGGAACAGGTCTTCTCGTTACAGCAGCGCCCCCCTCCAACACAGCACAACACTAACGTCCCGCTGACGCTTCTTCTATTCTCGCGAGAGCCCACGAGTTCCACGTTCTTCTCGTCCAGCATGGCCGCGCTGTATGAGGGCTACACGTTGTGCGGACTTGTTCCAGCTCAAAATCTGTCAAATTCAGGCATTCAGGGCATCGAGGCGGAGAGAGACAGCGACCATGTCGTCGTCACCGACTCAACCAGATCCGTGACCCTGTACAAGGTAACGTTTAGCGCGCGTGTGTTTTTAAGGAGGCTCTCCTAACCTGGGCCAGCTGATCAGGTCGACCTGCACAACTCGTGTTGGCATCCTCGGCTCTTCTCAGCAACAGTGACAGAAACTCAAAGAATAGATGAGACAGATACTTTAACTGGCTTTGACAGAACTGTGAGACCCTTTTCTGTGAAAATCGACAGGAAGAGTCGCGTAGATTGGAGTAGAGATCAGGCTAGTATACAAATCAGGCAAGTGTTAGCTAATGCCCGCTTTATCCACAGCAAGACAAGCACACACTGCTGCTCATGATGGCTTTAGTTGACTTGTCTCTGCTGCATCTCAGGATCAGATTTTTTTATTAGCAAGTATGCAGCAAACAAAGAATGAGTGTTGGCGTTTGAACCGCAACATAGAGGAATACAAATAGAACAAGAGTACGGTAATAATAATAATAAGGTAATATTTAATGATTTAGGTAATATTAAAATGTATAAAAATGTCAAAATCAATTTACAGAATGGAATAGTAATAGTTTTGAAACGGGATATAAAACTTGAAATGAAATATTGATATTGTACAAAGGAAATACGGACTGTGCTATCGGCAAAGAAATGAAGTGTGTGAAATACATGACGGTGACAAGAGCGAAAATAAAATGTGACATATTATGCAATAAATAATTAAAATTATGTAACAGTGGAGGTTGAATGCAATGTACAATGTTAAGTCCAGTTTGATGAAATATATAAAAGTGCAGGGATGAAATGAGGTGTGTGAAATGTAAAGTCCAGTTTGATAACAGTACAGATCAGCTATATATGTATGAATGTAATTATATATTTTATACAGCTGCATATATCGCTTATTCACTAAGCAGCTCCTTTCCTTAAGTGCCGACTTTCAAAATAGCTTAGACCAGCTAACATGTTGAAATAACTCAAACTACTACTTTGTGTTAATTAATGCATTAACCAGTGCAGATATAGTTGAAGAGAGACTGTGTTGTGACTGGTAACTAAGTATTCTTGTTAAGAGTCTGTGATGTTATTAACTGGTCTTGTTCTTGTGTTTTTGTGTTTCTGGCAGGTTTCAGACCAGAAGCCGCTGGGCAGTTGGACAGTCAAACAAGGACAGACTCTGACCTGTTCAACAGTCTACAACTCGCAGACCAAGGAATATGTGGCAGTCACAGACAACAAGGTAGACTGTCAGCCATTTTTTTGCAGTGATAACATGGAGATAAGCACACAGATGTTTTATAATTTAGTTTCTGGTACTTTGTTTTGGTCGCTGACAGGCTTGCTGTTGGCTCAAAATACGGCAAAAATGAATGCGACACAATTCTCACCTCAAGTAAACAATTCTGTTGTTCACTTTGCTATTCCATACAGTTAAAGAAGGCAGTGAACTCCCACTAATGACAGCACAGCGTTTATGAAAAAACAAAACAAAACTGAAACTTTTTCAATGAACTTAGTGTTAACTGTGTTTGTAAGATTATTATGTTGTTTTGCATGATTTCTTACTACTACTAGGTATGTAACAGACAGTATTTCATTAGTCTCGTCCATATGGTTAACCTGATATTCCACACAACTTTAGCTCCTTTCTAAGGTTTCCCCCCCATATGAGTTATGTGGTTCTTAATAAACTAATTTATCTTACTCTGTCATACTCTGTTTATTCTCTAGATGTCTATGTAGATCCTACCTTTCAAAAACGTCTGTCACAAAATAACGTCTAATAACGTTTGTTTTTGTTTTTCAGGTGATCCGAATCTGGAAGGAAGAAGACATAATCTTAGATAAGGCCTTCAAAGCAACTGTAAGTGTGAATGTGGCTCTTCAGCTCTTCTCATAAAGCCTCAGGGTGCTTCTAACAAAGCGATTGTCGGATCTTTCAAAAAGTTCAGTTTTTGTAGCTCTTCTGTGAGAGTTTCACATATTAAAAACAGACAGTCTGAGGTTGAGCTGTGACGGTGAGGCAGAGTTTGAACTTCTTTCACAAGCTCTCCTTCATTTATCACTCTTCCCACAACTATTCCTGTCCCTTTTTTTCTGTGTACAACTAGAGTTCAAACACATGAGCAAGAGATCAGATGACAAGTTGTACACCCTACTTTGTTTGAAGCATCTATGAAGGCGAATAAATCAAACACACTAGGGTGGATTGTTTTATTCACTCTGTGAAACACTTTGACAATCTCAGTATTTTCTGTGATTATTTAAATGATTATATGAAACAGAGTACTCTGATGAGGTAACTGGTGGTCACCTGGTACTTAATGTAATCCTTTATTCCTCTTCTAAAAGGCCCCTTAAATACTTCTGCAGTCAGTTTTTTTTTGTGCAGTGATATTTATTTCCAATTTGGTAATTTGTTGGCTGTAATCTCTATTTAGAATACCACCACATTTACCACTAAAGTTGCTCTTTACAAAACTGGAAACACATTTTCCTCCTATATATATTCTCTCTAGGTGTCATCAGATGTCTGGAGAGTCCACTGTGTACCAGGAGGAGAGCCTGTGGCCTTGTTCCAGAGAGGAGCTGTGAGACTCCTTGATTCTCTCCTTTCTGCTCCCCAGCAGCCCATAGAGGAAGTGCTGGCTCAAGAAGAGGCCATCAGGTCGGTAACACGCCTCACTGCTTCAGCGAATCCACTGATTTATGATCGGTATCAGACCGAGGTCAGAATATTTCCCAAGAGGCGTCAAGCTTTGACATGTTATGAGGCTACATCTTCCAGCTGTGTTGTACAGACTTAATACAGTGATAGAGATGCTAGAATTAGACAGTAAATGTGCATGAGGATTGGTGGAAGGGTTGTATGTGCGGGAATACTATGGCAGCTTATCTCTAGATGAGGGACGACAAGTACAGATGTGTACAGATATTGACATTTCTTACAATGAATGATCGCTAGTTCTCTGTTTGTTGGATTTGGTGTCTCTTGTGTCGTGTTGATAATTCTTTTTGCCTTTAGGTGGAGCATCACCATAGTGGCTGAGACACAGCAGTTTGTCATTTTCACAACTGAACAGGTAACATTATTTGAATTGTCTGGTTTTAATTTAAGACACAAGCACTCACATATAAAAGCACCTGAATGACATGAATTTTATAACCCATTTACTGATAACGGATTTTGTCTGCCCTTGTTTACTCCACGGACATGTGTGCATCTACTCTTAGTTACTGGTATTTCTAACAGCTTGTTTGCCTCCAATGGCTGTCGATGTCTCCCCACAGAAAGGAGATCATTTCCTCTACCTGCAGAGACTGAACCCCAACACCCTACAGAGGTACCGGCTGGAGAGAGAGGAGCCCGGTCTCTCCCCGCTCAGCTTCTCCGCCTCCTACAGGGATAAACACATCCGTCTGCTCTATCTCTGTAAGTCTGAATTTCCTGTGAAAATATTTTTAGCGTCAGCGTTTGACAGCACAGTGCCAGCTTGTACAGGATCGGTATGGTTTCCGCTCTGTTTAAATTTGGCACAGTGGCACAACTTATGGAGCTCAGCCATGGACACGGCACCCATAATGCATTTCAGCATTATTGCAGAGAGAAGTGAAGGATATCCCGGTTGATTGTGTTGATTGTATGCAGACGTTGTCATGACCACTAGGGGCAGAAAAGCCCCAAACTCCAAACCCATGTGTTTCAAAAATAAATAAACCTTTTTACCTTTCCTGCCCCACAGACCCTAATGGTCATGTGTACCAGAGTGTAGTCTCTGTGCGGGGCCTGGGGGCTGACGAGGGGGCCCAGGCTCTTCCGTTGCCCCGTAGCCTGCTGTTGGGTCTTCCCGTCGGTGAGGGCCTGCTGGAGGCGGCATCGGCCCTGGTCCTGGATGAAGCCCATGTGGCTGTCGTGGGGGTTCCACACCCCTCGGCTGGAGCTGGTAAAGGTAACTAATGTTTAATTACGCTGCCTCAGATGAAGACCGCAAGAGCTCCACACATACATCTCTGAAGTTTTCAGGTGTAATCAGTCTGAGCATCTGGTTTGTAAAAGTTTTCAAATCAGTTATTAAAGCAGCATTTTAAGCATGACAGATCTTAATATCTATAATGTATACAATGATAATCTATATCTATCTATCTACATCTTGTGCTGTGGGGAAATAACTAAAATGAATGTATATGCTGTAATATTTACTCCTTCAGTTGTGTTCATGCTGACATATGAGCCTTGTCTTCAGAAGGATGACTTGACGCAATGTGACTCCAGCATCTGATCTGTGGTCCTGAATGGCTCTCTGTCTTTGATTTTTCAGACTTTCTCTGTATCTGGAACACCAATTTCCAGACGCTTCAAGCAGGAAAAGAAATAGCGGGTAAAATCTACGGACAGGTAAGAATGCAAATTAACCAACCGAGCTGATTGTTCTCTAATATTTCTTTATGTTTTATGATGAATAGATGGGACAATTACTGTTAAAGTATTTTTAGACATGCTAGCAGCCATAGCTTGTTGCTTGTTGCTTGAAGTAGGCATAAGACGTTATTGTTATTATGACTGCAGGCCAATGTTCCCTGTCCTTCCAGCTGCTGAGTGCTGATGGAGGACTGTATGACTTTGGTACAGCATCGTGTCTGCTCTCCACTGTGACAGGGCTCACGGTCCCTACTCACAACTTTATAGCAGTTTACAATCTTGAAATCACCCATATAAATAGATGCAACTGGTTTACTGACTCGCACCATTAATTCTTGTTTGTAATGATTTCCTTTTCCCTCTGATTTTTAGCTATGGAGTTACTCCAGCAAATTATTCATTCCACATGGGAAAACCCTGTCTGTTATTCCATACGAGTGCCCCAAATCTTCCCTTGCATCTGCTCTGGGAAAACTGAGGCAGGCCAGAACTGAAGGTGAGCTAAAACAGCTGCTGTAGTAATAATTTTATGCAACTTCACAAGAGAAACAACAAACGTAAGAAAAAAAATGTTACACTAATTTAGCATTACATAATTATTGCAGTAACAGTGTATAATATACTCGTACCTTCAGTCATGTATTCTCTCTGACACCGTAGCTCCGATTCAACACGGAAAACTCTTGTGTTCTTTCAATACAATGTGTTTTTCTATCTTCTACAGAGTCCAAAGCTCCAGCTTCTGTACCATCTTGGAATAACATTCTTCATGGAGAGAAAGCTCAGCCCTCTAGGACAGTGGAGACCAGGAAGACGGTATGTTGGCGAACTATTTTAAGGGAGTTTTCAAGGCAAAATGCTGAGATACAGCCAGGCCAGGCTGCTTGAATTGCTGATGCATTCATCCTTAACGTCGTTGACTTGTAAACTCTTGCAGTGTTTCCCGGACCGGCAGTATATCAAAGATCTTTTTCATCATCATTCATCATTCTTGAGATTATGATTTACAGTAGTCGCTGCCTGAAATGGTA
Source organism: Thunnus thynnus (assembly GCF_963924715.1). NCBI lineage: Eukaryota > Metazoa > Chordata > Actinopteri > Scombriformes > Scombridae > Thunnus > Thunnus thynnus. Next base: position 4,056,290 of record NC_089519.1, on the reverse strand, counting down.
GTGCATCATTTACAAAATATACAAAATTATGTTTTATGGCAAGGGGGACATTCTATAATGAAGAGTTTGTTACTTTATTTGTAGTTTTATCTATATTGGCAACCTAAATTCAGCTCAACAACACCCACCATTAGAACTTTAATAGCACCAGTTGCTGTTGCAATGTGACACAACTTTTAATGTGACTCTTCCGTCTTTCCATACAGAGAACAAACCGTAAGACCCAATCAGCACCTGCTTTAACAACTGATCAAGTTCTGGAGCTCATCAAGGTAGAAATGAGATTTTTCATGAATCTACATTCTCCCACTAAAAAAAACTTCTGTTAATTATATAAGGTTGACAAAAACTATACCAAAATGTCATAATTTAACAAAATATTTTATTTTCTCAATGTAGACAGCACCAGTAGAAGAGGTCCAGAAAGAGGTGGAGGGCCTGTTTTCCAGGGCAGACATCCAGGACTTGCAACTCTCAGTGGGGCAGCTGGCATCGTCCCTTGTGTCGCGTAGCCTAGCTGATCCAGCCTTCTACACCCCGAGCACCCTGGCACAGCTAGTGCACACGCAGTGCCTCTGCCACAGGTCAGTAAGGCAGGGCAGCAGGTTCAGGAGTTGTTTTGTTTGTTTGTTTTTTTCCTGGAAAGACCATAAACACAAGTCCTTCACTGTACTTTCCCTACCTAACAGTACTGTGAAGGATGCTCTTTCTCATCGCACTCATGCTTGGTTGACTACTTGAGAGTAAGAATGTGTCCTTTAATATTACAGAGGCTTGCTGGGTGGATACATGTTCCTAACCAGAGAATGAATGTTACATGACATCCTGAAAGGTGGTGATAGTGGCATCAGGTCAAAAATAGCTACAGTGTGTTTATGGGGGCTGAACAGCAGAATTTTGTATATGATCATAACCTTTTTGTCTGCAGAATGTATTTCTGTACATCTGAATTTGAATGCACATCTAATAATATAGCTCGTTCCGACATTGATGCGGAAAACATGGATTGAGTGACACAGATCTCATCGCCGCATACTGGTAGAGTAAATCAACCGTTGTCGTGTCTATCGACTGTGATCATTCACCATCGTGACCTTCAACAGTGTGTGTCCTGACCTTGTGCTGCTGGCCCTGGAGAAGAAGGATTACTTCCTGTGTCAGCTGTGCTTGCAGTTCTTCCCTGACATCCCAGAAGCTGTGACCTGCGCCTGCCTCAAGGCCTTTATCAGGTAAAACCCAAATTCAACATAATGTCAACTGATGTTTCGAGGTGCATGACTCTCAATGACCACTGTAACATGGACATGAATTGATGCCACAGTGTCCTTTTGATACAACCACTGGGTAGTAATTATCATCACTATCACTATATTTTATGTCCACATATCGACTTATTGTACGATATATAAAACAGTCTGTTGTTCTCCCTCTCTGTCCTGCAGTATGCCAGACGTAGACGCAGACAAAGCGAGCCTGGACCCTGACAGCGTCTCTTTCATGGACACTCTCGTCTCCAGGGAGCACGGCCATCTCGGCATGCAGAACGGCTTTAGCCCCGCCTCCATCGAGGAGGACTGCTCAGACGCTCTCAGCGGAGGTGGAGCTGTCACAAAGACCCGAGCGGAAGACAAGGAGAAGACCTCAACTCCACCAGAACAGATCTGTCCAGTGGGAAAACACAAGGCTGTTCTGCTGTATCCTTCCATTGAGACATACCATGTTCACCGTGTAATCACTGTGATGCAGCTATTCACATTCAACTGTTTTTATAACTCGCGTCTTCAATCGCCACACAACTTGCGTATGACTATCAAGCTTTATGTTATAATTTCATAGTGTTGTAGCAAACTGTTTGAATGAAGTAGGAAAGAAATGTGAAAGTATGACAACTTAACTCAAGCTGCATAGAAACGAGGTCCTGCAGACGGCGTACAGCGACTCTTACCTCCTCCCACACCTAAAAGACCTCTCCTCTCAGAACGTTATCGTGAGTAATCATCTCTAAAATAGTTCATGTTCCACAGCAGCGCATATCATAATCACAATTTATAGATCTGTAGTTCTCAGGTTTTATCCATAGTGTCTGACTGTGATCTGTTTTACTATTTCTATTCACATTAAACTAGTAAATAATTATAGTCGATCTTGTTAATTTTATGATACTTCATCTCATGATCTGTTCTTTGCATAATTATCGGTTTATCCGACAATAGCTGCTTCAAAAACCTGCGTTTATTTTGTTAATTTTTCTCTCTCTCTTCCAAATCAGCTTTTCCTCCAGTACTTGCAGTTCCTCTACCTAAAATATTCCCAAGATGCTTTCCCACAGATGCACGGATTGAGATCACCGAGTCTGACTCAGGTCTGTATCAGTGTCTAACAACATACAGTAATTAGGATAGCTACACATCACATCAGCGCAGCTTCATTCCGTCTCACCAGGACACATTAAGTGTGACTTGGTCAGACTCATATTTTGACCTGAACTATGTGTGGTCTGAATTCAGTTTAGTGTAAAGAGATGGAGTAAAGATGCAGCTACTGGGGGACACAAAACATTTTTGTTCTAAGTGTGATCTTATCTGCCAAAGTCTCATCATCATCATTGATCTCAAAAATCATTGTTTAGTTTCTGCAGTATTTTTTAAAAAGATATTTAAACGTCTTTATTTGAAAGTAATGATAGAGAGGAGACAAACATGTAAAAAGCAGTGACATCATGATGTACAGAATTTCCCCAAGATCATCCCAGCAATAATAGTTGTACTTTGTCAGTGAATTGTTTATCACAAAAGGCACTCCAGTATGAAAATAATTGAATTAATAACTCTGTGTTTGATTGTAGATCATGGACTGGGTATGCTTGTTGTTGGACGCCCATTTCACAGTGCTAGTGATGACTCCAGAGGCCAAAGGTCTACTGCTGAACCTCCACAGCTTCGTAAAGTCTCAGGTGAGTCTTCCCTTCGGTCCAGTTTGTAAGTGGCTTCATGTTGGTTTAATATTCTGGGGGGAAAAAAAATAGCATAAATAAACTAAACATTTTCAACAGATAATTTGCAGAAACTATCAATAGCCATTTTGGTGCGACTGATAATGTAGTTGTGTAGAAACTAAGATGCCCTCTTGTATCCTCAGGTGAGACTGTTTTCTGAGCTCGGGAAGATCGAGAGCAGCCTCCAAGAGCTCAATAAGATGAAGATGAAGAAGGAGGTCGGACAATACTCCATCGAAGTCATTGAGCTGTTTTAGATTGTGTACAGAGTACTTTTAATAAAACATTGAGCATATTGTCTCTTTCCAACTTTTCACCTGAAGTGGTTTCTAGGTTGTATTCATGTCCCAACTGGTATATTTTCTACAGAGATGCCAACCACCAGAACTCAAGATGCATTAGTTTTAATTAATGTACATAAGAACGATTCTTGATGTAATTCTGGCATTGAGTCAGTTGCGGATGCCTTTGAAACATGTTTTAACTTGTTGAAGCTGATGAAAATTCATCTATTCAGATAACACGGTTTGCATGACTCTTGCACCAGTTAATAATTGGTTTGTGAAATACATGCAAAATGCCATTGTCAGAGTGAATGGCTGTTTGATTTTTGTTTTTTTTGGGGCTGTTTTTCTTGTATGTGTTCTAAAAACTAAATATTTGTAAATCTGTCAGCTGTGATCTTGAACTGGGTTTTTTCCATAGAAAAGTATTTTATGTCAGGACATGAATGCATAAGAATGGGGAAAACTGTCGATCCATGTATGACTTTTCTTTGTTATTAAAAGATATCGCATGCCATAGTTCAGGACAGTGACAAAGAGACAGATGACAAAAGTTAAATAACTTTTATTAATAATATAATACTTTATTAGGTCCTTGTACAATACACCTTTGAACCGGTTCAGTAAACATTTTTTTTAGAATAACTGTGGTGTGACTCGTCTCTCTAAAACCTGAAACATTTTGACTCACCTGGGAGGGTCTTGAGGGGAATTGTATGAAGATAAATACGTGTATGAGATGACCTGCAGAAATACATAATACACTATAAAGAGTTAATCCAACGTTCAGTTAACAGTCTGTTCAGCGGAGGAAGAACATTTAGCAAGTTATTTCAATGATAAAACATGTCTATTGTTATTTTTATATATTGAGCATTTAGCTCAGAAATGAATGAGCAATACGCCATGTGCTTTAACCAATTGTGGTTTTCCCTCCTCAAGTGAATTCATAATACAAACCCCACCAAAGAAATAAAAATATGTCGTTGTCGGCAGGATTCGAACCTGCGCGGGGAGACCCCAATGGATTTCTAGTCCATCGCCTTAACCACTCGGCCACGACAACCAATAAACGTATTGTGCAACTGTGCCAATATAAAACTATAAACACGCCTTCATTGTTTGGGTGTTAATGTTATTCTGTCAGAAGGAGAGCTTTCCTTCTGTTTAGCCCGCAGCTAGCTGCTTGTGCTGTATTTTGTCCGCTCTATGATTTGCTGGCCAAATAAACAAAAAAAAGAGCAAAAACGATTCTGAAAAATGAACAGTTGACTTTTATCATGAAGTCAAATCGAGAAAGTAACACTAAATAAAGACGAGACACAGTGCTGCACCTCTATCGCCACAAATTGGTCAAACGTGGGCGGCTACGTGCTTACGATAAGTCGTTTCGCAGGTTTGATGAACTCTGCTCCTTAAACTGAACTGGATTACGACTGAAAATCGAGCCAGTTTCCATTGTTAATGAATAAAAAGTAATTTAAAACAACATATAAGATGCATTTAAATATAAAATAATTACAGCCGTTCGCACATTCACGCTATTTTAAAACCTGAACTGTGCGCGCGCTGTTAACTTTTCTCACGACTTATTTAGGTGCATGTACGTTACAACTACTACTAATAATAATAGAGCTCAGTGTCGGACGTGTGCTTATCTTCTCGCTTCGCTCTGCTGTGACGACGATGGCCGCAGAGCCGATAATGTGTTTCACTGCATATGTTTGACCCTCCTGCGACTACGACCCGCCATCACAATCAGCCAGCGCTAATGAAGTACTGTTGGCGGACAAGCGTTTGCACGGATAACTAATTTTATGAACTAGCATGGCAATTGCGTCTATTGTAGAATAGTGAGTCACGTGACCCAGCGTCCACCGAGGCCTGCTTGCGTCAAGTTAGAGAAGAAAAAAATAGCACTTCCTGTATTGTTACAATGACACCTTTACGTTACATATAAACGTTAAACTGATATAATTGAACCCTAACCCTTATCAATATGTTGGACTCAAACCACACTGGCTCAAAATGATTGTTCTTCTCACAGTGCTTCAAGTAGATTCCTTCATCAAACTCATGCTACTGTATTTAACCCACCTTTAATATATATATCAATATGTAAATATGCCAACAAACTTCATTTAAGAGAGGTTAATATAATCCACCATTGAAAGATATTCTTTATGCAAAAACTTTTCCGTGGACTTAACAACAGCAAAGCTAATCTGATTGATGACTTTTCTGTGAACCGCAGATAACTTGAGATACTGATCTAAAAAAGCTATTTCCATCCTCTACAATTTTTTCTCCTACACACAACACCTAAGCACCCATATCCTGTTTCTCAAACTCCAAATTAATTCAACAACATTTAATTGTTACAGTTTACAGTCCACATTTAATGTGTTTTTGGTACCCGATGAAAGTCTGTAGTTAGTTAGTTTTAGTTTTATTTCTGCAAAGCATACATCTTCCAGTATTGTATATACAAAACATGGAGAAAAAAAAAGAAAAGAAACAAACAAAATGAAAAAACAAAAATCCCAAATGAACTGTTCACATGAAGAACTGTTACATTATCTCAATAAAGAGATTTTTTTCTCTTCTCCTTGGCTTTCTCCTGATAACTGGCTAATTCATATGTTTATATGTGAACAGCCAAGTCTTTCATCATCCACATTTACAAAATCAAAATGTATTTTTATCTTACTAAACAAAGCATCCTGCAGTTCACAATAAAAAGAACAGTAGAGAACAGAATAGAACTCATTTTCTATATCATTTAGACCAGTGGTTCTCAAACTCTTTCATGTCAAGGACCCTTAAACTGACACAAATTAGACCACAGACCCCCATCTGATAAGATTTTTGCTTTTCCCCTGGAACCCCCTCAAGAACCCCTGGGGGTCCATAGACCCCTGTTTGAGAACCACTGATTTAGACAGCACATTGGACAAATCCGCTTTTCTTATTCTAAATAATTCTTACTGTTCTTGAGTAAATAGTTATTCTTTAGATTAGTGGTTTCAAAAGTGGGGTCCATGGACACCCAGGGGGCCTTGAGGGGGCTCCAGGGGGTCCCCTACAAAACGGGGAATAATTTATTTTTACTATAATTTCATCCATAAGTAACACAATGAGAGAATGTATGACTGTTATGGTCATGGGTTTCACACACTCTTTGTAATAAAGCATCTAAAAGCCAAAATCTTATAAGATGGGAGACCCTGGGACAAAATCTTATCAGATGGGGGTCCGTGGTCTAATTTGTGTCTGTTTAGGGTCCTTGACATGAAAAAGTCTGGGAACCACTGATTTATATCGTTTTAGTCTGGCTTTGCTTTTACTTTGAAGGAGAAAGGCACTCCACTTCCGGTGCCACCCCTGCTGTTTGTGTCTGACTTGACGCAGCTCTGGGGCCTGCTGTGTTTTCAACGGAGGGAGAGCCGAGAAGAAAAATGGCGTCTGCAGGCGACCCAGAGCGGGACACCGGCCATTCAGTTTGAGCTTTCCACCCTAAAATTGAGACCGGGGCTTGGTTGGGGGACTTTTCGGGAACCCGGTTGTTTGCTTTTTTCCTCCCCCGTTTTTTCCTCCGTTGTGTGTGGCTTACTCAAGCACCGAGATTGAAGCGGAACAGAAGAGTCTCTCTCCTACAATGAGGGGGAGAAGAGGAAGGCCGCCCAAACAAGCAGCCGCGATGCGGGAAGGCTCACCGGGGCCAGTCCGCGGCTCTCGGGGCGGCAGGAGCAGAGGGATGCGTGGACGGGGGAGAGGCAGAGGACGGGGTCGGGGACGGGGAGGAAGCGGAGGCGGTTGTGGCACTGGCTCTGCGGAGGTGGATACGGACATCTCCGGCCGAGAGAACTTTCATTCGTCCCGGGGCCGCAGGAAAGTTGGAGGCTCCGCCGCTGTGGCAGCCGCGGCGTCGCGGAGCAGAGGCGGCAGAGGGAGAGGCAGGGGGTCGAGAGGCGGCCGCGGCGGCAGAGGCGGAGTGAGGCGGCCTCAAACTAAGGTGGTCTACGACGACAACAGCGACGAGGAGGACGATAATTTAAGCTACAGGTCGGACGAAGATGAACTCCTGAACGACAACCCTTCGTCGGATCTTGAAGAAGACGAGGCCTTGGGAAACGACTCTGACTATCTGGAGGAGCTACCAGATGATGATGATGATGATGATGGTGATGCCAGCTACTGCACCGAGAGTAGTTTTCGGAGCCACAGCACGCTCGGTAGCACCCCAGGTACGTTCGTGTGCAAGTGCACGCACTTAAACCAAAAGCAGGTTTGCGGCACTTTAAAGTGCACCTCATTTTTTCAGCTCAGCACAGAAACCAAGCCGCATTGTTCAAAATGGAGCTTGCACTCAGAAACAGGCCTTTGTTTACCGTGTGCTCCGCTGGCCGCTGTCTGCAGATCTGATCCACGCTTCAACCGGCTCTCATGTTTTTGACTTTTGTCGGATCAGCACATTGTTGTTGTTAGTTTATAATGAAGAATTCAATCGTGCCTCTTTTTTTTAATTTATTTTTTACGGGACTTTTTTTTAATCGCGCGCTGCACTTTTAATACAGACGGAGAAAGAAATAGCGTGTATGCACTACGTTTGCCACTTTAATTTTCATTCATTCAGCATTTCTACGTGTGTAAAATCGTAGTCCAGTTTCTAAGTTACGCAAAACACGTTGTTTGTAAACATTAGTTCCAGCTGGCCTCAAATGAACAGTTCATTGGTTTACTTTTTCCCCCCTGAAGATCTACTTAAATAAAAGTGTTAACCGTCAAATAAATAATTATTTTAAGTTATTTACGCGCATTCATCAGACTTACGTGCCTTGTCCGGCTCAATTTCAGAAGACATATTTTACATTCATAATGCTTGACAGGAGTTTGACAGGTCCTTGTTTTGAAGAGAGGCGCTCTTTTTTTTTTGTCACTTGTTGCAAACACCAGCTCATTACACCGTTACGTCCTGTGGTGCACCGTTACTATAGTAACCACTCTTATGTTTATCAGGTGAGCAAATTGGATCCATTCTGTTCCCACTTATGGACAGTCATGTTAATGAAGTTGAGTCTGCAAAAATCAATTGACACATGTGTTATATAATAATGTGATGCACAGGAAACAGCGTGCCAGTCACTGGAAGTAATTATAGATAGGATTAGAAAAACAGTTGTATTTTGTTTATTCCAATCTTTACAAAAAAAACAAAAAAAAAGTCCTGTGGGAATATGAAAATAACCCCAGGAATATGTTTCAGTTGTGAGGGGAGTCCTATGGGAATTGTCCCACAATACATTTCTGTCTTCAACTGAAAAAGCTCGCTCTTTTGCCATCTCTGTGGCATCACACTTTTGTCTTTTCTTCTTCTTGATTTTGTTCACCATATAGGCTACCACTTCACTGCGCTCCCGGTTGTTCTTATGCAGTTGCACTTTAAGTGGTTTAGGGATTACACACAACTTCCAATGGCCAGGCCGCCTGCTTTTTCTAAAGACGTGAACATGGCGGGTATTGTGCAGCCGAGTGTGAGGGGTCTTTCATAAGACCGGCGGTGACAGACAGACATTACGGTGCTTTCGCTGTCATGGGCACATAAACGCATGTTTCCATGCTGTTTTCAAACACACTGCACACACACATATACACACACACACACATCCGCTTACACACTCATACCACTTTCACACACAAACCTTGTGTTTGATGCAGAATAAGGAACCCACTGCCAACCCCGTCTGACCCGTTCACACCAGACTGCTGTCACAGGTTAATCTGCAGCTGTCACCATTCGTGAAACTATCACTTCAACTGCTCTAACTTCCCGCACTATTTCTGTTAACACTGCTAAACCACAGAACACTACCAGACATAATGCATAATACAAATACTAAATGTTGGCTAAACAGTAATTGACTTCCTGTTTATCAGTGGTTACTGCAGTGTTTACACTGAAGACACAACCTGATAGAAGGCATGGAGGAAGTGGTGTAATTCTATAGGATTTGTTTATTTTGTCTCCCTATGAGAAATGGATGCATCAACCGACACGCTACAGTGATCTCAGAGCTTGAGACGAGCACATGAGCAGGCTAGTCCGTGCCAGTATCTATTGTAAGGCTTTAGTCATTTCATAACAAGTGACGTATACAAATCCTACAGTCATTATAAAAGTGTCTGTTAACCCTTTCATACCAAACCCGAGCAGCGTCAGACCAGCATTTACCCAGTGTGAGGGGTCAGGAGCAGGCCGAGTCCGATGACCTGCATTGACCCTTTCAGACCAGTCGCAAACACGGGCTTATTTCATGTCACCGTGTTGGTTAGGAAAAGGTAAAATACACAGACTCACACAGTCCAGAGGGAATATGCAGGTGCGGTACATAGTCTGCACCATCTGCTTGTGCTTCACCAGAAGCAACAAAGGCAGCCTCATAAATCAATCAGGAGCATTTTACTTAATGTAATGGGACAATAATATGCTCTTGTAATGTCACTTCTCTGGTTTTTACACTGTATTCATTCCACTAAATCAAAGTTGTCCCATGTAGTGTTTGAAATTAATGGGGTGTCTGTAATCTAAATTCCATTGGCATTGATATTGTTGTTGTATCTTTTTTTTTATTAGAATATACCTTGTTAGAGCTTAGTGAGTTAATTAAGGGTAATATAGTAAAATATGTATGCATCATGATAATATCACCTAGTCTAAACATCCTCTTGTCACTTAGGTTCACGGTGGTAAGGGGGTGAGCACCCTAGAACACCTTTAGACATCATTTATTCAGCCAGCACCACATCCTGAAGTCCTACCAGGCTAGCTCATCCAGCATGGATGGTCTGCCCAGGGGTAACATCCCAGTCAGCCCCCAAAAGGCATCCTTACCTGGTAGCTGTGCTATCTAACGGGAGGTGGCGTTGTCGCTGAGCTCCTCACCCCAGCACAAAGAGATAGACCGGTCAGCGTGCGGACCTAATTTTGGCCTCTTGTATCCACATTCTTGTTCTTTCAATTGCCTCCCAGAGCTTCAGACTTGTAGATTAGTTATGGTACAAAGGTAAACTAACTACAGTGCTGTGTTTCAGTTCTCTCTCAACAACACGGTTTGATACACTGCCTGCATTACTGCAGCCAATGCACCCAGCTAGTCGATCTCATGATCCTTCTTAATCTCTCTCATCAGAAAGACCCTGAGATGACTGAACTCCTCCACTTAGAACAGCAAACCCCCCCACCACCCCTCCCTCAGGTCTCATTACTGGTTCTCATTCCATTGTCACACTCACCTACAAGTGAGTGTAGTCCAGTGAGGCTAATGCAGTCAGGCATTTAGGTTACAATGGTGAACATATTGTGAACATGGACACAAGTGTTCTCAATGCAAATATCTGCATTAACTTTGTATTTATTGTAAAGAGTAGATTTGACACTACACTATGTTTGCAGTGGTTTATACACATCCTTTTCATTGTTTTTTATTTTTATTTATGTGTCTCCCTTCTTCCCTTCCTCTCCCGGCTCTTTTCCTTTCGCTCTCGCAGGCCGGAGAAGGAGTCGGGCAGCGCGACCACAGTCTCCCATCATCGAGGCGAAGGACATTCCTCTCTTGGAGCTTCCCAAGTCTTCTGAGGACCTCCTGGTTCCTACCTCACAGCTCCTCAATGTGTCTGCTGTCTACGAGGTCCTCCGCAACTTTGGCTCAGTGCTGCGGCTCTCCCCGTTCCGCTTTGAGGATTTCTGTGCAGCTTTGGCCAGTCAGGAGCAGTGCACGCTGCTGGCAGAGACCCACATCTCCCTGCTGAAAGCTATTCTCAGAGAGGAGGACACTTCCAACACCACATTTGGTCCCGCTGACGTGAAGGACTCTGTCAACTCCACTCTATATTTTGTGGATGGTATGACCTGGCCGGAGGTGGTGCGAGCATACTGCGAGAGCGACCCGGAGTACCGGCATATTCTGCCTTTCCAGGAGTGTGAGGATTATCCGTTTGAACCGTTAGAGAGCAAAATAAAAGTTCTCCAGTTTCTAGTGGACCAGTTCCTGGCAACCAACATTGCCAGGGAAGAGCTAATGTCGGAAGGTGTGGTTGCCTACGACGACCACTGCAGGGTGTGCCATCGCCTCGGTGACCTTCTGTGCTGCGAGACGTGTTCGGCTGTTTACCATCTGGAGTGTGTGAAGCCACCATTGCAGGAAGTGCCAGAGGACGAGTGGCAGTGCGAGGTGTGCGTGGCACACAAGGTACCCGGTGTGGCGGACTGCATCCCCGAGGTGCAGAAGAGCAAACCATTTATTCGTCAACTGCCAGTCGGCTATGACCGACACCACCGAAAATACTGGTTCCTGAACCGCCGCATTGTAGTGTAAGTTTACGATGTTTCATTCATGCGCCAAGATTATTGCATTAGGATTTCACAGTTTTGAAATGTGAGTGACCTTATGACAGTCACGCACATTAATAATATGCAAATATCACTCAGACATTGTGACTGTGTGATGCATCTTCATTTGATCTTCAAACATTATAATGTCTGAGATTGAAATTTGTTTTTCAAGAGAGTCATAGCCAAAATAGTAGCTGTAGTGACAGTACACTACCAACACACACAGTCGTCCAAATTTCCATAATTTTATGTTGTCAAAGATTAAAATAAGTATTTTGGCTGCAGTAGTAATAAGCAGAAAAGCAGTGTCCCTTTGAAGCAGTTTAATCAGCTCTAAAGCAGAGTCTCTCCAACGATGTCACACTATTCAGTGTCATAGCAAACTTGTAGGTGTTTATGAATGTCACAAACCATCTGCATGTACAAAGAAGAACAACACTATACAAGATATAGCCACTAATCTTGTCATTTTCTCTCTGCACATTCACTGCACTGTAATTTGGTGTACACAGTTCCAGTCAACGTTTTGGACACACTGTCTCATTCACGTGAATAGGAAACTTTTGACTGGTACTGTATACTGTAGCTGCTGTCGACACATAGCTGATGAACCGCATTTCATGTGGGTCAGTTTACTTTTGTTGCAGCCACTAATCTGAAGATTGGCATTTGTGAGGTTTGGGATCTTCTTGAGGTACACCATACACTGTTACAATGTCTGTGAAGCTCTTTGTGTGGTTGGCTTTATACTTGCGCTAGCCTCCGTGCTAATCCAAGGCATTAGTAATACCCCTTTAATATAGGAGACCCATGCTTTACTTAACACGTGTTCAGCCTGCGATTGACCCTACTCCAGTATAAGACTGTTGTCACAGGTTAATCCCTCAGCACCGCAGGGACGCATGTTTGTGCTTGTAGTTCATTACTCATTATGTCATTTAAATGTCGATAATATTCATGTCAATTACATTCAATTAAATTCCTAACCCTTTGTTGCCCTGTGTACAAAGCCAGGCTGTGTCCAACCCGAACTCAACCCGCATCAGGAGAAGGCTCATGAAGCCGGGTCGGATTACCTGCGTTAACCAATTCAGACTGACTGCAAATTAACTGTCCGTTTGAAAACTGTTGGCCTTTACTGCCAGTAATGAAAGTAGAATTACAGAACAGGTTAATAACACTCAATCAGGACCTAAACCTCAATTACTGTAAACTACTTGCATATGCTGTATATCACACCATGATTTAGCAGATGCACTATAGAAACTGAATGGTGCAGTTTCGGTGACATTCTTAGTGTCAACATGTAATGAGCTCTTAGGTGCAAAGTTAAACATACCACAACAAGCTTAGTGTCTTGCACATGAGTGCAGCTCTGTATGGTGGTAAGTCTGCTGTTTTAATATACCGAAAATAACCGCACTCCTCATAGGATTTAACATAACCTGACCATCAGCAGTATCGGTCCCATACGTTAGCAAATTATCTTTGTATTGAGCAGACACAGATGTTGTGTGTGTGTGTGCTGGGTCAGCAGCAGCAGCAGCAGCAGCAGCAGCAGCAGAAGGCCCGCTACATAAACCAGAAAGGAGCATGGATCATCTAAACAATAATAGATTTAAGAGGGTAGATGGCTCAGTGTTCGTCGTAGCTGCAAGCAGGTGTTGTGTTACTGATCTTAAATCTCTACTGAGAGGCTACATGTGTTTGTGCGTACAAGTAATGTACACTGAAGAAAAAGTGCAGTGAATGATGTGCACATAAGTTGAGTGTGTGTGTCTGTGTGTGTGCTCGTGGGTCTCTAGTGCAATCCTGGAAGGATGCTGAATAGACACTACTGTTACATGGCCTCAGGCTTCATTCCCTGGGTATGGACCATGCTGAGCAAAAAGCTGTCAAATATTCCACTCTGTAGCTGCTGCTACCTAGACTCAAGTGTCCTAGAAAAGTATTTCTTATTGTGCTGGGCCTTGCAGAATCTTGGGCTTTCTTCTACTCAGTAAGGTTTAACCCCCTGTTCCCCACAGGTGCACCTGTTTCATGGGAAACTTATATTGAGGAGAGGCTGTTTTAAATTCTCCATACTTTGAATCGTGTAAAGTAGGGACAGGCAAAAATGTGGAATTGTATTGCGACCATATGATCATATGCATATATAAAATTCTTCTGTTTCATAAATGATATAGTATATCTCATATATTTACCTTTGTTGTGTTTTCAATTTGCAACATGGTTTACAGTCGGTTAAATACAACATATCAATTGATTTTTCTCTTCAGCACCATGGACAGCCAACGCTTCCAAGATGCTCTGCGAAGTGTGTGTTCATGCTGTGTGTGTTAGGACAGACACGTAGCTTTTTAATAGAAAACACTTTTAACCTCTAAAATCAATTGTTATTAGTGGGAAACTGTTGCAGAGAGACTTTGGAAAGACGTACACGTATACAGTAGCTTTAATGTTTTACAATTACAACATATATATACACCACAGTTCTAATGTATGCATAAAATGTGTATTGGTCCTACGTATATAAAACAGGCCTCCCACATCTATCTTGTAAACCTGATATCATTTTATATACTGATGAGTAAGTCTAGGAATAACAAGTGAAGAATTCAAAGTCTTATTGTCCTACATTGGCGGTGGCACCTCGCATGGTTTGCACAGCTGTGCACATCTGCTCCTAGTGTTTTGGTTGTGTAGTTGATGTGCAGCTCATTGTCTGTGACAGCATTGTATCACCACAGAGAGAAGAAAATAAGCTTGAACATTTTTGTAAGGTCCACTTTGTTTATGATAGTCAATTAAGCAGGCAGATTTTATGTGAACAGTACACAGTGACAAGACATGGATAAACAAATAACAATAAAGCACATACAGCACAGCATACAGGAAGCAAGCATATGTAGAGCATCTGCCTTCTTCTCATATTTGTCCTACCCCTCCTTGTTGCGTCTCTTTAATTTTTTTCTCTCACATCTCCTCTCCTGTCTCCCCTACAGAGAGGAGGATGGTGAGCAGGAGGACAAAGCCATCTGGTACTACAGCACCAAGGTAAATGAGACTCATCCCTTTCTCTAACTGAGGATGTTTGCTTTTCACAATGACTGAGACTCTCTTATTACTCTTCTTAATCTCTCAGTTGGTTATCTGTCACAATATGGCTCTGTGTTTAATTTATCAAAATGCATCTAAACACTCACTGTCATAGCATTGAACTTATCTCGTAAGTGCTGTTGACTGTTCCTCACCATTACTCTCCCGTCGCTCTGTCCTGTCCAGGTCCAGCTAGGCGAGCTGATAGATTGCTTGGATAAGGAGTACTGGGAGGCCGACCTGTACGCAGCCCTTGAAGAGATAAGGGACGAGGTGCACACGCATATGGACATCACTGAGGACCTAACTAACAAGGCCCGTGGCAGCAACAAGTGTTTCCTCACCGCCGCTAACGGTAAATAGCTCTTCATTCTTTCTCTTTTTTATAAAAATAAATAATCAGAGGACACAAGATGCTCTCTGTTACTGCATTGAATCATGGCGGAGAGGGATAGAAGGATCTCTTGTAAGCCCCAAGTGATATTTCTTTCCCTTCTCTCTCTCTTTCGCCGTCTCTCTCCCCGCTTCACTCCTCTGTCTGTCTTCTATCCAGTACTAATGAATGCCACCCAGTCATAGATGGCTGGGCCATAGGAATCAAACCCAGCTATTATGTAACCTTACTCTGGTCCCAGTTTGGCCAGTCTCCAGCACTTGAGCTTCCCTTCAGTCCCTCATCTCTTTCTCTCTCTGTCAGTGGGGCATCCACAAAAGCCATGTGTATGTTTTTTGCTTGCTGAGTGGGAGAGAATTATGCACTTAGAGGCTTTCAGGGTATCACGTTTATAGTTGTGCAGTGGAAGTTCAAAACAATTAAGCAATGCAAAATAGCAGCACACTTCTAATGTTGCATCTATTTGTTAATCTTTGATGCAACAGCTTGAGTGGAAATTAGCAACTCTAACAAGCGTGCACAGATAAGTTAAAGATTCTCACCGACAACAGGCTTTAACCTTTTTTTACCCCAATTAAATAGATAATACAGGCATAGAAAAGAAATACGCTACTCGAATGAAGAAATGCAGCTTTTGTCAAACCTTTTGAAACTAGCAGCAGCAGTTTCATTCTGTGCCTTCAGTGTTTTTTTTTCTCTCACTAGAGTGCACAGTACCAGCGAGCTCAGCAACACCTAAAAAGCGGGAAGATAGGCACTGTTAAACACTCTTGATACTGAAAATACATGGTGTGAAATATGCATGTTTTAAGCACAGAAAAAGATTTTTGCAAGCACGTAAATTATATTTTGTTGAGAAATTATCATGCAAAGAAAGAACTTATATATTTCCTCCCTGCAAAGCATCATACCAGGTTAAGGAGACGGGCATGCACGGGCGTGTGTCCGCTCTGCCTCTGCATTCGTTAATCAGTATTGATAAAATAATTTTAACCTCACACACTTGCATTCTGTACCGTTGGCTCTGCTTGATGCAAGATGTCTTGTTTTGGGGGAAGCAGAATGCACATCGGCAGGTTATGATGTCCAACATAACATACTGCACATCATGTACGTCATCTTCCATCAAAGCTTTTGCACCACACAGACACACAATATCACCTGCTTTAGTAATTAAAGACATTTTTTTGTTGTTTCCTCTTTCCCTGACTTTTCAAGATTGGAATTTTTCTGTCTTATTTTTTTTTTTATCAGGACTGAAGTGTTTTCGGGGACACAACTTCCTCTCCTGCATGTATTTCCTCTATTCTTGCTTCTTTGTGCTGTCGCGCTCACATCCTCCCCCGGTGATTTAATGGAGGATGGAATAGTATAATGAACGAAACAACTGTTTACCATCTATTTTCTGCGTTGTTAAATTTATGCAAATTGCCTCAGTGCAGACAGAGGTTTTCCATCGCGCCACTTACGTTAATGTAGTATGGTGCTACTGATGAGTCATACTCTCATAAAGGACTTTATAGTCTTCCGCTGTGTATTAATGACCCAATGTACTTACCTCTAAGTATGTGTGTCACTGTTGTTGCACATATCAACACTGGAGTAATCAATCTATAACACAGCATGGTGCCATTGTTCTCTCTGACCACATACTAGAATGTAACTTTATTCTTATGGTGTTTAGCAGCAGGTTAGGATTTCAGTTGCTTTCAATCATGTATAGTTTTCAAACTTTTTTATGCAAATCATGTAAAAATAAAAGAAGTTGGTCAGTTTGAAAGTAATCACTGTTTTTCTGTGATGTATCACTGATTACATCCATTTTTTTGGACTATTTATAGGCTCAGTAGTTCATTTCTCTCATCTTAAAACTACTGTTTCTTTTTTCCATCCAGAGGAGATCCTGGAGCGGTTGCGGGCTAAGAAGGAGGAGGAACTGGAGGAGGTGAAAAGACGGGCTGCTGAGGAGGCCCAGAGAGCGCGGCTGGAGAAGGAGAAGAAGGAGGCAGATGTGGAGAAGGAAGACGAAGAGGCCAAGCCGAAAGACGAGGGACAGCAGGACGTCAAGGTCAAAATTCCGACAAAGGAGGACGAGACGAAAGAAGAGGCCAAAGAGGAGAAAGATGGCATCAAAACTGGTAATTGTGGCGGTTTTATTTCACAAAGTACTCTGAAAAACACAACCAAATATATATATCCCAAAGTAATAATGAAAGAAGCATAAAAAGAAGCATTAAAATGTGGTAATGTCTGACCTGAAAAACAGTTTTTCTGGTTCTCATTACCTCCACTCTATTCTGTTTTTGAGCCTTGGAAAAAAAAAAGGACATCATCACATGGTGTAATTAGTTATTGATTTAAGAATCAATTCTGCAGTTATTTGGCTCTTGTGCCAATTAGAAACGCTGTGCTCCGTTTTCAAGACTCAGTTTGGCACTCACAAAGCACATATGTTAATTTATATCGGTGTCTTGCTGGATTATGTGTTATCCAGAGCAATAAAAAGGCTCTTTTACAGAATAATAAGATGTTTATTGCATGGGCAGGGAATATCTTGGCATAAGCGAGTGTAGTGTGAATTTTACAGGTTTGCTAAGGGGCGGCTAATTAGCCCTGAGAGTATAATGAATATTTATGTATTCCCATAAATGCATGATTGCATTATTCTTAAAAAGCAAATTTAAACAACCATAGAAGTTCCAATATATTCTGAAAAGTAACATATGTAGCTTTGCCTTTAACAATGTCCAAATTTTTTTTCCTTTTTATGATAGATGTCATATGGTTTTATGATTTGACCATGTTTGTCAACCCCAACCATTACTGCTCCTCTCATTTTCTCAAGTTACCTTTGTGTCATCAACTAAAATCCACAATATTTACAACATTGCTGCTGTTCATCTGTAGTCGTCGAAGCTCCACCCACTGGCCAAGAAGGCAGTAGTGGCTGTAGCATCTCAGACGGACCTATACTCCCAGCAGCCTCTGATCCAACACAAACCATCCCCACCACCGTGAGCTCTAGCCTGGCCACTGAGGCCCCAAAGCCCCCGGCCTCCACCGTCGAGGCTGGGATAGAGGGATGTTCCCATATGGAGGTCTCTAACAGCACCAAAGGTATACTAGGACATTTCTGGATGAAATAGTCCTCATTAAGCTCCTCTTGGGAATCTGCTTTACTGTCACAGTCTGCAACTTTACATGGTTGTGCACCGCACTATCGCCAGAGACAATAACCTTGTTTGTTCCACCGTGTATCCCCAGTGCTTCGGTGTTCCTCTTGGCCGTTTCCCAGCCTGCCTCTTTGCATGTGGCTCGCATTCCATCTGCTGGCTTTTTTGTGTTCAGTCGTCCAATTTTTTTTTTTTTATTTCTTGAATTTCGGCCCGAGCCTTGGAACACATTCAGATGTTCACGCTCTCTTTCTCTCTAAGGAGCCGAGAAGCTGATTGCACAGATTGATTTGCAATCAGATGGCCTTGTCACTGCAATCAGCATGACTAGAACTGAGCCTCAGTCACCTGTGGACGGCGTTCACTTTTTGTGCTGCAATAACTGTTATAAAAAGCTTTTTTCTTCTGCTGCTTGCTTGTGATCAGTACCTTTTTGATTAGATGGCTTTCTGTATAGGTAGTGCCTTTTGTTAAAAAAAAATATATTCAGAGATGACCTGCTTGTATCCATCCTTAATAATTACATCACTATTTATTGTTGTGGTCATGTGTGCACAAGCTTTGTTTTGTGACAGTTTTTTTTTATCGTCTGTTAGCTGTATGACAGTTTAGTTCTCTTGTAAGGAGGGCAAAGTGTGGCATGGACTGGTTGCTTTCAAGTGACCTGTCCTTCCACTTGACTGGTTATTTGGTGCATGCATTGCGCATGACTTCTCAGTAGAGGGAGCCACAGCCTTTACAAACTATTTCAGATCTGTCACGATAAAGTCGCTGTCTTTATTATTTACCATGAAAGAGATCTCAGATGATGACTGATGACAACAAGAACACAATCTGGACAAGCTAGCCTTGTTTATGTAACGTTCAATACTCCCTGTGATGTTTTTTTTTTTTTTTTGTCTGCAGCAGAAAACCCATCATCAGATTCTGTCCCCGTCAGTGGAGATGGCATCCCCAGCCTGAGCCAACCCTCCCAGCCTAGTGAGGAGAACAGTAACAGCAGCGTGGGAACTGGGGTCCCTCAAAGGGGTCCTGAACCTCCAGACCTGGCTGACAAGTCCTCCCAGTCATCCCTGGCCAGCCTCGAAGACACAGGTCTGACTCAGCAATATCTCATTGTGATTGCTTGACCAAGTAGAGATTAATAATGTGTATTTGACTCGGCGTCCTCCGTCTGACTGAACCTTGCAATGCATTTACCAGGGGACAGTAAAGACTCACTCAACGGTGAGACGGGTCTCAGCAGTAAGAGGTCTTCAGCAACTCGCATGGTGACACGGCTGAGAAACCCGGAAAGCAAGCTGAGCCAGCTGAAGAACCAGCAGGTGGCCGCTGCTGTTCACGAAGCTAACAAGGGCTTCAAGGAGGGCAAAGAGGTGAGAACTGCGGATGATAATGATTCTGCTCTTTCAAACACTGTGTGTACACAGAGTAGATGCGGTTTGAGACATTTACCGGCTATTTTCTGACTATGCAAAAGCTTGTCGTCTAGGAGAACAACATTTAGGATCATCAATATAAAGCTGCAACAAGGTTTCTAGGTTGCAGCATCAACCTGGTTGCAACCAGTCATCATAAATCAGTCTTTAATAAGACTGAGACTCATATTTTTTTCTGCTCCTCTACAGGTACTAGTAGTAAATGCACAAGGTGACATCACCCGTGTCAGCACACGCAGCAGCAAGGAGGTGGTGATGAAGGGCACCCTCAGCCAATACTTCAAGATTGGCCAGGAGGGCAAATATCGTGTCTATCATAACCAGTACAGCTCCAATGCCCTGGCCCTCAACAAGCACCAGCACAGAGAGGCGAGTAACAGCTCCGCTTGTTTTCTTCTGTCATTTGAGTGTTCCTGATCTTTCAGATTATCAACCTTGATTACTGACTTAACACCCACTTAATCTGTCTTTTCATCAGGACCACGACAAGAGGCGGCATCTCTCCCATAAGTTCTGCATGACGCCAGCGGGAGAATTCAAGTGGAACGGGTCCATTCACGGTTCGAAGGTTCTGACCATCTCCACATTGAGACTCACCATCATCCAGCTGGAGAACAATGTTCCGGCACCATTCATGCACCCTAACTGGGCCTCACACAGGTACAAACAGACCAGAGTGCAGTATTAACACAATTATGAAATGATGTAACAAAATTCTGACACTTGTGATGTTTGCTATCTGTTTTGTAACCGAGTGCGATTTAAGGTGATAAAACCACCTCACATGTAGAAATGAAAGTTAAAACTGTGGCAGTTTTATCGAAAGTAAAAGCAGACCGTGACCAAGCTGAAAACTTTAAACCAAATGAATCCTCAAAGCGAAAGCACCCAAAGTAAAGAGAGAAGTCTGAAAAGTGTTTCTTTGTTTGTTTTGTAGGACCAACTGGATCAAAGCAGTTCAGATGTGCAGTAAGGCCAGAGAGTTTGCTCTGGCTCTGGCCATCCTGGAGTGTGCCATCAAACCTGTGGCTATGCTGCCAGTCTGGAAGGACTCACTGGGCCATACCAGGTACACATACTGTAGTATACAGTTATTCATGCCATATATTTGTATAAATCTGAACTGAAATGATTTCTCAAACATATACAAATTGATAATTATAATCCCCTCCACAAAGTCTGTTTAAATGCAAAACATTCAAATACTTCAAGAGAGTGAAAAATCGTGCACGGGGAATGTGTGGTCAGGCAGAGCAGTTTAGCAGGCAGAGGCGATCATAACCAGATCAGATCAAAAGGCCCACCCTAGCTGTGAGGCATAATATTTAGACTGCAAGTCCACTACCAGTACCACCCACCTCTCCCTCTTCTACTGCTTCAACACTACAACGCCCCTTTTTTAAAGAAGTGATCGGACAAAATTTCATCTTGTTGGGACCAGAATGTGTGTGTGACTCAACTATGAGCATCAAAGTAAGTGAGAGAGAGAGAGAGAAAGAGAGAGAGCTTTGTAAGTTGCATTTCAGCAAAAAGTGTGAATAAGTGTTTTCATAGAACTTTTTCAAGAGCAACTATGATCTTCTCATCTTTTAGAGTTTTACATAATGTAGTTTTACATTTCCCCAAGAAGCTTTCCAACCGTTTATCTCCAATTAATAATAAGAAAAAAATAATCATGAATATTGTCATAGATTGGCTGAAGGTTTGAAAAGATGCAAATGGTTGTTTTGAAGCGACCTATCCACTACTTACAGGGTTTTTGCAAGCAAACAGATCACAATATTGTCTTTGAAACACATTATTATCACAACATTTCAGGTTATACTTATGATCATTTAAAAAATGTCTTCAGGTTAAACCGCATGACATCCATGGAGCGTGAGGAGAAAGAGAAGGTGAAGAAGAGGGAGAAGAAGCTGGAGGACGAGGAGACGATGCAACAGGCCACCTGGGTCAAGTACACCTTCCCCATTAAACACCAGGTAGGTCACATGACCACCGATGTTTGACTTCTCATTGGATTACTCAAACCTTAATTTCATATATCAGAAGTTGGATCATTTTTGTGTGTGTGTGCACACAAGGAAAACTTTCTTGTGCTTTGAACACACTGTATTTTGTATCAGTGAAAGTGCTTCAGGATGCACGCTGAGATTTGGCCACAGATTGTGCACTCGTCTTCATCACTGTTCAGGACGACCTGCTGGTCATAAACAATGCAGGTTGCATTTACTCTGTGCTCTGCTTTGTCCTTTCACATGACTGCTGCTTGTCACTTTGCCAAGATAATCCATCCCCCATATAAACAAGCATTGTACAGTACATAACACCCAGACATTGGATAGCTTCAATCACAGTGTTGTGCTAAATGTAAACAACATAACCACTGGAAATGTCCCTGGATGTTCACAGTCTTATGCACTGCACCAGTACTGATTTCCATGACATTATAAATTATTGCCTGGGAGCCACCTTGAGATGTGCCAGTAAAATGACTGACAGGAGAGTTGATTTAATAAGAGGCTGCTATCTTAACTATTCTGTGCCAGCACAATATTAATTGGAACATTAGCTTGATAATGAGGCAACAGTAATAATATTTCTCTCTAGTCTAGATTGAGACTTTAGTGCCTGGAAAACGGGAGTCATTGCTGTGGGAAAAACACTGGTGTGTATGTTGTGCGTACGTGCATGAGTGACCATCAAGGGCTCTTTGATGCAGCAGGTCGAGCTCTGCTGAGTCATTTCCCTCAGCAATTAGTGATCAGTATGTGAATAACCTCTAAACTTTTAATCTGTCTTTATACCTTCGCTCTCTGCTTTCCCACCACTTTTTTCCTGTTTCTTCCAATACACTCTTTCACCTCTTGTTGTTTCTTTATCACTCTTTACCTTTTTTTTTTTCAATCCTCTTCCTCATTCCTCTTTTCCTTTTCTTGTCCTATGTGAAGGTGTGGAAACAAAAAGGAGAGGAGTATCGCGTTACGGGTTACGGGGGCTGGAGTTGGATCAGTAAGACCTATGTGGAGCGGTTTCTCCCCAGGCTTCCTGGCAACACCAACGCTAACTACCGCAAAGAACTGGAAGGTCTGGAACAGGAGGCTTTGAGGCCTAAAAATATGGTTTTCAATCATTTGTAATTTGGTTTTATGTAATTTCAAATCTCTTTGAAACTTTTGAAGCAGTGAATTCGTCTCTTGTTCGGTAATTTTAACGATGTCGATGTGTGTTTTGGTTTTCCCTTCATGAACGATGTGTCTGAAATCTGTTAAGAGATGTCACAATTTGTCCAAATTTTGAAAAGATTTTTACTCATTTGGCTTTTATGAATTTATTATCAAGGTGCCAATCAAAGTATTCTTAACTGCATTCACCCTTAGTTGCTAGTATTTATTTGCAAATGTCCAGTAAAGCTGCAGATTAATTGCAGCGTCAAATTGTGTTAACCATCATGTTTTTCAAGGAATTCTTTATGTAGAAGAACTTAAAAGCTGGAGATGATAATCAAGTGTGTTTATTTTTTTTATTAACAGATGAGTCATGCTCCTAAATTACAAGCTAATTGAAAAATAAACTCTCATTCTGTTTTTCCAAAGATGCTAAACTCGGCAAGAAATGTACCCTGCTGGACTTGAGTCGACGGCCCAGTGTAGCCGCACCAGAAGCTCAGGGAGTCACCGCCTCGAGTGGTGACACAAGAGATCAAGACTCATCTACCCTCTCCGAACCTGTGACGGATCGTCTGACGTCTGTCGAGGATTCGGACTCTAACGAGAGGATGGAGGAAGAAGAAGAAAAGAAAGAAGCTGTGGATGAAAAGGAAAAGTCTGAGGAACTGTCCGCAGATGAATCACCTGCAAAGATGGAGGTGGACCCCACAGATGCACCATCGGATGAAGAGAAAAGTATGAGTGTGACTTGATGTAGAGTAGCGTTATATATTCAATTACTTGAATATAAAACTTGTCAGTCTAACCATAATTATAAAATACATTTACTTAAATTTTGTGTATCCATTGCAAACTTTTTCAATTTGACAGAAATGTCAATGTGAACCTAATGTTTATAGCAATGTGAATTAAAGTCTAAACTAATTTTCTCTCCAGGATCCAGTATTCAGGAAGATAAGGTTTCCATGAAGGAGGAGCCTACAGAGGGCCCTCCACGGCCTTTTAACTACGATGTAGTGGATGTCAGCAAGGGCTTCCTCACCCGCATTGCCTACAAGAAGAAGAAGACCTCCAAGCTGGACAGCCTGCTGGAGCGCCGAGTAAAGCAGCACATTATTGAAGAGAGGCAGAGGCAACAGGTGTCTGCCTCCAAACCCCAAACGCCCACACCAGTTTCAACCACTTCAACCCCAGCTCTGAGCACTCCAGTCCGGCCACGGTCACCACTCAAGCCCCACGCTCTGGCTCAGACGCAGGTCGCACCGGGCGAAGCTGTGAAAGTGGAGGGGAAATCTTCCACGACACAAATTCCTGGACCAGGAGAGGTTAGAGAAGGAAAAATTAAAGGGGAGAGTCAGGCTGAACTCTCTAAAACTGCAGATGAGATTGTCACTCCTCTTTCTTCTCCTGTTCAGGACTCCACACCCAAAGACAGTTGCAGTACAGGTACAGACAGAGATTCAACTTCACCACAAAACCAAACCACCTCCATGCCCCAGGAACTGGAGGCAGACTTACTGGAAAGGACTACGGGGCCAAAAGAAACTAATTCGGGTAGTTCAGGGCAAGAGGGTGTCAAACAACCTGATGTCCATGAAACAGCACAGGGAACTAATTGCTCTTTAGAGCAACAAACAGCCAGTGTACCATCAGATGTTACCAAGGCTGCACATACTGAAAATATAGTGTCTGAGGTATCGAGCATGAAATTGGACTCAGTAAGGACACCTACAAGTGTTATTGACCAAAAAAGCAGTCAAAACACATCTCCTTCTAAACCTCCTCAGCAAAGCCCAGAAACTTTAAGCTCAGCACAGTCGGGCATTGAGGAAAATGGCATGGGGCCAGACGAGAACCAAGAAAATATGCAAAGTATTGGACAAGGTCGAACCGAAGGTGCCGGCACTCCCGATTCAGTTTCTCCTCTCCCTCAGGTAAATGGTAATGATCGTTTGAGGAGTGAAACCATGTTGAATAACTCAAATAACGGTGTGCTCACCAACAGTCCCCAGCTCAAGGTGAACAGTGTTGATAAAGTCGAGGAAGAAGGGCTGGTTGTGTCGCTGAAGGACAGCACACAGCAAAAGCCTTTAGTGAACGGAGATTTGGCCCCTGTAAACGATAGCACAGAGGTTGTGGGAAAGGAACCGAGCCTAGATTCTAAGGTAGAGGTTGAAAGCAAGATAACGATATCGGATCAGGACTACAAACCTCCGCTGAAGATGACGAGGCTGGAGAACAGCATAGACACACTCGGAGCTAAAACTCAGAGCACTATACAGCACAACAGCACATCACCGTTTCAGTCTGCGGAGACTAAACCCAGTCCGGTGGTCAAGGTCATCAGAATGGCGCCCTCTCCTATACCTTCAGCGGAGGAGTCCAGTCTGAGCGACGACTTTGCGGAAGAGAACAGCAACAGTGGGACGACGGAACCGCTCAAGACCATCATCACCCAGGTAATGACAACCTCCACGACGACCACGACGGTGGTTTCTACGGAGATGAGGATAGCCAAATTACCATCGCATGCATCCGCAGAAATTACAAAGCCGGCAGTGTCAACAACAGAGAGCAGTGCGGTGACCACCCTCACGACCATGACGAAAACAACTGTGACCAAAATCTGCTCTTCTGGGCTCGATGGTCAGTCGGAAGACAGCCAGAGTGAAATGGTGACACAAGAGCAGGAGTCAACACTCTCAGCCTCTATCAGTAAGTCAACAACTGACGCCAGCGGTAGGACCTCAGCGTCATGTGTCGCCGTGAGCCAGGAGGACTCATCCACAAAGGGCCGCGTCCGCCTCGTCAAATTCTCCCGCACCAAGAAGACACGCTCAGACACCGCCCTTCCTTCTTACCGCAAGTTTGTCACCAAGAGCAACCGCAAGAGTATTTTTGTCCTGCCACATGACGACTTGAAGGTGCTGGCGAGGCGAGGCGGATTCCGTGAGGTTCCTGTTTTTAGCTACAATGCCAAGCCAGCCCTGGACGTCTGGCCGTATCCTTCACCCAGGCCCACATTTGGCATCACCTGGAGGTAATCTCTCTCTCTCTCTCTCTCTCTCTCTCTCTCTCTCTGTAACTGGCTCTCTTTCTCACACACTTAAGCTTTTCACCCCTTTCACCCACCTACAACCATTATGGAAATTTTTCACTCTGTTTGTGTTATGAAGCCTTAACTGTAAAAAGTTACGGTCCTAATGCTTACATAATTATGCACCTCATATGTAACGGAAAGGTCACTGGTTAAGTCGCGTCTAATTGGTCTCCTTGGTGAAATTCATCCCTTGCACTTGAGCCGTTATAGCTGCTTGGAATCAGTGGGAAGCGGCTTGTTCAAGAGCAGTAGATGTACACACTGTACCGTATGTCATTTTTGAGCGGGGAAAACCAATGATCCCAACACTGAATCACTGTGGGTCTTGTACTATTAGGAACCCAAAACTTGAACCCAAACTTCAGGGGAAACTTCCATTTTTTTGATGCACTTTTAAATAGAACATATAAGTTTTATTATTTGACAGTCAGACATGATTTGTATATACCGACTCCCAAAAATTTGTCATTAAAAACCCCGGAATGGCACAACTCCAAATTTCACTTTTAATTAAAAAATTAAAGCAAGACTAGAATTCACTTAGAACAGTATTTTATGAATGGCCTTTTCAGGGTAAAATATTTCAAAATGAACCTTAATTAGAAGACACCCCCGTGTTTTTTCCCTGGATTTATGTTTTGTAGCAGAGCACCCGGCCAGAGAAAGGATCCAGTCGTGAAGAGATTTGTCTTCCACATGTTCAGCAGTGACTTGTGTGTGTGTGTGCAAGTTTCACATACAGTGCACATAAAGTCTGGATCCCATGAATCAACACACAAGGCTGTGGTACATGGGTAGTATTGTAGAAGTTATTCATATTTATACTGCATATTTTTTAATTTTAGTGGAGCCCAGTTGCTTATAGATAACTAGTTACTTTCTAATAATGTGAATTTTCAAAGAACACCAATTCTTTTTATCAGCTGACTGAATGAAAACAGCTCATTTTTCACCCTAATGAGAATATTGGGTGACATAACGAGGCCTTTGTAGTTCTGTTTCTTAAAGAATTATACACAAATGGTGAGATATGTTTTAATTTTAAACCTTTTTTCATAACCGCACACTTTTCTAACAGCCATAGTTTTAATTTGTGATATTTACAACAACAACCGTAGGGATAAAGACGCTACTATTTCCTTTCACCGTCCAACCTTTTAAACACTTTTTCCTGTTTATGTCTCAGTACCGTGTCCTGTTGATTTGTTGTTCTTTATGTTTTCATCCTCCCTGTCTGCCGTTCGTGGCTTTGGCCGCTAGCGACGTTAATGGCTCCGAGCCCGGTGTCTCTGGTTATTCTTGACCGGACCTCAGAGTTCCGAAGCAGACATGAATCATCTAGCGGTCGGAGAAGTGTCAGGATGTTCACTTTGTGCAATGACCCAGCCCTGCAACCCAGGGATATTTTCCCGCCTGTGGTTACACATGGGAAAGGGAATATCTACCAACCCCTTAAGGATACACACATCCTCATCCTGATCAGTGTTTTTATAGATGTTCAAGATGTTTTAAACGAGCGTGTCTTAAGTGAGAGTGAGATGACGTCAAGCAATAACTCATAGACTGACTGATGACAACCTGTTTGTTACACCCTAAAGTATTCATTCAATTAAAAAGGACTAAATGAAGCTTCCTATTTGAATTTAGTAGTCAGACATAGTATCTGTTCTTCAAACAAATCAACATATAAAATGAATTGCAGTATTAAAGGTGGCAGACAGTCATCCTGTTTCTTTCATGGAAATGGTCATGATGGGACAGAAAATCACCAAAACCTCAGTCTGGTTTTACTCTGCCTCTTCCTGTTCCATGATCATACTGCAATATGTTTTTTGCAACACTGAGCAAGTCACCGGTGGTCAGTTTTTTTTTGTTTTTTTTTCTGCATTAATGACCTGCATGACACCATGGCAGTAAAGGAACGCCAGCTCTCTACTATCCACAGCTGTATAACAACTACTCCTTCTCTCCATAGAGTTTATATTCATTCTCCAAATATGATTTTAAAGCAAAATGTTTACAGCAGACATATTTCTATTCTCTCAGATTTTTCTAAAAGGTCATATCAGTCCTCTGTTCTACAGGTGTAACACTCAATATTTCATTCTTGCATTTAGTTATGAATAATGCTTGAATCATTTGTGGGTGTTGCGTCCAGGTATCGCCTGCAGACGGTGAAGTCTCTGGCCGGTGTCAGCCTCATGCTGCGGCTCCTGTGGGCCTGTTTGAGATGGGACGACATGGCCGTCAAACCATCCGCTGCTGTCGGCACCACGCGTACAGGTATAACAATCAAATAAATAAAGATGCCTTCATTCAAACTTCTCAAGTAGTGTAAGTAGGTGCTGGTATGAAAGTAGCAACTGCAGCTTAGTTTAGAAATGAGAGTGGAATTAATTGAGTTGTTTGATATATGAGATTCTTTACTGTGGGTGTTTTGGCCAAAAGAAACCTACAGAAAAAGACAGGTTTCACTGTTTTTTTTATGTTGTATGGAGTGCATTTCCTCCATCTTCTCGGGCTTTCCTCCTCATCACCATACCAACCCAGCCCTATCCCCACTCATTGCTACAGAGACATCAGATACCGAAATCACCACCACGGAGATCATCAAGCGCCGTGACGTGGGGCCCTACGGCATCCGCTCGGAGTACTGCATCCGCAAAATCATCTGCCCCCTTGGTGTGCCTGAGACGCCGAAAGGTAAAACACTGAAGAGAGAGGTTAACCAAAAAAAAAAGGAAGCTTTGACCTACCCAGACAAAATTATGATTGTAGCTAATTCATCTTGTCCACCCTCCCAGAAACCCACACTCCTCAGAGGAAGGGGCTGCGCTCCAGTGCCTTGCGCCCCAAGAAGCCTGAACCTGCCAAGCAGACGGGACCGGTGGTGATCGAGACTTGGGTGGCTGAGGAAGAACTGGACCTCTGGGAGATCAGAGCCTTCTCAGAAAGGTCAGAGGGTCACAGGGGTCGGTCAAGGATGTGATGCTTGTACCTGAAGAGTCAATAATCTGATCTGTCAGAACTAGTTCGAAACACGATGGAGATTTTACTGATATTCTTCCTTTCAACAAATTTTTGAGTGGTTCTTTTCTCTGTTACAGGGTAGAGAAAGAGAAAGCTCAGGCAGCAGAACAAGCCAAGGTAAGTGTGCATTAGTTCAGTAGTTTTTACACAAAAAGCTCAATTTCTTCAAACACTACTGAAAAAGGTACTTACTTATTTCAAACAAGGCTTACCTCTTATCTTTGTGCAGAGGACAATATTTGATCACTATTTGATTTTTGCCCCAAAACATCCCACTGTATTTTAACTTTTGACATATCTTTCGAAAACTTTATTAATTTACCGACTGACTTATTTCAGAAACGTCTGGAGCAGAAACCCGGCACAGTCACGGTTACTCCAACAGGGACTCCCACCACACCTGCCTCCACGCCCAAAGTCATTGTCGGTTCACTGTCAGGCCAGGGCACCCCCAGCACCAAGGTGGTACTGTCCACCAAGATGGGTACCCCCGTCACATTCCAGCAGAACAAGAACTTCCAGCAGTCGTTCGCCACCTGGGTCAAGCAGGGTCAAAACACACAAGGTATGTAGTGAGTGTTCGAGTGCAACCAATGGCCGGTTTGTTCTACGTTAGCATGGGGCAGCAGTAGGGACGAACAGTGTACTCTTTGTTCTTACCTATATTAAGGGAAACGGCATGTCAGAACACATGTTACCAAGAGATATGCCATTCAGCCTTAAATTTAACATCAAGGTATAATCTATAATTCTCTAACAACATGCTGTTGTGTTACATTTTTGTATTTGTGTATTTATTGTGGCTGTCAAATGCATGTGACTCACTGTAGCTGTGCTAACTAAAAGGTGTGTTAGTTGATTGGATGTAATGAACTAGGCAACAATTACATGTTTCACCAACAAAGTTTAAAACTCTGTGGAAATGTTTTAGTTCAGACACTGTTGGTCTTTCATCAGAGAATTAGCTAGATGTTCCCATGGTGGTTATCACATGGTAGTATTGGATTCACAGCTGCGAAAGTATTATATTTGTTGTAATTTTTTTTGTCTGTTTGCTTTATTAGGAGCAGGCACGGAGACCACTGTGGCCACGTCTGGTGGGCACACCTTTCATATTACGGGAACCTCCGTGGGTGGAAAGGTAGTGACCACCAAGTTGCCGCTGCCAGCCAACAGCAAGATCGTCACAGTCAACGTGCCAACTTCACAAGGAGGTACAGCAGGTTTTAATAAGTCACACCTCAGAGGCAGACGGAGGGCACAAGTTATTCCATGTAGACATTTCTTCTTTCCATCCACCGCCATTTCCGGATGCATGTCATGTTTGTGTTTTCATTGCTTCACCTCGGACCCACAGCTGAGACATTTCAAATATGTCGAAGGAGCCAAATTAGATCTGGCTCGTTAATTGGATGCCATTGTAAGCACTTTAGCGTGCCAACCATGCGCAAGGCGCTGTAGAAGGACCGAGTCTGTCTTCTTTCATTTGAAATGATGTTGGTGCCAGCTGCCGCAGGCCCAAATATTTTGAAAGTCTACAAATTAGATACAAATCAGACATTCCTCTCTTCCTGATTGCCATTAGGGGCGCGACGGTTCAACAAGCCCACGGTTTGTATTATTGCAGCTTTCGGTTCGGTTTGTTTGCCACATTAAGAAGAAGAAAAACATTTTTAAAAAAAACATTTCTAATGTTCTCTTAATATTTTGTCTTATTTGCAAAATTAAGATATTTCATAACATATGAAATCAACAAATATTCTTTCAAAAGCAAAAGTGTTTTACCTTGTTTGTCTGAATTTGCCTGAAATGACCTCGTTAGGGCCAGGGATATATTTGGGTGACAGATGCCCCATTATGTTAGATGTATCACTATTAGCATACCCTATATGTGTCAAGCGATATTCACAGACAGTCTCTTTTTTTTTATTAATGACCTTCGCTCCCTCACTATTATAGTCAGGGAGGAAACCTAAAATGTTCCCACACGGGTGACTTAAAAGATAATGGTGCATCCTCGAACGTTACGTTTTGTCCTCCACATGCCACATCTCCACCCTGTATTCTCTTTATACATCCAGTTCCACCTACATGACTCATCGTTGGTATACTGATAGTTCATTGGACAGCTACTCTCCAGGGATGGGGAAAGGGAAGGGAGAGTCTTGCATGCACACAACAAAACAACTTTTTATTCCTCGCGGAACTGAAAAAATTGCAGCTCACATGTGCAAACCGGGCGGCGGTTTGTGCAGCGAATGGTTCCGTTTTTTTACGGTTCGAGTTTGCATCCCTAATTGCCGCTGTCGTCGAGCCAAGTACACAAGTATAAGGTTGTTTTTTAAAGGCCCACAACTTAGGCCCCTCGCCTGTCTCTCTGAATCAACTACACAGCTGTTAGAGTGAGTTTTGCCACCTTAATGCAGTTTTTCTATACAACGTTTATCTGGGCTGGTTACAGACCTCAGAATCCTCTCCCACAGCCCTGATTTGTTCAGTAACACCCATTATCGCCCGACTCTGCAGTTTCCTTCAGCTCAACGGAGCTTTATAGCATCTTTCAGCTCATTGTTTTGGTTTTCCAGCCAGCAACTTTACTGTTTTGGCTCAGTCTCACTGCTCCCATAGAAGTGTTGTCAGACGTAGAGCGCAGGTGTTTTCAATGAAAAAGGTGTGATAAACCCCCTCTACACTACCTGCCCAGTTCCCAATTGGCAGACAGGCAAAGTTAGCGACTAGCTGGTGAACATAGTGGAGCGTGTGACAGCTACAGAGCCGGATATTTCCCTCAGGAATTAGCAAAGACTAAAACCAGAGCTAAAAGCAAAGCTAATTTCAGACTTCAATTTGCCAAGTGGACAAAAGATGCTGATCACTGTCTGAGCAAGAGAGGAAGAGGAAGGAGAGAGTTAAATGAATTAATGCATACTTCGAATGTTAAGCTTAGTTAAGTCCAGCCATCTGGTTCAAGTTGCTACAAATTTTAACAGGTGCAACCATTTTAGATGCAGCCAGTCGCTCACTGTGTATGTGCTGCTGTGGCAGCCTGCTGTGCACCAACTGTATTGTGGTGTAAACTATGTGCAAACCCCGTGAGTCAGCAGCTTAGTTTGGCATGGCACATGATGTCTGGTTGTGTCCTGTCGGCATGGTAATCTAATAGAAAGCTGTTATTTTGGTTGGAAGATTTTGGGATGGTAGACTTGTGTAGTCTGAGGTTATAAATCCAGACTGCAGATTTAGAATTGAATCTCAAATTAGGTGCTTTTTAACTTTTTGAAATGTCAATATTGACACCGCGGATGAGGCGATGGTTTGTACTGAGAACCACCTGCCCTGTCTGTGGTCCTGTCAAATTATCGGATGATGGATAAAGCACAACACCCAGTAAAGGTGGTCTGTCATGATGACATGCTCCATTAAAGCTGTTGACAGCTCCGGTTTGGGTCATAGGTCAAATTCAGCTTTCACAAAATCAGTCACTTGATTACATGCTGTAAACACTAGATATATTTTTGAATTCAAATGTGAAATTTCAAGTGAAAGAATTTCTGTTAAAATTTAACAAAAAAAGCATAGGAAAGGTTAATTTGGTAATTCAAATACCTTTATAAGCTGGATCCACATTCCCTCCAGTTGATACAGACTCCATTCGTGCAGATATAAAGCCACAGTAACTAATAGAAATCCTAATTTTCAAAGATGATGCAACGATGACGCCCTTACCAAAATCTCATCATTTGATATAAACTAGCTTAAATAAAACATCGCAATCACCAGATAAAATGAAAAATATTCACCAAGGATACAAAGAAAGTGATTTTTCTTACCTTTTTGAAGTGACTATGAAGGAGAAACTAAGTTCAGGTGGAGTGTAACCATTTAATGGACATGTGTATTTATCCAGCATGACTGTTGGGCGCCCTGTTTGTTTTGGAAGGGCTTAAGGAAGTTAGGCAGGAAAACAAGTTTACCCTGAGGTCTGCTTCCCAGACAGGTAGCCCTCTATAGCGGGATTCCATTTTTCTTTTTTTTCTCCGTCTTTTTGAATAAAAGTGTACCTCTCCACTCACCGGAGTCCCAACTCCCCGACCTCTACAAACAAGCCAGTCCATAGAAACGAGTGTTTGATGTGTGCGACCAGAGCAGCAACTCCCCACGTCTTACGACCGGGCTTAACGTCCCTGTTTGAAGAGGGAAACCCTTGATGTATAGGTTTACCTGCTTGGTTGTGGTTGAAAAACCGCAGCAAGAAGGCGAAAAGGAGCAGAGGGAAAAGAGCGACACTCTTGACGGTTTCCATTTCTGCCGTCGACTTCACGTGAGCTCACAGAGCCCGGTGAACAAATATGAAACGCTCCCTTTGTCAGATTAAAGTAGGATCTGAATTCATGCATAATTTATGAGGGCGTTCAAGTATGTTGGGGGAAACCCAACTAAGCTTTCAGTGAGCCATTGAAGATTTTGTTTACCTGCTCAACTAATATTTACCATCGCTGTGATCAAAAGCTGGCCATCTCGCAAGGAGAGAAGCCCACAAATAATGTATTGAGCTGAGTCAATGCGGGACCTCTGCACAACTGCTCACTTGTAACATGCAAACATGTAACCACCGCTTCACATCAGTCATTGTATTAAGACTGTTTAGGCTTAAAGCATTCACTTTCTTGCAGTATTTTTCTTAAACTGAATTGCCTCACAGTGCCATCTGTGTCATTGCTTTATATATTTCTTCTTCCCTGCCATTATGATGTAATCTTGACTGATTATTAGAACTGCTTTCTGGAAAACCCTCATTGTGACTCTTCACCCTCCTCTTCTCTCTGCAGGTGTGGTTCAGCAGAAGGTGTTGGGTATCATCCCCTCCAGTACGGCGGGCGGTGCCCAGACCTACACCACATTCCAGCCCCGCACTACCACGCTTAACATCAGGCCCAACGCCCCAGGCTCCCAGCAGCAGGTACATCTGTCTTCTCCCTGCACCCGAGTATTCACATTTTATAGTCTACATATCTGCTCTCCATCTTTTCCCTCTGTTGCTTTTTGTTTGGTTCATGTTTACATGTGTACTGAAGGCTCTCACATTACAGGCTCTGTTGCCTTTTGCTGTTTTCACTTTTTGAATAATGAGTTTTATGTAATTATTTCCATATTTTGGCAGAAAGGAGAAGCAGTAACTGTGGATGTTGGTTTGTTTTTTATTACATCTTGGCAGGAAGAACCTGCTGGCTTTTGAAATAATTCATTAGTAACGTCTTTATGAAAATATCTATTAGGTTCTAGCAGCTGGTGGTCAGATCCGTCCAGGAATGACAGTGATCCGAACCCCAATCCAGCAGACGGGACCCTTGGGAAAGACGATACTCAGAACACCCCTCATGGTCCAGCAAGGTAATGGAACGAGTCAGTATGTTGTTCCCTGCCTCTTCCTAAAATACTAATACAACATCCCTCGGGTGAGTAAATCTGTGAGATTCTTGCATTACCTATCCCGTATGTTAAACTTTCCTTCCTCTTCTTAGGTCAGGGTGGTCAGCAAGTAGTGACGCAGATCATTCGCGGCCAAGCGGTGTCCACAGCAATATCGGGTGCCAGCCCTGTTGCCACAGTCACTGGACAAGGGGCAGCCAGCCCCACCTCAGGGGGACAGGCAGCTGGCCAAACACCACCCGGCACACCGCGGGCGCAGGGGCAAGGCCAGGTTAAACTCACCCTGGCACAGCTCACCCAGCTCACACAGGTTAGTGGTGGGACACTGAAAACTCCAGGATGTCCTACATCACACAAATAAATTAGACTTAAAGGATATATAAAGTGTAACTTTTCAGACATATTAAATAAATACAGTGCCAGTCAAAAGTTTGGACTGATTCACCTACTTACAAGCTTCTTTCTCTACCTCCCGTAGAAGCAGCAGGCTGGGTCAGGTGTGGATCGGCAGGCTGGTGTCGGTGGTACCCAACAGGCTCTGACGGTGATGGTTCAGGGTCAAGGTCAGACCACTGGCCAGCTGCAGGTCATACCTCACGGCGTCACTGTCATCCCAGGACCCGGCCAGCAGCTCATGCAGGCGGCGTTGCCCAACGGCCAGGTGCAGCGCTTCCTCTTCACGCCCCTGGCCTCAGCTGCTACACCGACGTCAAGCACAGGTATGAAAAGTATGAATCAGTGTTTGCATTTTAGGACGGGATTAGTCCTAAAATATCTTTCCTACAATGTCATTTTCTTTCTCTCTCTCTCTCTCTCTCCAGCCACCACAGTTCCCGGCCAGCCCAACTCAACTTCCACCAAAACCCCGGCCCAGCCCGCTCAGCAGGCAGCCTCCCCCGTCCAGGCAGGGGCAGCCCCCCTGGCCACCACCAGCACCCCTTCTTCAGCCACCCCACAAGGCCAGTTACCCCCCCAGACGCAGGCCCACATGCCCATTCAGTCTCCCACCTCGCTGCAGGTGAAAACGCAGGGAGGAACCACCCAGTTGCAGCTGCAGCAGACGCCCCAGCTCATCAGCATGTCTGGACTACAACAGCAGGTACAGGTATGATTAGACTAGTGGTCGGTCGTGGAGAAGTTAACCATCACTTCACTCCACAAACTGCAGTAGTTCAGATAACCTTGAGTAGTTTAGAAACCGGACACTGCTCAGGTGGAGCTACATGATGTCCACACCATCTAAATAAATTTCTTTATTCAAGTCAGTAAACAAAAGCATGATTTTTCTTTTCAGTTTTTGTTAAATGTATCTTCTGTGTTGTGGCTGCAGGTGTTGGCCCAGCTGCAGGCCCAGCAGGGTGGAGGCTCTCTGCCACAGCACATCAAACTGCAGCTTCCTATCCAGATACAACAGACTGGGACCACCTCAGCTCAGGGAGGACAGGTAATGCAGCTGGCCTGCTAAACCAGACTCTAGCTTACATTACCTTCACAGAACCTTGCAAAGGTTTTTTTTTTTTTTTTTATCCCACTGGATCATCAGAAAATTAGAATTATTCTGTATTTGATACTGTGGCTACTTTTAGAATACCCTAACCCTACATCTGTAATAGTATAACTGTAATATTTACCAAAATGAGAGGTTCAAATTAAATAAATGCAGCTTCATTGGAAGTATCAGTTGATTCATCACCACTGCTTCAGATATTTTGCATATATTCTTTATGCTGTCTTCACAGATCGGGAACGTTGTGACTATCCAGGCAGCATCTGTCCAGGAGCAGCTGCAGAGGATCCAGCAGCTCAGAGAGCAGCAACAGCAGAAGAAGAGACAAGCTGCAGAGGCTAAGAGAGAGCAAGCCCTTAACGCAGCCAGCCAGAGCGACATCATTCAGAAACAGGTGTGTGTGTGTGCGTGTGCATGTGCGTGCGCTCAGGCACTCATCATAACCAGGTCATCCATCTCAGTCCAAAGCTCGTTCTCTCTCTCTTCCTCTCTCTGCCGGCCATCAGTACATAAACAGTCATCATCCTCCAACCCGTCCACCAAGACTGGGTTTATTTTTACAGCTCAGACTCTGTCTCTGTTTGGTGGACGTAACACTGCCAATACTACTGTGTGTGTGTGTGTGTGTGTGTGTGTGTGTGTGTGTGTGTGTGTGTGTGTGTGTGTGTGTGTGTGTGTGTGTGTGTGTGTGTGTGTGTGTTCTCACCTGTCTCCGTGTGTCTATTTGACCTACTATTCTTCTGATTCTAGTGCATGTGTGTGTGTGTGTATCTATGTTCCAGTTTTTTGTTTCTGCATATTCAGCTAATATACTCTGACGTAGGCCTGCGTGTGGTCTTCCTGGTTGCGTTCAATAACAATCCATTTGTTGCACACATCACGAGTCTTAAAGTAAAGCTATTTCCTCTCAAACTGCTGACAAACATGTTGTTTGCTTCTTTGCATCACGTTTTAGGTGGTGATGAAACAAAACGCCGTGATTGAGCATCTGAAGCAGAAGAAGACCATGACACCTGCAGAGAGAGAAGAGAATCAGAGGTTAGCTGTGTGTGTGTGTGTGTGTGTGTGTGTGTGTGTGTGTGTGTGTGAGAAAATGTGTGAATACCACTTTGTGGGTGTTCAGAGGTTTCTTTTTGGTGGGCACGAGGTTTATTTTGAAGTGTTCTGGGTCATGAGAAGAGTTAGACTTTTTTTTCACAAATCAAACTGAAAGCGCTGTGGCAACATGTTTTTGAAGCGACAGAAAGCATAGAAAGGATGTACAGCGTAGGATTATTATTGGTGGGACGATGTCGTCTTATGGAACTGTAACATCACCACCAAAGCAGTATATACGTTATCCTTTCCTCTCTCTTTTTGAGTTTTGTCCAATATCACGTCGGGAGACTCTGCACAGCATGGGAACTTTTGGATGTGCAACCACCAACAGCTGCACGTCCTCACTGTGACCCTACAAGCAAGAACATAAAGACTAATCCGTTTATAAATGAGAAGAGTTTTACAGCAAAATTGCACAATACCCTTCCAGACGTATACTGATCTGTAGGGATGTAGGGACTTTAAACTTCTAATAAAAAATCTATCAGCTTGACATCATTAGACATAAAATAATGTCTAAAATGGGCAGATAATTAAATAGCCTCACTTTTATTACTAATATCACATGCATTGATCTTAATCTAGTATCACCTCAGTGACCAACTGGCACTGTTTTAACCACAGCGTAACAGTCTTCAGTAGTTATTTCCTGAGGACCAAGTGTCAAAAAGTTTCTATCTTGAAAAGGTGCAGTTTTATTCTGAAAAGCAGAGTTACTATGACTGTGAACATGCAAATAAAATCTATAAAATAAAAAGGCAAAGTAGTGCAACAGTAAGAAATGTTTTCCACCTTCTTCCCTTTTCCTTTTTTTTCTACGTTGTAGATAGATTATACTCTGACCTATGGTTGACCCTGTCAACCATGTGTTTATGTCCACAGAAGGTGTGTCAACACTGAGTCCATTCACACAGACCTGAAATACCAAACCCAGACTAACCTGACATCATTACAGCAGCTCTGTCTGTTGTCTGTCTCTCCGCTCCTTTTTTCCATTTCTTCATGTCATCCTTTTCTCTCGCTTTTCCTCCAAAAAAACACGATTCCGTGTGTAAAACCGGGAGCTCAGCTTGCCTTGTCCCGTTTCATCGGTCGCCTCCGCTCCCGCGCTGCGTTCGCGGCGTGAACTTCGGGTGGCCCGTCTTTGACCTCAGCAGCCGTCGTGGATGTGCTGGTGTGTCGTTCACACGAACGTACGCCGGAGAAGACAGACACTCTGTTGCTCAACGCGAACCAACAATTTTCAATCTTAGTTGTGAATGTTAGCAAACACAAGTGAACATACTGTCGACGTAGATTTACTGTAATATACTGACGCTAATCTTTGACAAAACGTTGGCAGCCCCAAGTGATATAAGGTCAGTTGGAAAGCGTAGTGTATATCCGAGTATCTCCCTGCTTAATATTCCTTGTACTACTTTTGCTTTGCAGGAAGTTATGTCATCACACAGTGTAGGACCTCATATGTGACCCTGAACCCCCATGTGTATTTTAACTTGCTCGAATTTGCGTGTATGACGTTTCCTCCTCGCTTTCCCATGTTTACAAGAGCAGTGAGGCTTCCCATTAGTTCTCTATCTGTTCATCTCTCACCATACCTCTCTTCCAACTCTCAGCTCCACTCCCATATTACTGAAGCACACACAAATAAACACCCGAACAACCAAATAACCCTGCAACATCTGCGAGACACGTGGCCCAGTAACGCAGCTCCGCGGTTCTCACAGAGATGATGACACAATCGCAGCCAGTTTTAGGAGGTAGCCATGTTATCTTCGGGATTTCAGAAGGCTATGTTGTTTGATTTGTCGATCAATTCATGCAGAAAGTGTTTACACTCATCTGTTTTTTTTTAAGAAGTTGAAACCATGTATCCCCTGAGCAAGTTGTTTTTGGATAAGGCAAACTGTTTGTTTTTTCTTTTTTGTGTTTTAGCCATTATTTGATAGTTCACAGCAGAGAAAGGAAAAAATTTTTAGAAAGACGAGGATGAGACACAAGGAAAACCCAGAGCCAGAGTCAAACCCAGGACCACCAGAACGCCTGGAGGACCGGAGTCGAGAGAAACGCTTTCATTGTTCATTGACACGCACTGCCGTTTCATGCGTGTGGAAAGTTAGATGTTCACATTTCGAAGTAGCCAATAGCCGTGAAGGTTTTTACTCTCTGAAACATTGAAGCATTGTTTGGATTAATATTCCGCTCCTGCCCACCAGTGTTTCAGAGGGATAACTTTCTTCCTCTGTGACTTCAACTGTAGCGGTTCTCTGACCTCTAGATTCAGATATGTGATAATCCTTTCCCTCCCTTTTCTTTTATCCTTCTCCCTTTTCTCAGCAGGAGTATTAAGTGTATTTTATTCCTTTAAAAATAGCCTTATTACACTCGGGTCCTCATTAGATTCAGCAGAGCTATTTCTTGAGCCGTGTTTTAGGTGAGAGTGTCATTTTTTCTACTTCATTTACGGGCCCGTTCATCCTCAACGTGCAGTACAGCACTGTTCTATATAACATCTATTTATGATGCTCTTATAAAAGGTTAGGAGGACATAAGTCATTAATTAATTCACCTCCTGTCTGTTCAGGATGATTGTATGCAACCAGGTGATGAAGTACATCCTGGACCGGATAGACAAGGACGAGAGGCAGGCGGCCAAGAGGAGGAAGAAGGAGGAGGTGGTAGAGGCAAAGAAGAGGTTGGCCAATGCCAGCAAGCTCTCGTCACTTCTCTACCGGCACAAAGAGAGCCTCAAGATGGAGATCCTGAAGAAGCGGGCGCTTCTCGACAAGGAGCTGCAGCTCGAGGCCCAGGTACAGAGGGAGGGACATAACAGCAGAACAAGGAGGGCGAAATCTGTTTGCATTGAAATATTATGTTATACATTGTACATAAAAACAGGTACATGAGAAAGAAAATAAGTTTAAAAATAATTCTGAAGAAATGGTGCAAGAAACAACATTGAAAACACATTTTTTTCCTTTTAAATCGTTATTGAACATAAATGAGAGAATCTGGCTTTAGCTCATTAGCTGTTGTATCCCCATCTGTCCCGTCATTACCGTCCTCAGGAGGAGCTAAAGAGGGACCTGTTGCGGATGCGGAGGGAGAAGGAGAGGGCTCAGGCAGCGGCCCAACAGGCGGCCCAGGCCGCCGCCGCCGCGGCTCACAGCCAGCAACAACACACTCTAGCACGCACACACGGCATCACCACTCAGCACCACCTCACCACGACCGTCACCTCCGCACACAAGAGGAAACGCGAGGAGGAGAGGGAGACGGCGTCGTCGGCAAAGTCCAAGAAGAAGAAGATGATCTCGACGACGAGCACCAAGGAGAGCAAGAAGGACACCAAGCTCTACTGTATCTGCAAGACGCCCTACGATGAGACCAAGTACGATGACGCCATGTTCAGTACTTTATTACCTTACAGTCCTTTTAAATACATGATTCCCGATGAGAAATCTGATTGTCCAGGAACTGGCAGGGTGGAGTCTACAGCTCTGAACTTTGCTGACTGGTCAAACAGAAGCCTCCGTGTGTAAAGCATTCATTCATTGGTTGTAGAATCAATATTAGGACGAGGGATGGAATTTCGTTTAAAGTTGATGTGTAAACGTAAGTTGTGTAGCCAACTTCCTGACTAGGAAGGGAAACCTGATTTGTTAATTGTATCAATGTGGCCATGCATTAAGTAAAAAAAAACCACTCAGCAGATCTTTGCATCTGGCCTCTCTGCTGCTTCCACAACATACCGTCTTCTAATGTCAGTTCACACAACAGAAAACGTAATCTGTGTAATTTTCCTGATCTACACGCTTCTACAGATGTAGTGGAAACATAAACACATTCTCTGAAGTGATTTTAACTTCCTGTCTACTCCAGCAGTGCACCCTCAGGCAGAGAGGGAAATCTATAACATGTCATACACAGTAAACACCTCACTGTGGTTATACAACAGCATAACATACGATAGCTTTGAGTCGTTACTGCTCTGATATCAGAACATGTATTTATGTATTTATTGAACCAGGATGTCTCTTGAGCTTTACTGTGAGACCTTAATAACAAAGCCGTTTCTCTCTAAAGGTTCTACATCGGCTGCGACTTGTGTACCAACTGGTACCACGGCGACTGCGTGGGCATCACGGAGAAGGAGGCCAAGAAAATGGATGACTACATCTGTGTAGAGTGTAAACGGGGCCAGGAGGGCAGCACGGAGGAGCTGTACTGCATCTGTCAGACTCCATATGACGAGTCCCAGTAAGGAGTTGCAATATGTGTGTGTGTGTTTATGTGTGTGTTTGTGTGCCTCACACAGCTTCTGTTGGTACATGGTAATGTCATATGAACGGGTTGATATGGTTTACATATCATCAGTATTGCAAGTTCTTGGTCAAAGTAGTAGTGGAGTACAGATACATTGTACTGTCTCTTACTGTTCTCAAACTCCTGTATTTACAGAAGGTCTGATGCAGCAGGTGCATGTAATTAACTGTAATTAAGCAGCTGCTAGGATAGAAGCACCAATCAATCATTTGAAATCACACATGTGGTTGTTTTTGTTTGTTTTTTTTTTTAAATTCTCTTGTCTTCTTTTAACTCAAACCAGAGAGGTGAGTTGTGTAGATGGTTTGGTGCTGTATAAATGATGGAATCTGTACTGCATTTGTTTATTTTGGATGTATTTTTGCAATAATTGCATTTCCTGTATGACATGGCACTTATTACTTTCCTGTTTACCCAGGCAATTAAGGTCTTGTCAAGAAATGTAAAGCTTTGAGTGATGTAGTTTTATTCGTGTATACCGTACCCCCCCCAGAACTGTAACTATAGCAACAGGAACAAAATTGGTGATGCTAGCATTCCAGCACAGATGTTTTGTTATTGTCAATAATTCAACGATATTGGGGGAAATTTACACGTTTCTAAAAAAGTGTACAAGTAAATATGAAAGCAAGTCGGTCTGTTATGTAAAAGTAAAAGCACTTCCTGTCTTCCCAGGTTCTACATCGGCTGTGACCGGTGTCAGAACTGGTACCACGGTCGCTGTGTGGGCATCCTGCAGAGCGAGGCCAACCACATCGACGAATACGTGTGCCCGCAGTGCCAGTCGACGGAGGACGCCATGACGGTCTTCACGCCGCTCACAGAAAAGGACTACGAGGGCCTGCGGAGAATCCTGCGCTCCTTACAGGTGAGACACGCGCGGTAGCTGCACATATTACATGTGTTAACTTTGATGTAGTGGATGAATGAAATGCAGGTGGGTGGAAATCAAAGGCACATTTCATTTAACTCAACCGTGGTCCTGAAGCAGCTGCTGAAGCAGCAGCAGCAGCAGCAGCGTTACAGCAGTAGTTTTATTACCAGCGATAGGCCGAACACTAACACAGCTCCTCGCTGCCCCACTAAAGTGTAAAAGCACCAAACAAAAGTCCTCTCTGTCCATCTTATCTGATGGGTTCAGCTCCCCAGAGCGCTAGTTGGACAGCTGCCTAGCCTGAGCCTTTTTTTCCAGCTTCCCTTTCTCTTCTCCTCCTCCTCCTCCTCCTCCTCCTCCTACACTCTCCTGTCATTTTCTCCTCCTCTCTGTGTGTCTGTGTGAGAGACCCAGAAGTGGGGAAAA
This sequence comes from Thunnus thynnus, assembly GCF_963924715.1. Classification (NCBI taxonomy): domain Eukaryota; kingdom Metazoa; phylum Chordata; class Actinopteri; order Scombriformes; family Scombridae; genus Thunnus; species Thunnus thynnus. The sequence continues at coordinate 4,013,553 of NC_089519.1, read as the reverse complement.
AGGCTCGAGAGAACATCTGTGTTGACCCACCTGCTTCCAGTGTCATTTTCATGGCGCTGTTTGTTTTTTCTTCATCGGGTTCAGCTTTCTCAAGTGTCTTGTCTTTCTCTTTATCCCTGTTTTCGGCCCCTCCCTCTCTCTTACTCCCCTGCAGGCACATAAAATGGCGTGGCCGTTCTTGGAGCCAGTGGACACGAATGACGCCCCGGACTACTACAGGGTTATCAAGGAACCAATGGGTGAGTGGAGGGATTAGTGCTGCTAAAACATGTGTCTGCATAACACACACACACACACACACACACACACACACACACACACACACACAATCACACACACACAATTGGCAGCAATATTTGGAGTTGAATGTTTCCCTGCTACTGTATCTGCTATAATAATCAGGAATCATTTCCATTTCTGTGTCCGTTGAGGTTCATTTTAAACCCGGACACGTTCTGAGTTGTATGACAGCTTCTGGTGTGTGTGTGTGTGTGTGTGTGTGTGTGTGTGTGTGTGTGTGTGTGTGTGTGTGGACGAGATAGAAACTTCTAAGTTCACTCAATCCAACAAATGATCTGAGTAGCTTTTTGAAATAAAATGCATATCAGTGAGGAAAATCTCTTGAAGTACTGTAAATGTTGTTGCGCGTTTTAGCTCATTTACTAAAAATTGCTCATACTTAAGAAGCTATTATTTTCCAAAGCATTTGTTTTCAGATTGAGGGTGGTGTTGTGTTTTGCTTTTCATTCACGGTGGGCTGTATTGTGTTTTTTTTTTTTTTTTATCAAAGCTGTCCTGTTGCTGCAGTTGAAAGTTAAGAGAATTTTTGAAACCTATTTTGTAATGTTATGTTATGTTTCTAGTGCTGGTGGGAAAGTCCAAGACTTGAGATTTGGCTTCACAGCACTGAATTTACAAGCTGTATTTTTAAATCCTGGAAGCGACTCCAAAAGCATGTCGCTGTGAGCCATTAAACTAGAAAGCTGCACAATGAAAAAAACATATAAAATAAATAATCACTCTCCCTCCAACTCCCACTTCACTGACCCGAAACATCAGCAAGAAAGGTGAGCAGGGCTAATTGGGCCAAATCCTCCTGCTAAATTTGTCTCTCCAATGATATTATACCAAAAATACAAAATATTACAGGAAACTATCAAAGGAAAGCTGTGATGCTCTGATACTATATCTTATTGACTTGACTCATTAATGTAAACCTACTTTTAGTTTGTGGCTCTGTCATGTAGGAATCAGCAGATACCAAATACCGAATTACTCAAACTGGGATTGAGAGTAATCCCAGTTCTACTCAGTAACGCTGTTTTCATTCGTCCATCGCTTTATGCATTAGAAGTGACACCTAGTCTCTATATCGTCAACATTAAAACACCACCGTCAGGAGACCAGCAGGGAGGAAGCCCTCCAACTCAGATCAAACCGGCCATGTAAATGGGGACTTACGTCAACGGGGCCTTTTTGAACTTCCACACAAACAAACCGTTAATGAGCTGGTCGGGGTCTGCCGGGCTCCCTGTGGAAAGGACCAGCCCCACACTCAGCTCCTGTTGGCCTGATCCTGGAAACTCTAGTCCTGCCCCCTCAATTCCACCGCAAGAAAAAGACCTTGTTGCTTTTCAAAAAAAAAAAAAAAAAAAAAAGGGCGTTTGGCTGCTGTAGCTGCAGCCGTTGGTAGTTTTGGAGGGTTTTGAGATGAAATCTGATGACGGGAGAAGAAGGAGGTCTTTGATATTGACCATGAGGTTTGTAAGCTCCTGGCCAGCTGGGTGGGGGTTAAGGAGGTTAAGAGTCGGATATGTTTGTTTAAAACGCAGCCCCGGGGACGCCGTGCAGAGCAAACCACCGGCAGCAGCAGATTATATGAAGGCTCGGCTGTTGCCAGTTAGCTTCTTCGCTAACTGAATCTCACATTTTTTTCCAGTTTCTAACTGGATATAACTAGGTTAGTAACACTGAAAAGCTCCTTTTCAAGGGAGACCTAGACTTGAAAGCACTGATAACTCATTGGACTGTGGAAGAGTTTCATTTTGTGTGGATTTCGTTCCTCAGGAATGACACATAATGATGCTCTCCTCAGGAATGACCAATTGGTCAGATCTCAGTAACTGATGTGAGAAGCTGAGCAGATTGAGGTTAAACGCTGGCAGAGGTTTCGGATTTTTTTCTGTCACATATAAAGTGATGAACTGCGCTCCCAGGAAACATTTGAACGTCTGTCAAGCACATGCCACATAAGCTGCAATTACTTTTGAAGAAGGCATGCAGAGACGTCGATTAGCAAAGCCAGATATTTATCTACAGTTTCCGCATGTGTGATGTTTGTTTCTGGCAAGAGCTCGCAATCAGATGTGTAGGTTTTTTGGGTTTTTTTTTATCTTTTTCTGTGATTATTACCCTAACACATGTTTAAATCCTATTCTCTTAGACCTTTCCACCATGGAGGAGAGGTTACAGAAGCGCGAGTACGTGAAGCTGACAGAGTTTGTAGCGGACATGACCAAAATCTTCGACAACTGCCGCTACTACAACCCCAGTGACTCGCCCTTCTACCAGTGTGCCGAGGTTCTGGAGACCTTCTTCGTCCAGAAGCTCAAAGGCTTCAAAGCCAGCAGGTAAGACTGTGGTGACGATGATGATGACGATGATGATGATTATCAGCACTGATGAGGAAAATCAGCACAAAATTAGGGCCCTATGAAATCTGTTTTTCCCCAAATTTCCGTGTTTTCCATTTTAATTTTCCTGTTTTTACAATTTTAAGCACATTTTTGTCTCCAGAAAGAGACATTTCAACTATTCAGTAAGAAACTATTCAAAATGTAATCATACATTGAATGAAATGAACACATATCAATGAGTTTGTAGTGATGCAACACCACATTGCACTATTTTCTCAAATCAAAAAAAGTGCTTCAATACACACCAGCATGAAGAAGTGAAACATGTTTTAAGCGCTATGGCCTGAAGTAATCCTTCACATTTTTGTGAGTGGTTGCACTGTGCGCCATAAAAAATAATGATCACAAAATAACATTGGTAAATGTTTAAAGGCTTATAGTTTGGATATCGCTCTGCTCTAAATTTAGCCTAGTGTCGAATTCCTCAGTTTTTTTGGATGACTTCGCCGTGTCAGAGGGCCTCGTTGACATGACTGTGTGTGTGTGTGTGTGTGTGGTGGAAGAGGGGTGCCAGTCAGACTCATGTCTAACAAATAATACTTATAAAATAGAAAGAAAATAGCTCCGTCAAACCATACAAAACAATAAAGCAAACAGCAAGTAGCAATGGAATATACTTTACCATAAACCAACACTGCAAAAACAAATAGACCACAACTCAGTTTAGTTTTCAATAGGTGTATTAAATAAAGCAAGCAAAGCAACATTGCTTTGTGTATGTGTGTGTATGTGTATGTGTGTGTATGTGTGTGTGTGTGTGTGTAACTCGTCCCACAGTCTCAGAGTTCAACCCATTCTTTAAAGACTCCGTTTTCCCCACAACCCTGAATCAGTTCAGTTCAGTTCAGTTTCACAAACATAAAAGAAACACAACTCAGAAGTCCGCTCCAGGTTTTGCAGTGGATCCCTGCCGTCAGTGAAACACACACACATCAGAGGACAGAAGCTGCAGCAGCCTGTAAATGACACCAAAACACGTTAGAGACTCTCAACATAGTTTTTTTTTCAGTTCGTTCGGCTCAGGTGCTGTGAAAAATGCTTCGGTGCTGCAGGGAAAACCCTGATTTTTTTTATAAATTGCATCCACATTTTTGGCAAATTCCACAATATTCCGCGTTTACAGTTTGATTCCATTGTTATTATCAAATTCTGCAATACTGTTCATGTTTTCCGCATCACGGAAATCATAGGGCCCTACACAAAATAGCAGCAGATGACAGACTAGCCCCAGAGTCAGAGAGCGTTCACCCTGTTGAATACTTAAGAAAAACACCAAGCCATTAGCAGCTCCAGCTGTGCTGCTCTGCAGCCGGCCCGGACCCCTCTGGAGGCCGGGTAGGCGCAGACGTTCTCTATCGAGAGCGATAAAATGTTTCTTCTCATGATGAAATACTCGTCAGACGCTAGCGGAGTTCATCGACTCCTTCTTCTCTTTGATTTTTTTCTGGGTCACAATCTTGTGTTTCTTCGAAACTCTCTATCATTTCAGGGAGAGGTGGTCATGACTGAATGCTCATACTTCCTGCAGGCTCGTTCTGCCTCTAGAACAATAATGTGTGATTTATGGACACAATAAATTTTCAAATCACAAATCCAGTTGTTTTTTTTTCTGAAGGCCTTGTGTTTTGCTCGAGGCACTGAAGTGATCCGCTACATGAGCTTTTTCTTTCTGTATGAGCTTTGAGTCACACCCTTCATGCTGTACACTTCCATTATGGTGGTATCTTCATCGTACACACATTTCATTCATAACAACATGTCACCGTCAACTTTCACCATGTAACGAAGGTGCATTTTCTGCTGCTATTTGATGTTTTTTAGTGGAGTTATGGAAGATTCAGACCTCATCTTCTACCAACTTTTATTAACTATAAGGAATAGTAATTCCAAGTTGACTATTCAACCAAACAATTTATGCAACACGAACCAGGAAATAAGAGAAATAGTTGCTCAACATGGATCAAACCTGTTGGATCAGGTCTTTTTTCAGGTTTTTGGCTGAGAATCAAAACTCTATATCACCCAAATCTATTTCAAGCGATGTTTTTCCATCTTTGCAGAGTTTGAGTTATCACTGCTGTTCTCGTCCGCAGCACAGCAGAGCAGCTCTTTCTGCACAGATGATCCCTTATACAACAAATCAATAATAACTCCACTCCCTGCTTGTGCTTCTGTCGTGCCTCTAAACTCACCTCACCACTGCATTGCCCCCCCGCTGCGTGACGTGATCGCTGGGTGGATGTACACTACAAGATTTTTAGCATCATTTGTCTGCAGTTAGAGCGATTAATATGTGGATATTATACTTTACTGTTATTGTATCATTTACTGAGGAACAAGCTGAACATTTCTTGTGGTTTGCATCCAGCTGTATGTGCCTACAATGGTGATGTGCTTCACCCGCATGTATTTACACCATCCATTCTCTCTCTCTCCCTCTCTTGCAGATTGTGATGTCAAAACTCCTGGGTGCCGGGGTCACTCTTTAAACAAACAAACAAATAATTTGCTATCCCGGATGTTGCTGTTTTTTTACTTCTTTAAAACAGCAATAAAAAAAAAAAATAAAAAAAACTTTTGTAAGAAAGTTCATATATTAAGCCACACTGTAGGTGTGATCCTTTTTTTATTTTAGAAGCAAAGGAAAGGAAAAAAAAAAAAAAGTTTCTACTGTCTAATAATGGCAGCCATGTTGGTAATACAAAAAGCATTCAAGGGAAAATGTATTTTCTTACACTTCTTGCAACAGATGACTGATATTTTGTTTATGTTTTGAGTTGGATATAAGGCAAAATATGAAGTTTAGCTACGTTTGTCACTCTCTTTCTCGAGATTCGATTTTGGAGAAAAAAAAACCAACAAAAAAGCTATTGATTTTGATTGTGAAATCTGACTTAAGTTCCACACATGCTGATAACTTATCTTTTAATTTGATAGAACTGTTGTTTATCATATTGGTCATAACATGCTGCAGCAGAACATTTTTACCTCATTTCTTAGCCGAGAATTTTAAGATAAAAAAAAGCATGCAACATTTATTAGTTTTTTTTTTTTTTTTTTTTATTGGCTGTACCCATGTATAATGTTATTTTATGTGCATATTATATCTTTTTGTGAAGGATTATTTTCATGTTCTAAAGGAAATAATGGTAGGATCTGTAAAGATAGATTGGAGAAAAATCTAGTTTAGCTTTCCTGTTTCTAAATACGGCGAGCTCGGCAGTCTCCAGTTTTAAAACAAGTCCTTGTATATACACTGTTGGGCCGACATCACATCATACACTTCAGTTACATTTCACCAACATGGCTGCTTGGTCTATGTCAAAAATGTCTGACCCACTGGCATCCAATACATGTTTTTGTTTTGTTTGTTTTTTTTTTTTTTTTTGTATTTCCCCTAGTGCATATTTTTGTCATATTGTAAAGCTTTTAATAAAAAAGGAAACAACCAAGTTATCCAACTGTTTTCTTCCTCCTCTCTTTGCCGTCTCTGTAGGTCTCATAACAACAAACTACAATCAGCAGCCTCTTAGCTCCCTCCTAAAAAAAAAAAAAAAAAAAAAAAAAAGCAAGTGTCAAAAAAAAAGACAACAAGCCTTGCAGTTTCCTCTGAATGATTAAAAGCCCTGTGGTCCAAGTCAGGCTGCGTCTGAACCTGAACCCACTCAGGAGAAGAGCTCGCACTGGGTGTCACAGTTAAAGCTCAACAATACCTGACACCCTGACTGGACGAGAGCCCACCACCCTCCAACATCCTCCCCTTTCCATCCAAAGTGTCAGTGGGAAGTAAATGACATTAAGTCCCACCCTCAGACCAGGGGCAGGGCAGCTGTGAACTCTTGTTTGGCTGCCTGTTTCATTCCAACAAGCCCCTCTATGAGAAGAAAGATCCAAGATGGGAAGTGGTGTGGCAGATAAAGTTGTCAGGTTGGATGTTCAGTGGCAGTCTGATCATAAGGCAGCAGCAGACTCTTACCAGAGCTGTGTTTTAATTCTGTAGCTGATCTCTAACTTTGTGTTTCCTATATAGCAAAGTGTCAGCTTCGTTCTTCCTATCCAGAGGTGCAACTTTCATTTCATCCTGTCACTTTGAATATCTCTGCTTACATCTTAAATTAGAATGCACATTTTCATGACACATACATCCCATTAAAACCCTGTTTTTAAGATGTTAATGCCCTCGAGTGAGTATGATCAAAACGCCCGGTTCATGCTTCACATGATGCTTAATGTGCGGGAGCTGCAGCCTTCATGTCCGTGTTGGGAGTTCATTCTTCAAATTTTTTTACGATTGCATGCCTTGAAGCAGTTTTTATCGGTGCAGTAGGAGCATACAGATCTCTTTGTCCCCTACCGAAACCAATCAGCATTCAGATCCACTTTATTCAGTTAATCTCAGGCATGGTGTAACCTTCCACATGCCAAGTTATTTTGACTGTAAATGTATGATTTGGACTCGACCCACAGGTGTGTAGTTTTGCACAAAGCATGAACCGGCCTCATGAAACCCATTCGAAAATGAACGTGTCCCTCAGTGGTACATTTTACTACATTCCCTGTTTCGGCATTCTGCTGCTGAAATGCTCCATTTGTAATAGCAGCTATATTTCTGAAAAATAGTCCATTTTTTTTCTATAGGATTAACATCACCACATATGGGTGTAGACTCACTCAAGTATTTCAGGGGTCTTCATTTTGTCTGAGGGCTGCTTCACTTTCATGTTAATTTCTAGAGGGAAACACCCAGGACAGGCCATTCCACCCACCACATCCTGCCCCTCCTCTAACCTTTTTCCCCCCATTCTGTGTATTTGTGATATGCAAGCGAAGAATGTTAACTAGCTCTCCTTGAAACTTGACCTCCTGAAGACGGTCAACGACAAGAAGCGAGGAAATGAGACTGGTCGAAGCATTAGGCCTTCAGGGAAGGTGAAACTTGTACGAGGCTTAACTAACCCACATGTACTGTACCCTCCCTCCGTACACATACTGTCATGTCAAAGCTCTGAGTCTGTAAGTCTCTCTCCCCTTATCTATCGGCCACTTCTTCCAGCATATTACATTGAAGTTGACAGGTTGGCTCACATATGTCTCTCAACTCGCCCTCAAAGCATGGTTAAGTAATTGGATAATAGACTTTTCCACTCATCAACTCAGTTATGTTGCGGTCTGTGGCAACATGTCTGGGAGTATTCTTTGAGTGGGGACTGGGGAGTCTTTGTACCGTGGGGTTTGTATGAAAATTTTATAGCTGCATTTTTAGCATATTTGGGAACATTTTTGTAATCTGTGATTATCAGATTTGTAGGAGGGATGAGTTATAAGACAAAAGTTACAGTCGTCTAAGTTGATGCGTTTAAATTTAGGCAAACGTTTCAGTTTCAATCGTTTTTTTTTTTAATTTTATGTGTGTACAAGCGGAGTTGAGAGATAATGTAGCTTTCTGTCTTCTTTTCTGTGTTTGTGTCTTTCACACAAATTTCTGTCACTTTGTAATCTGACGATGTGCTTCATCCAGTTTGTAATCTCTGTTGTATATGATGACTGTCCAAATATGTAGAGATGAGAGATTTTTAGAGCAGTAGAAACTTTTATTTTTCACTCTTTGAACCAGCAACTAAGCCCGCCTGTATATTTTAACTGTCTATTTTTTCTCTTTAATTGAAGTGAACTCTACATTTAGGTGAAATTGCCATTTATATTTAAAGTGCTGCATATTGTGAGCATAAAGGTTTTGAATGGGGTAGAGTGACACAGTAACTCTTGTGAAGAGTTTTTCTTTTTTTTGTAAGAAACCAACCAGTTCAGCATAACTTCTATATTGACATTGCATTTCTTGTATTATTTATTCATATCAATGAAAAGTTCTCAGTTTTTTGAGTAATGTTAAAGAAACGTAACTGCAGATTAAAAAGTACTCTATGTTTTTAACAGATTGTGGCAACTCCGAAGAGATTCTCTTTTGTACTTGATAGGACATTTCATCCTAGATAATAAAGTAATGTTTTTGGCACCAGTTTTCAAAAGAGTTGTGTTTTCTTTGATTGTCTCTGCTCATTACAGACACCCCGGAGTTCATCATACAGAGGTATCCAAGTTTGTTACTGTGCATTGAATTTGTGGTATTGTATAAGTCTTGCAGTATAAGTGAGTGTGTTTATATGGAATGTTTCAATAGCGTACATCACAAAACTTCAAACTTAAAAAAGAGAAACAGCATGGATAGAAATAAGTAAGAAATGACACAAAAGCAGGTGGGTCTCAATCTGCTCTTTAAAGATGTTGACAGATGTTCCGTCTAAAGGGAGAGAGTTCAAAGTTCAGGAAAAAGTACGAACATCTTAAGTTTTAAGGACATTCTCTGATCAGAAGTAATCAGAGTCGTAATTAAGTGCTGCAGTAGGCAGGTGCATAACCAAGCAGGCCTCTAAAAGTGATCACAAGAATCCTAAATTAGATTTTGAATTTCATGGGAAGCCAAGTATACAAAAACAAAGATCAGTGTTACGAAACCTTTCGCTATTTTGGAACGTTTGTGCAAAATCCGGGGATGTTTTGCTAAAGGAGGTCAAGAGGGAGCTACAACTGTCGAGACAGGATGAAATAAAAGCCTGAATAATCATCTCCATCTTGGCTTGAGACATAATGGAACTGAGTTTCACAATAAAAACAGGAACAAATCAAACACATTACATGGTCAAATGACACCTGGATTTTTGAGGGAAGATGTAACCACTGAGATTTAAAGAGATTAGGCTGTCAAATAAAATCTGTAATATGGCAACATTATGAATCTTAAGTGAGATGTATAATTGAATATCATGCATAGCAGTGATGGGAGACACCTTTAAAATGCTCATGGGGAAGCGTATTCAAGGCAAACAGAATAGGATCCAGGACAGAACCTTGGAGCACACCACAATACAGATTAAATGGTGTCTTGCTTACTTTCTATTGGCATCAGCAATTCATATCACTTTGCATAAGTAACACAGTTTAAGATTGTATAATTACAGTATTTTTGCTTCATTCATGTGTTTTTCATTTTTATTCTTAATTTTTGAGAGATAATTTGTCAGGGAATAACTGCATGGTAACAAGGCTAGATTACCAAACAGACAAAGTAGGGGATTGCCCCCAGGGTCCCAGACCCTCAGGGGGGCTGAAGAGTCCAGGATCACAGTGTGGCCTACTAAGCCATCCACCAACTCTCAAAATACCATCTTTCAAGCACTGGATTGAGTTTGTATATGTGGCTTGTCTGTTTCACATTCTGTCCCTTTTCGAGGCTGGAAATAATCAGATCTTGTCAAAGGAAAAGATTCCCAGAGGAGTTTTCCAGCCTCCGAAAGGGACAGAATGTGAAACGGACAAGCCAAATATACAAACTCAATCCAGTGCTCAAAGATGGTATTTTGAGAGTCAGTGGACAGCTTAGTAGGGCAGCTATGCCTGGAGAGTCAAAGCATCCAGTCATACTGGCCAAAGATCTACATATCTCTAACATCATCCTAAGATAAGTGCATAAGGAAGTAGGTCACAGTGGCAGAACCCACATGATGGCAAGGCTATACCAGGAGTATTGGTTTCCTGGTGCCGGGGTGGCTATAAGAAAGATCTTAGCAAAATGTGTTGTATGTCAACAGGTACAAGGACCTCCGGGCAGCCAACAGATGGCAGATTTGCCATGCAATAGGATATCTCCAGATAAACCACCATTTACCTCAGTAGGAGTAGATTGTTTTGGTCCATTTGATGTGAAACTTGAAAGAAGTCAAGTGGTATGGAGTAATGTTTACATGCTTAGCTTTAAGAGCTGTGCATATCAAAGTAGCAGCATCAGTGGATACTGATTCCTTCATCAATGCCTTTATAGCAAGATGAGGACAAGTCAAAGAACTCCACTCAGACAATGGGACCAACTTTGTCAGTGCCAACCGAGAGTTGAGGAGTACTACTGAACAATGGAATCATTCTCAGATCCATGAGGAACTCCTACAGAGAAGTATTAGGTGGACATTTAATCCTCCAACTGGTTTCCATCATGGAGGAGCATGGGAGAGACTAATTCACTCCATTAGGAAGGTCCTCAACTCTATTTTAAGGGTGAAAAACTATTGATGAGGAAGGTCTCCATACAGTGCTCTGTGAAGTAGAAGCTATTCTTAATAGCAGACCAATAACAAAGGCATCCACAGATCCTAGTAACCTAGAGGCTCTGACTCCCAACCACCTTCTGCTTCTGCTGTCTGCAGATGTAGACAAGTGCAGGATATGTCCAATTTGTTTTGGAAGAGATGGATGAGGGAGTACTTACTGCAGCTTCAGGAACATCAAAAGTGGATCAGAGTCAAGCACAATTTAATTCCTGGAGACATTGTACTCATCGTGGATGACTCAACTCTTGGATCATGGGGAGAGTTATTGAAGCTGTTCCAGATAAGAGAGGACTTTTATGGCAAGCAAAGATCAAGACCAGGACAAGCTGTCTGGATGGGCCTGTCAAAAAGATTTGTCTTCTTCAGGAAGCCAGGGAGTCCTGATGGATACTTTCTGACATGACTTGTTTTGACATGACCGACTTTGGATGTGACTTTAAAAGTGGAGGTAAAGATCACTCTCAGCTGACTATGTGCTGGTAACTTTTTACCCCGAGAAGCTTGAAGACCTTGGAGTGAAGGACATTGGAATTGAACTGTTCACCTTGATCATATGTACTCTACACAAATTATTCTGTAATTATTGTTAGAATAATTAGGGGCCGGAATGTAGGAGCAAGAGATGTATTTGGGTTGCACACCCACTCACTCACTCAATCACCAATGGTATTTGTGTGTGTGTGTCACCAGGGCACACCTGCACCTGCTTGTTATCAGTTTAGTTTGTAACAGAGAGAGGGTGAGTAGCTGATATTTTCTATTGACCGCTATCCTTTTTGTCCACTTTTGCCACAACATCTATGCAGAGCATCTTGTATCATAAAAGTATTTTTATATGTGTGTCAATAAACAACAAAAATGCAGCTACGGACTGCTTTTGCTCGGACACAGTGTGTCAGACAGACCTCCCTACATTAGCCCTCTCAGCGGCTAATTGTTATGTTTTGATAGTTGTTACAACAGGTGATAATTTAATTTAATTTGTTTTTAATACTGTATGCACTCCTAAAGCACATGAATTCTTAAGGCCCGATCTTGTGCATGTACCTTTAATGCCTTTATATCCTGTGCTTGCTTGGTGCATGCAGACACAATGCACAGAGTGAGTCTGGGAGAAAAAAGGGGAATCAATGAGGGCCCACAACTGGTTTTTGCTCCAGGGTCCCTTAGTGAGTTAATCTGGCTGTGCATGGCAAATTGAAATCCGTAGCTTAACTCTCGACAATTATCTGGAGCTTTCAGGAAAGCTACTTGTGAGCATTGAAAGACAAGGTCATGACCCCGACACGCTCATACAAACGCTTACTGTGATCAAATTACCAACAGTACACATAAGAGCCACCATCAAGGTTGACCTTTCACTCTCCTCTCTCAACCCTCTCCGCCCACCTCCCTGTCTTAAACCCCCCGAGAGAAATCCAAAGTGTTTCATGGACGCTGAAAGCACCACAGAAAAACCCAAAGTGGTTTCAATCCACCACCCTTGTCTCTTTCTGTCTCACTCACCCCTTGTGGCTTGGGGGCTATCACACAGGAAGCAACTTGGAGATATCCCCCCTTCTCTCCCTCCTCCTCCTCCTTTACATCCTCTGCGATGAGGAATGTCCTCCCGCTGCGATAGTACCCAAGATGTGGAGCAGGCTCCTGTTTCCTGCCCGCCTGCATCTGCTCCCTCCAGCGCTGATCCCAGATAGAGGCTTCTTCGAGCCTGGGAACCGAGCGGCCGAGCTGACAGACGGACAAGAGGGGGGAAAAAGAGGCTCAGCCCTGCCCCTGCCTCAACATCCAAGTTCTCAAGTCAGCCTCTCTTCCCAGAGGCCAGATGGAGACCACGGTTGTTAAACTCTAATTAGAGTGTCTTACTTACTTGCAGGCTTTTCTCATGCAATCACTGGGAAAGAAAATGAGGAACAATGTTGAAGATATCCTCCCAGTCTGTGGGCAGATGTATAGTGATAGCGTGAGTGGAGGAGTTGTTTTAAAGACAAATAAATTTCTCACGGGGTCGTTGAGTACAAAACAAATACACATTTTTATTGGGTTCATGAATAGTAAAGCAATGTCAGCGTTCAGTGCAAATCTTTTCCCTTTCATAAAAAGCATGAGCTCAGGGTTGAACTGCAATCAAGCCAGGGATTTCTGATTAAATAAGAAGCTATCCCTTTGGGAACAGAAAGACAGATCCAACACCCCTCTTTTCTCCCTTTGTCATTTTATATAACCCTCTTTAATCCTCGTCCACCTTCCCCCACCTCCCTCTTCCTCTGATTCTGCCTTGAAATTCCCCTTTTCAGCTTTGGCCTTCCCAGAGGACTACGTGTCTGTGTGTAAGCAAGAAAACAAGAGCCATCCCAAAGAGGAGCTGTGACGGAGGCACTTTTCCGAGTCATGTATCCAGGTGTGGAGAGGATCAGATTCCTGTGATTAGATTTATGGCTTAGTCCCTACAACAACTCACCCCCTCCTCATTCAGCAAGCCCCCCTTTGATGTCCCAGTCTACTCAGGCAGACATTTCATCGTGGACACATAATTAAAGTTAAAAAAATAAGTCGCTCTCCTGACAAACAAAGGTCCTGTGCGCTCTCTCTCTCTCTCTCTCTCCCTTTTCCTCCTTCCTCCTTCCTCCTCCTCCTCCTCCACTGTGGTTTGGTGCTGCTCCTTTTTCAGACTCTTCATTCCCTCCCTTTGGTCCTTTAAACACTAATAGTGCATTTCCTGCTAACCAACAGCAACCACAGTGACAAAATGCGCCAGACTGGGTGTTGCAAAACAATTCAGTGCAATACAACATTTTGTATTCATTTCAATTTAAATGCATCATATATTCATCAAAGGAATCAACTAGATTTAAAATTCTGAATATGTACGATCACAGCGGAGGCTCCCACGTTTCATAAAATTATTTGTGATTATTTTAAAAAGCCAATTTGTTTATACGGAAAATAAGTTTCTCCTCTTTAGTGTGTAAAAGAGCTTCCTGGATTATAGTGCCGATACAGAGGCTGGATCTGGCCATGTTTCTGGCTCAAGACAAATATAAGCTTGATTCATGCACATTAATAACTCAGAAAAATGGCCACATGAATGCTGGTAAATGAAGTGCATTAAACCTGTAGTGCGTAACTTTTGTCTTCCCCTTCTGGCAGTAAGAGTAATTACCAAAACACTATCGTCACGTCACGTACATACGTCATAGGCTCCTCTGTACTCCATCGCTACTGTTGTGGCTGTAAAACTGTGGATAAATTGTTTTGAGCATCACGCAACCCCCTGAAATGACTCATTTCACTATCAGAATTTGATCCTTTCAGTTCGATAACATTTGGAAAGTCTAGAAGAACCGCATGATTTAATTATTTTATTCCTGTTCAAGTTAGCAGAGAGCTAACCAGAAGTTAGTCAGCTTTGCCGGCGGAAGTCTCTGGTGCGCTTGCTCTGCCCATAGAGCATGAGCAGAAAGCATTATCCCGCCAGTGCAAGAACGTCCAGACTTAAAAACCCTGCTATACTGACAAATACAGATTTATCTGGCAGTGAGGTTTAATCAGTATTGTGTGAACTCATTTGGCGAGGGCTTGAATGTAACAGAAGTTCGTTTATATGTAAAAGTCCCACACTATGGCTTTAACATAGCGCTTTCGTCTCTAAGTGCTTTACAATGTGCCTCTCATTTGCCCATTCACATGCCAATAGCGCTTCTATACAAGGCACTTGCCTAAACATCAGGAGCCACAGCTGCTTAATGCTCATGCAAGATAATAAGATGTTACATTTCTATAAATTAATTTCATGCTAAAAAGAAGAATGTGCTGCAGATAAGCCAGATTTCCCTTTTGATGTGTGCCAATTTGATGCCTTTTTAAGGGAATTCATGTACCCGCCATGAATGAATGAACGAATGAGGAGTTCGAGTAGAGTTGTCAATATCAGCGATTTTGAGAAAATGATATTGGGCTGAGGAGACACCCTTGTTTGATGCCCCAAACATTACATCAATGGACACTCCCTTTGTTTTCAATCAAAGAGACCCCAAGATAGGTAGGTTTTTTTTGTCAATTTTACAGTTGAGTAAAAAAAGATGAACATGGGTTATGATACATCATCGCAGTCCATATGAAAGTAAATCCATTCCTTTTCGCAAAATGTCTTCCTTCCTGCACAATACTGAGGGGGCTGGTTATGATCAGTTCACATAAGCTGCAATGTCTCTTCCCCTGCAGCAGGGGGCGATATAGTCTCATGTTGGGTTCACCTACACCTGGAGCGGGTGGCCTCCAGGGCTTTCTGATGCCTCCGTTTGTTGAATCTCTTCACGTAGTTGTTGCTTCTCAGGAGTCCATCCCCAGGCTTCAGTTTACCCCCCAGCAGATTCAGGAGATCGTTGGGAAGATGGCGCCTCCGGTGATAGATCTGACCCATTACGATGTATCTGGTCCCTTGGGAACAAACATAAGGAATGTTGGAGTGAAAATGGGGTAAGTCAAACAATCTCATGTTTGCACAAAATGAGGTAGATGTTACTGCTTCTGCTGATATAAGAATACTCACACAGAGATATTTGTTATAGACTTTATAATTTATAGGTCTTGAGGGCTGTTTGTACGTATTTTATGATTGATTCAACTCTGCATTCATGTCCCATAATATGTAACTTTTGTCTTAAAGGACCAGTTTGTAGAATTTAGTGGCATCTAGTGGTGAGGTTGCAGATTGCAACCAACTGAATACCCCTCCCCTCCCCCTCCCCTTCAAAGCATGTAGGAGAACCTACAGTGGCCACGAAACTCATGAAAAACATCAAAGGTCCTCTCTAGAGCCAGTGTTTGGTTTGCCCATTCTAGGCTACTGTAGAAACATGGCACTGCAAATGGCAGCCTCCGTAGAAGGGGACCCACTCTCTACGTAGGTATAAAGGGCTCATTGTGAGGTAATGAAAATACAACAATTCTTATTTTCATGGGATTATACACTAATTAAACCAAATTTATGAATATCAAATTCCATTTCTGCCAAGTCTGTTCCATTAGATGCCACTAAATTCTACACACTGGTCCTTTAAATAAAATCTTGGAAAGCATCCATAGATGGGTCCAGTGATATTAACAGCTAAACTCTAAAAATATGACCATCAATCAAATTATATTTTTTTCTTTTTATGCATTAATTAACCACACAAGTTAACCAACAACAAAGTAATATAATTAATATGTACACAGTAATTAGCCATGGAGAGCTAAAACTGCACAACAAAGCCTTTGGACATGGACTTAACACTTTTATTCTTTTACGTTCTGTGTTCAAATTGGCAACCTTTAAAATGAAGTCAGATGTTATGTTTTACAAGGCTCCAGAGCTTCACTGCTAAACTCACCCAGTTTGATATCCGGGCAGGGCTTGCTGCATTTGTAGGTGTCCAAGACCAGAAGGCGAACTTTGAAGAAGAAGCTGTCCGGGGTCACGTAGAGACGACTCATCTTGTAGAAGCCGTCGCTGCTCACCATCAGTGTAATGAGGCGTATTCCTTTACGCAACATGTCGATGTCATGAACAATCCCGTTGACAGCTGTTTGGGGGACATGAAAAACATTGCAGACATCAAAATGTTGGAAATTCATCCCATCATAACTGTGGATTTAGAAATAAATGTGATCAATTAAATTCTGGATGAACAATTTTCAAGATTTGTGGCTAAAATGTGTTCTCAGAACTCTCATAACCCATTATTAGTATTATTATTCAAGTGTTTGCTTGGTTATAAAAGTAAACAATAATGACCTAATTGAGTAAAATGTGTAAAATTGCTATTGAACTGCCATATACATACATACATTACATCAAACTCTAATAATTAATCTTAATCTGTTGATCAGTCTCTCACATTGGGTACATACCAAACTCACTGTAGCAGTAATACTCTCTCTCCTCCTTCTCCTTCCTGCATTCACTCATGCAGAAGGCATCATGTGTGAAGTCGGGCTCTGCAGAGACGACAAGCAGAGGACAGGATAGAGGGATGAGAAGAAAAGAGAGTGACTGTCTGCTGTGCCCCTACGGAGCCAGACTCTCATTCCAGCGTCATTAGAAAGGACAAGGTTGTCATTACAAAACCTGGGCGTCGCATTCCTCTGCAGGGGACTGGAGGAGGAGTATGTGATGGGATCACATCTCTGTGTTATATTTTCCATCTAAATTCCATCTAAACCATCACTGTCATTATAACTCTCCAATGTAGTGTGTGAACTACTGTGTGTCAGTATATATGATGTCATTGTATGGCTTTTGTGGAGAGTGATGAGATGTGTGAAGAGAGATGAGGGAGGATATGCAACAAGGGCCCCTGTCTGAAGTCGAACCTTCTTAAACCCCTAGGCCAGTGGTTCTCAAAGTGGGTTCCAGGGATCCCCATGGGTCCTTGAGGGGGTTCCAGGGGTTTCCCAGCAAAAAGGGGGAATACTTTATCTTCACTATAATTCCATCCATGAGTAACACAATGAGAGAATGCATTCTATCTATTTTGGTCATGGCCTTCATAAACTTTCTATAATAAAACATCTAAAAGCAAAAATCTTATCAGATGGGGGTCTGTGGTCTAATTTGTGTCAGTCCAGGGGTCCTTGATGTGAAAAAGTTTGAGAACCACTGCCCTAGGCCACCAAGACACCCTTTCAAATTTGACTTTTGAGTAGTTTTTACTTTTTGACTTTGCAGCAAGTACATGTTACATTTGACAAAATTAAATCCAAATGCAGCTTTTTTTTCAGTCTGTAACTAATACAAAAATGTTGTTTTTGTCTCTGTGATTATGTCACATAGTATTTTAAAGGCCACAAAGCACAGATTATTGTACTGTGATACTGAAAGATTTTCCCAGCTGGCCAAACTCTTGCATGATTTCAATCTTATCTGAGATATAACCTACTGGAGTTTAGAAAATGATACGGCTCAACCATAAAGCTCATTAGTCAATATTAATACGCAGGTCAGATTCCAGGGACAGGATACAACAAATCCTCCCGTACCTCGCCTCAGGATGTCGAACTGGTAAAGCAGGCTGGAGGAGCGCCGGTTGAAGATGACAGATGGGCGGCTGTTGTTCCGGGGTGCTGCACCGATACCTGACTGGTAGAGGCTGGACTTCCCCGGGCGGTTCTCCTCTGGGTCCAGCCGTCGGTTGGGGGGATCTCTGCGTGGGGAAGGGGCTGGCTGGTGCGGCTGAGCAGGCTGCGGGTGTGGTGGACCCCTGGGTCTGGAGTTGGGGTGTCCCTCTGGCTCAGTCTGCTGAGGAGGACTGATGCTCGACTGCGTGTCCTGGCTGGTCCTCTGCACGGTGCGGTTGGCGGCGGTGGCTGTAGCTCCTGTCAGCAGGGTTTTGGGAAGCAGACCAGCAACTTCTCCTCTGGTTTTCTCACTGTTGAGCTCTACCAGACGGTCGCTCTTGAGGCCCTTCTTGCTCTTGTTGTGGGGACTGTGGTGGCGAGGGATGGGAGCCAGGTCACTGTGCTTGGGCCAAACGGCAGAGGGTAGAGGATGGAGGTTGAACTTTGACTCGCCGGTCCTGCTGCTCTTCTCTAGAAGTTCATTGATGGGCAGGGAGGGCTCTTTAACCACCAGCCTGCTCTGGTTGCTCGAAGCTGGATCTGCAAAGCTGCTCTGACCCTTTTCTATAAGAGTGTACAACTCTGGAGTTAAAACAGACAAAAAAATTGCACTTTAGTTGGACATATTCTACATTTTTATATATTATCTTGCAGTATCAAGCCTCTCTTCTCTTCTACAGTAGGTTGAATCATTTAACTTACATAATAACTGAGGATATTCCTTGAAACTTACATATCTTGGTCTCACTTTTTATTAGTACCTCAAATGGAGGTTTATCACTGACTTTCATCATGAGAACATGGCACTTTATTCTACAATATGACTCACATTAACCTCAGTATGCGTGGGTTGGAAAATAATAACTTGATAAGAATCTACAGCTTTAAAGTGAACCAAAGTCATAAAAAACCCCAATCCATCAAAATGATCAACTGAGCCACAAGTCAACTGTTACTTAATCATTGTTTTAGCATGTAAAGTTTCCGTATGGGAATTAAGCCAACAAAATAGTTTAGTTTGTGGTTTTTACAGAAATATGTCGGACACATAACAGAATAAAACTAATGTAATAGATATTGTATTAATGAGGGAAAAATCAGAAAATAATAAACTACATCAGAGAATGCTGTAGTGATAATTTCCATCATTTACCTCGTTTAAAAAGCCACAAGTACATTAACAAGTGAGCATATAGGTGTAGGAAAATCAGCTTTTCCTTTAACACATAAAAATGTCACTGCAATTATTTAAAAAAAAAAGAAAGAAAGAAAGAAAAGTTTTTACACTCACCGTTAACGACATGCTCCTCTGTCTTATAAAGAGGAAACACCAGAAACAAGAGGAAGAGAGTAATCCCAGTCATCCTGGAGGTTTTCTGTGGGGACAAGCTCAGAGGTCTGCTTCAGAACTGGGATCCCTGCGATTTTTATACAGCCCGTATAGGAATGAGATGGGATGGGATGCAGAGGGAGGTGGGACGTCCCAAACACAGAAATAAACACTGTGACATGACACTCCTTTCATTCATAAATGCGTTCTAAATTAAAACAAAGCTCATATTACTGTTTATAATAAAAGAGGAGGAATGTTGCTCTGTGCAGATATTTTTCTCAAAGTAGGATTTAATGTCTGAACTTCGGTATTTTGTGTCTGACAGACTGTTTAAAATCCTCTGCAGTCATTATAGTTTACTTACTTGGTTTTGGAAATTTGAATTTTTATTGTAAAATACTTAAGAAAACACAATTCGTCAGGTGTAGCCAAGCGACTGCGGGTCAGTTTATCTGCTGATGTGTAAAGTAGATGAACGTATTAAAGAAATCATTCGTCTTTACTCTATATAATCATGAGTCTTCACTGCCATCCAGTGGTCACAGTGACGAACTGCAGCACAACGTTCAATTCGTCAAATTAGCGTCAATGCAAATATGACCGCATACTAACACTTCCGGTAAATATTTTAACAAATATAGTCAAGTCAATTTATTTACAGAGCACATCTAAAAACAACAAAAGTCGACCAAAGTGCTTTACTAGACTGAGAAATACGATCAAATAATAACTGATTCAATCAAATAATAATATAGTGACCATACAGCTCTAAAAACAACAGAAATGAACGTGAAATGATTGTGTTAATTGTTCCTAAGTGGTCTCAGTTTTTATTGTTTATTGCAACAATTAGAACATAAATTGGGACAGCCAGACAACATATATATAAGTATGATGAATATTACAACTTAAAAACAGTATTTAACATCATAATATTGCAAAGTGTTGAAGAAAGAGAAGAAAATACTTAAAATAAATAGATACAACAAAAACAAAACAAAAATACAACTAGTAGTGACAGGTTGATATTCGTAATAAAACATACTTTTAAAAACTAAGTACTTTGAGACTACAATGACCAAACTGAAGCAAACAGAAACCCATTGTAGTACTACAGACACACCTCTCATCTTCAGCAATCCATACTGAGGCTTTTACTACTATTATATCTCTTCAGCTTTACATAAAAACATGAAAGCTTTATGTGCTGGTATGTTGCTGCCCTCTACAGGATTGGAGAGCTGAATCCTCCCAGAATCATGCTGCAGCTGCATTTTTATTTTAATTTAACGTCTTTACTAGTTTTGCACCATATTTTATGCACCGTATAGTACAAACAAACCTATAATCCTATAGGATTATAAATTATAATCATTTATAGTCAATCCTATAGGAGTATAACATTTTGGAACTCATGATCCTTTTGGACTTTTATAAGATTTAATCCTATAGGACATTCTTATAGGATTTTTGTAGATTAATCATATATAAATCCGATAGGACTGGTTCCAAAATCAAGTAGAATCTTTAATTGAAAATTCCTTTTGCAATCCTATTGGACTTTTTGACGAGGGGTTCCTCTCATTTTTCATTTTGTTTAGACTTTTCCATTTTTTTCCTCACAACAAGACAGAATAGGGGAATCAGACAAAACTGCACGTGACAAAAATCGTGACAAAAAGCAGAGACATTGTGTCCTAACCAAATACAATTCATGTATTTTGTGGCTACTCGTACGCAAAATAAGCGCCTTAATAGAAGTTAAACGTCGGACAGAATTGTTCGGCTTTACTGCCGTTTGCGTTTTACTTGACCTCAGTTATCATGGATAGTTGAGACTCAAATCATAAAGAGCCCATTTTGCTTGGCTGTAGCACAGACCTTGGACTTTCTGTTCAGGAAGGCTTTGTTATTTTCTTTATGTTGTATGTTACATGTTTTAACGCCGTAGCATGTAGCACATTGAGATTCAGTGCAAATAACAGGTGAAGTACAAATTAAATGTTAAATTAAATTATTATTATTTCACGGTTTCATACATAATTATCTAGCAGGAATGCCGGGTGAAAAAACGCTGCTAAGGTTTTTATTCACTTTGTGACCGACACAGTGTAGTCAACCTTCACTGTTACCAGAATTTTGCAAGACATTTCTATTATTCATCGTGGACATTTCTTTTGGCGACACGACTCCTATTTTGACCCCTGAAAAGGAAGTTAAATGCGACCCAGATGGGACTCGAACCCACAATCCCCAGCTCCGGAGGCTGATGCCTTATCCATTAGGCCACTGGGTCATTACGTCGCTAGAAAAGAAAAACACGTGTTATCACTGTTAAAATCAGTACTAAGATTCGCGTCTACGCATTTTAGATTGAATATATACTTTGTTACGTATAATAAACGTTAGCCACGGTACAATAGGTGTGTCAGATATACACCAAATTGCCTGAAATGAGAACCAGCCAGCCTACAAGATGTGGTCGTATTATCTCGCGATATTGAAGGCGGTTGCCTTTGACAACGGCTTTGTTGTTTGATGCGTTCTTTTAATGGTGGGCAGTGGGGGTGGTGCTTATAGTCCAAGTGACCAATCAAAAGTCAGAGAAAAATAGGGCGGTATATACATGACGTCACGGCTGTTGTAGAAAAAAAATACAAGAAATCTGTAAGGTAAGCACGCAGCACATGCTCTGTCGCGAAATGTATCTTTGAAACTAATTTCAATAACTGTAATTGTTTCCGGTAATTGTTTTTACTCATCATTTCAGGGTATAGTCTTTGTTTCTATGAGTTTCAGCCGGTTTTTGGGGTGTGGGTTTAACAGACGGGCTCCGGGGAGCCTCCGTGTGCTGTAACGTTATGGGCCACATGGTGTTAGATAACCGGCTTGGCTTCTCGACGAGCGGCCGGTTAACTGAAGCTAATACACCGACTGCTAGCCAGCTAACATAACATTAACCAGAGAAGGCAGCCGTTGGCTCGACCGTTTTATTCCTAACGTTAAATTATCGTCTTTTTACAGGAATTGTTTATAGTGGAATCGATTGTCTTGCTCAACGGTCAGGAATGTCAGCTGGCAACGACAGCGGAGCTCGACTCAACCAGTTCAAAAACAAGGGGAAAGATGCCAACGTAAGCCCAGGCGTTCACAATACCCTTTGCCAATGTCGACCACCAGGCATTAGAAAAACTGATTGTGTGATTAATTGTGTCTCATGTTTTTATGGGCTTCGGCTGTTTCAGGAGCTACGGCGCAGAAGAGCGGAAGTCAACGTGGAGCTCCGGAAAGCAAAGAAGGATGACCAGATCCTCAAGAGGAGAAATGTCCACAGCCTTCTGGACGAGCCGACTTCTCCTCTCCAAGAGCAGGATCCAAACGCACAGGTAACGTTAGACAGCCGCTGATGAGCTCTTGGTCATTTTTCTACTGCCCGTCTCACACACTAGCTACTTTATTTTGGCTGGGGAGAGTAAACAGGACGCACCTGAAAGAAATACCGGTGGTTTCCATGTGTTTTCCATGCCCAAAACATTTGATTATATAATTTAGTGCTGGTGTAGATGCTGGTGTAGATGAGCTACACCAGCATCTACACCAACACCTGATACTACGTCGAGAGGAAGAGAGTCAAATTGAAACCTTAACGCCCATATGAAAGGAGGTCAACTCTGTTTGCATACAGCGGCTGAAGGTCAATGATAAACTTGGGGCAAACTCAAGTGTCTGCCTAGTGATAACAGTTTGAAGGTTTTCAGTTTCAGTTTCAAATACTCATAGATGACTCGACAAAGATTTATCTTCAGTAGACTTTACTACTGTAATGGTGTCTTTGCTGGTCTTGCCAAAAAATTGATCAGACAGCAGCAGCTGATTCAGAACACTGCTGTTCGAATCCTCACTAAGACTAAGAAAGTGTATCATGTCACTCCAGTTCTCAGATCTTTACACTTGCTTCCTGTCTGTCAAAGAAATACTGCTGCTCTCAGAATACTGCTGTTTAGGGTTTAGGGCTGAAAAACAATTTCTGATCTACTGCTACTGCTGCCATCCAGACCTTTTAGGTTGTCTGGGACTGGTCTCCTTTCTGTCCCCAGAGTAAAAACTGAGCATGGAGAAGCAGTTTTCAGTTTTTATGCTTCACATATCTGGAACAAACTCCCAGAAAACTGCAGGTCTGCTGCAAATCTCAGTTCTTTTAAATCACAGCTGAAGACTTTTCTGTTTGCCGCAGCCTTTTATTGAACCAAATTTGAGGGGGTTAACATCTTACACTGCACTGTAGCTTGAATCTAAATGTCTCTTTACATTTCCTTGTGTTGCTTTTATATTCTGTCTATAAAAGATGCCTTTTTATGCTCTCTATAAAGCACTTTGAATTGCCTTGTTGTTGAACTGTGCTACACAAATAAACTTGCCTAGCTCAAGAAGAGTCACTTTATGGGAGTCACAGAATTAATGATCTACCATGTTTTAAAGGCTTTGAATTTGAATACGTGATAGTCTCAACAACCAGGAAATATTAGGTCAAGTCTGTGTAGAATTTCCTTTTTGCAATTGATCTGCCTTGCCCTGACTCTGTAACTCCCACCTAAATATATTCAAGGTATGTTCCAGTGTTGTGTTGAGTTATTCTTAACTTCTGTTTGACCCTGGTTTGTAAGGCAATTCAAGTAATCCTCTTCTGTTTCCATGTCCGTAGCCTCCTCAGCACTGGTCTGTAGAGGAGATTGTAGCAGGTGTAAACAGCCAGAATATAGATCATCAGCTGCAGGCCACACAGGCAGCCAGGTAAAATAATAATAGTTTTTAATATGTTAATGTAATAAATGTGTTTCATCACACACATTCCGGACAGCCAAAGGTGATGTCACTCTGATTTTCATTCCAGGAAGTTACTTTACCTTCATTAACTTTCCATCTGTGTTTTTTCCCACCTGATATACAGAAAACTCCTCTCCAGAGAAAAGCACCCACCCATTGACAGCATCATTGCTGCCAGCCTTATTCCAAAGTTTGTTAAATTTCTGGCATTGACCGAATGCCCTCCCATCCAGTTTGAGGCAGCTTGGGCTCTAACCAATATCGCGTCAGGCACCTCAGACCAGACCACCGCCGTAGTGGAAGGAGGGGCCATTCCAGCCTTTATCGGCCTTGTCACATCACCCCACCCGCACATTAGCGAGCAAGCCATTTGGGCCCTTGGTAACATTGCAGGTACTGTAGGCTGACAATACTCAATAACTCTGAGTGTGTGAAATACTTTTTAATTTTTCTTTCAACGTAAGGTTACCTCTGAAATGCTCAACCAAATGATACATTTTCATGTTAACCACTTACTAATGTTCTAATGTAATGTTCATGATGTAAAACATTTTGTTGCTATTTACTGTCTCCTGTTCTATGATAGCACTGCTGACAATGTCTTTCTCCCCCAAACGTAGGTGATGGATCCAACTACAGAGACCTAGTGATCAAACATGGTGCTCTCCAGCCACTCCTAGCCTTGCTGGCAACCCCTAACCTGTCTGTCTTTCCTGTGAGTTTCCATCAAACATCATTTGCACTGCTGGCTTTAACCTTCCTAATGTTTAGAAAATGGTTTACACCTTTAGTGTTTGTCGGTCAAATTTGACCCGTGTTTGAATTGATTAACAAGCACTAAAAAAAAAACATAAATTATCATCCAGTAAAATGTTTTATCTGCTAAGTGAATTATTATTCATCAATAACCATATATATATATATATATATATATATATATATATATATATATATATATATATATATATATATATATATATATATATATATATATATATACACACATATATATACACACACACACAAATATATATACATGATATATATATATATAAAACATGAACAGATCAGGCAAGTAAGACCTTGAGATGATCTGATAAACAAAATAATTTCCAAAATAACTTGTTTATATTTTCTTATATGTTAAAAATGCATATACTCCCTATGAAAAAAGGAGAAAAGTCCATTTGATTTCCAAAAAAATAATTTAATTTGGTCAGTCACACAACAAGTGTCATCTCTGCCATGGTGTGTGTGTGTGTTTGTGTGTGTGTGTGTATTGTGAGATGTGAGAAATAAAGTACGAGAAAGCTGCAGCCTATATACTGCTATACAAATTTCAAACTAAAGACCAGGTAATTGGGGATGGCTTGTCCAACAACAGCTGTGTCTCCAGTTGGTAAAAAGCAGATTTTTGGGTCAATGGTTATGGTTAGATTTGTCCCAAAAAGTCACCTAGGTCAACGTGTGTGTGTGTGTGTGTGTGTGTGTGTGTGTGCCAGGTGTGGGGTGAGATGTGAGAAATAAAGTGCGAGAAAGCCGCAGCCTATATACTGCTGTACAGCTGGGGGACAGGAGATGTGTGTGTGTGTCTGTCTGTCTGTCTGTCTGTCTGTCTGTGGGGTGTTAGTGAAATAGAGAGTGGGTGTGTGTGCGTGGGATCATATTTGCTGCGTGCCACTCTACAATTGAATTCAAGTCAATATGCTTTCTTGGCATGAAACATAATTTTAATATTATTACACAATATTATTATACTATTTTGTAATAGGATTTCATTACTATTATTTTTGTTATTCATGATGGTTTGGCAACATTTATTATATATTTCTCTGCATAAACAACCCATAATTACAACTGGGTCAAGTTTGACCCGTAACACAACAGATATAACTTTTTTTTTTATAGGCATTAAAAAAAACGAAAAATTATCAAAATGTGTTTTATTGTATTCAATAGGCCATTGTAGAGGATGTAATGAAGCCTTGTTTTGATCAGATAAAATTAAAAGTATGTTTCACACATCTAAACTTGAAAATGGGTCAAATTTGACCCTAACACAGTAGGAGGGTTAAGAGATGTTTTTATGTGACATGGCACTACAGCCCTGCTAAGGCCTAGTATGCTCTATCTGGATACATCCACACTGTCGAGGTCCAGTTGACACCAATTCACACTTAGCATCAAATAGTGTCTCAGAGTCTCGAGTGTCTATGTTTGATTAGATTTTTCTTCTCCCTAATCATATATTTTAGGGGGACTATAAAGATGTTGGTGTATTACCATGCCTCTAGTACAGACTAGACTTATTTAGTGTACACAAATAAACTGGTTCAAGTTCCTCATTAAATTGCCAACAAGGAAGTGAACATGTATAGCACACTTTGCAACTTAAAAAACCCATTTAAAGATAACAAATATTTTTAAATGTATGATAAAAACATGTAAATTTAGTATTGACAGGATTGTAATTATCGTTTACTGTGACTTTAAAATAGGTGTAATAAGCTGCCTAAACCTTTTATGTCTGTAAAAAATATTTTGTGCTGTTTGTAGTTTGTTGTGGTTTTAATGAGATTGATAACCTCTCTAGTGGTTTGCTAGTTGCTTTTCCAGTTATCAACAGCCCAAAGTCAATTTCAGTTCAACTGAAACATGTTTTATCACCAAGTGTCAACAAGGCATATCAGTGTGGAGTGAAGCTATTTACACATTTTGATAAGTTAATGTACTGTTGAGAAGCCTTTTGAACACAGCAGAGGGGTTGGTACTTTGATTCTGCTTATGCACCTTTTGCAATATCAGTCAGTAATTTGGACAGTGCAGTTATTTACTGGGGGAACCCTCAATGCACAAATTGCACAATAACTCCCACTGTAAATTTTTTATTGAGAATTTATTTAAAGTGCAGTTGTAGGATTTTTTTTAATTCCAAGTCATTGGCCACATTTGAGACTCAGAGGTTATTGTGTTTTTAGGGTTAATGTTAAAACTAGTTGAAAACAGAACTCACTCTGTTTGGCTTTCTGTCTTTAAATAAACTTGAGTCTCGTCAGTATCATGGTTACTCTTAACAACTTACATGTTATGACATTTTGATGATTTAAAATAACACTCGACTTTCAATCCACCCTACCAGTCTGGCTACCTGCGTAATATCACCTGGACGCTGTCCAACCTGTGTCGAAACAAGAACCCAGCACCTCCTTTGACAGCGGTGCAACAGCTGCTTCCAGCCCTGGTACGCCTCCTGCACCATGATGACAGGGAGGTCCTGGCTGACACTTGTTGGGCTGTGTCCTACCTGACTGATGGCTCCAATGAGAGGATAGAGGTTGTGGTGCAGGCTGGCCTGGTGCCCCGCCTGGTACAGCTGCTAGCCTGTGGAGAGATTTCCATTGTGGTATGTGGTGATAGATACTTCTATTTGTGACATCTAAAAGTGCATCTAGTGAGGTTTTTACTGTCTCATAGCATAAAATCTATATATATGGGGGGGGGGGGGGCTGATCCTGGACATTGCAACTACTGTGTGTAATACACCACAATCTACAGTCTACAATCCTCATATTCAGTTAGTACAACATGAACATTTCAAAGGAATTACTGAAGCAGATTACCTTCATCTATCAGGAAGTAGCTGCTCTCTGTTCTATTTTTGCCATCACAATAGAGGTTGATGAAAGTTTTAGTGCCACTTTATATGGTGCTCATTACTGAAATACCCTCTCTCATCAAGACAGTCCTCACACCCCAATCTATCCAACTGTATTAGATATGTCTAGTTCAGACTTATAAAGTTGAAGGAAAACCTTTCTGCCTCCTCCTCAGGTCTTTAAACTTTTTGTTCTCTTTACTTTTCTATTATCTAATCTTACATAATAGGAATTAAGGCTTTTAAGACTTTCTTCACTTCTGCACAGCTGGAAATGTGTTGGACAGATGACTGTTTAAAGGTGTACTGAAAACTGCTGTTGCCCTCATTGTTAGTAGCTTCAGATAGGTCTGCCAAATCGTAACATCAAATGCGGATAATGATGACTTAAATTATCGTCATCATTGTCATTGCCAGCATCTCTTACTATATTATTTTTCTTTAATTGTGAATAATCCAAGTAACTGACCCGCTCTCCCTCACCTCCCAGACGCCATCCCTGCGGTCTCTGGGTAATATCGTGACCGGGACGGACGAGCAGACCCAGTGCGTGCTGAATGCGGGTGCCCTGTCGATGATGCCCGGCCTGCTTCGCCACCACAAACCCAACATCCAGAAAGAAGCGGCCTGGACTGTGTCCAACATCACTGCTGGCAAGGACTGCCAGATCCAGGAAGTTATCAATGCAGGCCTGATTCCCATCTTGGTGGAGATCCTCCAACAGGTCAGAGCGCAAGAGCTGATAAAATATAGCTGACTTGTTACATGAGTCCAGATAAGATTTATTCATTCATTATAGGTAGAGTTATATTTTATTGATCAGCGTGGGGAAAATTGACCTCCTTTATTTTGAACAATTGAACAGCCACAGGGCAACACCTGGGTACCGACTTGGGCACCAACTTGGGCAAGGGCATATCGATAATATGGAACATGCAGATACTTATGTACACATTTTAGGTGCACATATGTATTTTACTGTGCTAAGAACAGAATCGCATAGAATACCACCATTCAAGGGATTTACAAGCCAGTCATACAAATACAACTAAGCAGCTTCCTTATTTTATGATAAAATTTAATTTTCTGAGGTACTAATCTATGATGATTTCATGCTTTCTTTATTCATGAGCACTTTTATATGTTTTTAGTATCTCTAGTATATCTCTGTACTTTTCTCTGGCCTAAAGATGTTTTTTCTGCTTAGGGAGACTACAAGACCCAGAAGGAGGCAGTTTGGGCTGTCACTAATTATACCAGCGGTGGTACAGTGGAGCAGGTGGCTTACCTGGTCCATTGCAATGTGCTGGAGCCTCTACTCAACTTACTGACAGCTAAAGACTGCAAGATCATCCTGGTCATCTTGGATGCAATCTACAATATTTTACAGGTATGTCGCCCAGAGTATAAAAAAGTCACAAAATACCGTACGTTATTTAAGACTCAAAATGTCTGTATATCTGCTTAAAACTACTTTTCATCAAGCATATGTTAGAAAACTGTTGGCAGTAATATCGCAGAAGCAAGCACACCAAATCACTACACTCTTTATCTTTTATCTTGAGATAAGAGAAGACGGGTTTTGAGTCCAAACTGTTCGAGTTCACTCATCAAGTATGACGAGAGACGAGCAAATTGATGAGCGAACCTGAAAAACAGTTATATTAGATTTGAAGTAAATTGGATAAAAAAATGTGAGAACACTGGCACAGTCTTTTTAGGAACAAAAGGGACAACTGTGATGAACTGCAAAGGTTTTGGCAAGTGAAGGAAAAGACAGTAAAATTCAAACTGTCTCCAGGGAGCCAGGCTGTGTCAGGGTCTAAGAACTAATGGTAGATAATGTCCAAGAACTGCAAGAATGAAAGGAATGTATGAGATTGAAGACAAAATAGCCTTAACATGAACCCTCCCACACTCCTCTACCAGCAGACATCTGTATTTAGTTCACAGGTGAAAAGTGAGATTTATAACGTGGGTTTCTGAGATTAGGGAACATGGTGATGTGCAGAATTTAATCTCTGCGGCATTATACATTAAATTATCTTGACAGTCACGGAGATTAAATTGAATGGTCACAGGTTCATCTCTTGTGCGAGGGAACCATTAGCCTTAATATTTTTTTTTCTCCCTTTTCTCCACAGATGGCGTACAAAACTGGCGAGAGTGAGAAAATGTGCCTAATGATCGAGGAGTTGGGTGGTTTGGACAAGATCGAAGCGCTGCAGTCGCATGATAATGAGGCTGTCTACAAGGCCTCTCTCAACATTATAGACAGATTCTTCTCTGAAGAGGTAAGTGTTACTGATAACAGGGGTCCTTTCACACCAGCAGCCTCACAGAATCCTGCCTAAATTTTGATAGATTAGTCCAATACCTTTTTAAAAGTAGACCAGTCAGTCAATGAATGTTGGAGAGAGGCGGAGATGATGAGAGTGATCAACGCCACAGTTGAGAGATTTGTACAAGAACTTGAATTTTAAAAATCTTAAATGACAAAAGTGACTTCATTTGAGGTGTTAAGAGTTCATTTATTTTCTATATCTGTTCATCTCCGCTCGTGTCATCTTCAAAATGTGTGTATGAGCTGAATTTTGACTATTGTGTGGTGCGATTGGATGTCTTTGTTACAACTGAAATACTAACCACTTCTGTCTGTATGCATGCTCTGCTTGAGTTGCTGAATAAAGAGTGGCGGAAGTAGTAAGAACATATTGTTAATTATATGAGTCATCCACAGATTAAATGATGGGTCTTTGCAGAGCCAGCAGGGTGGCAGTGTGTGATTACTCCTCTTATCTTTCTACTTACTGTAGCCAAAGAATGAATGTGGGGGTTGCAACACACAGTAGTCTGAGCTAGATGTTGGCTGGTTTCTGCGAGACTACCTTCAGTCTATCGGCCCAATGTTCATTTTAATGTTTAAATATAACATCATTTTCCTTACCGCCTTTGATGTCACTCAATTCACAACAGACTCCATCCTGGCTGACAGAAATGGCCCTAGTCTGCAGAATTTTTCCCTAATCCATGTCTATGAAACCATCCCCGAAACATGCTAAGACTTGGTTAATCCTCTAAAGCGTCTCTCCCTCTGTTCCTTTTGTCTTTCAGAATGAAGATGATGATGAGTCTGTGGTTCCTGAGGCCACTACAGATGGCTATGCCTTCCAGATCCCTGAAAACAAAAGCACTTTCCAGTTTTAACACGTCCAATTTGCTCTTTGTAACATAAAAAAAAAGAAAATTCCTACCTTGTTGATATTTTGTATTTTTTTTTTTTTAGTCATTTCATTCTTGTACAAAACAGTACAAAAACAAAATATCCCTGTTTGAAAACAAGATTTGTAAATAAATTTTATTCATACATAAGAGTTTCTTTCTTGATGTTTAAGGTAAAGCTGGACATGAACATGATTTATTAGATGAGATGATATCTATGCAGGAGTTGATGTATGAAGGAGTGGAGAAATGGGATGTGACCACTAGGTGACACTGTGCCTCTTCTGTTTGCTTGTCTTGAGCCTACATGTTGTAGGGACCCCTTTCTATAGAACATTGTAAATATTTTATGAATGAAAGCTGTGTGTAGTAATGCAGTTCAAACTATATGGCCAAGGAGCAGAACTATGCCCGGAGACTTGTTATCAGAGTTCTCATTGGAGACCAGCATCTATAATATCTAAACTCAGGGAAAATCATATCACGCTTATTTTGACTTATCGGTTGAACGTCAAGTTTGTAACACGATTTTTGGCACCTGGTGGCTGTATCGTGTATACTAGAGACACTTTCATGAGTGCAGATTTGCATAGTACAATATCGAAACTGTAGCTGTCGATTCCCTGCTTTAACAGTGGGTAAATGAACCCTAATGCTCATTACTGCGTGTCCCCTTCTCCTAAAGGATGCAACTCTTATTGGTTAGTATCAATCCAGTGTGGATAGTCAGTATAGATGTGCATCGATTAGAAATGTGAACCACTCAAAATCTAACTGTATTCACATGAAATGTTTGGCTTGTTCATATCGAAACTAGCTGCATCAAACTATTTAAATTAAGGCCGGAAACAGGCGTCTTAGCTTCAAAATAAAATCACTGGCTCATTTGAACCGCTATAACCCACCAAAAGTATTTTTGTGATTATGTACCTAGTATTGTTTTATTGCTGGAGATGGATTTTTACCCTACTGGGACCAGCACCGATTAACCAGTTCAACAAATGTTTTGCCCCAGTTATGACATTTGTGGAGCATCTTTAAGAAAACATTTTGTCCAGCCGGTGTAGTATTTGGTAATTTATGTAAATGAGAGATAATGTGCATTCAGGCAGCCTTATAAACAGGCCATATACCGTATAGACCTAAGTGTAGCTGAATATGAATACATATGGATGAGTTTATGAGTGGAGAACAAATGCATTTTTATTTGTAACAGAGTTGTAATTAAACATGCCATGCATATCAACAAGAAATAAGCTGGTAAGTATTTAGAAAAAAAAAAACAACAACAACAAAAAACTATTGTTAAATTCCCCCATCACTCAAAAATATTTTTTTCTTCTTATTCCCTCAGCTGGATGTTTGAGCTTCATTGTGCAGATTGATGTATGTGCAGAGTTTGACACTAGAAGGCTGTTTTCACATTCATCTGCTGAAAGTGGAAAGTTTCTCTGCTCTCACTGAAAATCTGATTTTAAAGGCCTACCAGCATGATCTGAGAAATCACAACTAGTTTGGAAGCCAACACTGGTCCAGTATGCAGTAAAGTAGAAGAGATCTTGTGTCCAACAGTTAAACTTCTGAAATACATTTATAGACTCTGGAATTTTTAATGAGGGAGAAGGAGTTTATGCCATTTTTTAGGATATTAACGAGATAATTACACTTTTTTGTGGAAAAACCATATCAGACACACATTATTGTTCCAAGCAGAGTATTTTATATGTCCTAATACATGTCTGGAGGGGATAATAATAATAATAATAATATCACTCCCATTCTGCCATCAACCTCCTAACTTTTTAACCCGATAATTGACATTCTGGTCTGAGATGTTTAAATAGTCTGCTGATTTTTATCTTGAAGGTTAGTGGCGGATGTGCTGCTGTATCTTCATCTTTCAGTCGCCTGCCTGCAGTAACTCAGTCTCATCATCACGACCAACTTCAAGCAGCACGGACAGAGATGGAGGGGAAACCAAACCTCTCACTTGATTTGTGTCAGTGTCCGTGGGTCGCGGCATGAACGGCATTTGGGAATGTAGTTATTTGCATTTTCTTTTAAATGTACGGAACAGGAGCTGAAGAGGGGAGTGTTATTCCAGCGATGTGAAGATTTATGACACCCTTTTCTGTTGCAGAGACCCAGTCAGCGTGATCCGCTCCTGCTATGCTGATACTACGAGCTAACACGAAGCTAGCAGATTTGATTGTTTTGGGAGATACATATTTGAAAAACTCCTACGTTGACACATGAATTAGACACTTTTTGTTGTTGTTGTTGTTAATTTTCATCAAGCTGGAACACAAAGGGGAATGTCTAACCAAGGAGTTAGGAGGAATGGCCCAGTGAAGCTGCGGTTGACAGGTAAGCGAGTTTAAACCTCCTCCTCGGCAAACGTTAGCACGTTAGCCTGCTAGCCAACCAGGCTAACAGACATCTGTAGCGAAAATTTCAACTCATGTTGTCTTAAATTGTGTTTCTGTTTACCTGCTTTTAATTCTAACTGAATGTTACTCTGATTAACGCACTAAGCTGCTCAGCAGGACTAATGCAAGGCAGTCAATGAGCCTCGCTCGTTAGCAAACATTAGCTGTGTCTATGTTTATTAACCTAGCTGGGTAACGTTACTCTTCACAGGTTATCGCTTTAGCATCGTTACTATCAGGAGTTTCACCTCTTAAAAGTTATCTTAGATAAAATACTTCAGCATGATACCTTGCGCTAATGTCCATCTACTCCTTTTGTGGTTATTTTTAGCCATTGTTTATCAGTGTCGTCATTAAAACACTACTACATTGAATCTAATTTTAATAGGACTTTGACCTCTTTACAGTCATGTTTTTAAGTAAATGTGATGAGGTGGAGGACATGCAGTGTGTGGCTTCATACTCGGGCTTATAGCGGATGTGGAGTCACATATCAGAGTTGTTTTAATATACATACGAAAAAGCAAACATCACATGACAAATTATGGTGCCATTACTCACTGGCATTGATGTGTTTGGATAATGTCTTTGAATACGATCTTTAAAGAGGAATTGTGGGACTGTATGCATGACAGATACCACTATACTTATACGTGTTATATGTGTTGTAATAAATCCATTCATTTGCAGTGTGTGAATTTTGTGACATTTTGTGGTTCACCCTGAAGAACTGTGGTCTTATTAAGAAAGAGATGGCATTTGTAGCGTTTGTATGTGTCACCTGCATCAATGGATTCATGCAGGAGCCAGACTCCCAGCATTTCATCCCCATCATCTCCTGCTGGCAGCTAAAATAAATCTGATGATGTTCAGCATGCATGACTGTTGAACTGAAGGAAAGATCAGAGAACCCAAGGTTGTCTGATGAAATATTTTTTGTAACTGGTGATAAACCATGATCACGATTCTTGTTTTTTTTTTTTGAGACTCACCATAGAGCTGCGTAACTTTGAATTCCCACAGCATAGCATAGCATAACGACAGGTGTTCTGTCATGGTATGAGTTACATGTCTTCTCATTCAGTGTGCTTCAGAAAGGTGGCACAATAGAAAGGTAGAGTAAAACTGTAAATAGAAACCAACTCTCAAATGGCAAAGACCTACCCAGCTGTCTTTCCTGCTCGCCTGCCCTAGGTCTCTCTTTTTTTTCCCCCCCTCCATATGGGGAACGGTTTTAAATGGGCTGCAGTAGTCTTCAGACGGAATCCCAGGAATGTGAAACCTCAGAGAGGAAATGTGAGTCTTTGCCGATCATAGACACATCCTCTGTCTGTCCTTCACCAGAGAGAAAGGTCTAAGGAAGACTGAATGTGTGTGAGAAGAGTTGGGGTTCATATGGCGGAGAGTGACCAGAATTGCTGCTAAGGCATTGAGGATCCCTGATGCTGAGTCTACATTTAGACTCGGGCCTTCATTGCAAGTTGTGTGTTTAGTTGTGGCCACACTTGATTTATGTGTCTGAGGATGTGTGCATTTAGACCTAACATTGCATACCAAACGGAGTCCACTTTTACTCTGTCTGCTCTGTGGTCTCAAAGTTTGCATATATTTTCTGTGTCAGAGAGCAGAGGAATTAGCTAAACTAGAAGCTTGGACCTAAAGAAGTTAAAGTATTTGGAACTTTAGTCATGCTTTATAATTGTTTTTGGTTTGAGTTTTATTTTAATAGAGCAAGTTATTTGATAAGAAACAGGAACAGGCTTATTCTCTCAGCCCAAACTCTACCATACTGGGTTTCATTCCCAATATCTCTACGAAGAATTATTGACAAGAAGAGTTCATATAGTCAGCAGTTATTGGTACTGCTGAAGCAAACTGTAGCTCATTTCTAGTCAATGGTTATTCTGGCTGTTCTCCTCACAATAATATAAAATCGGGCTGGTTTTGTTCTTGAAATTCTGCTCCACCTAAATGAGGTTTTTTCTTGATAGGAGCCATAGAGACGACTGAACTTGAATTGTACTTTTAGTTTGCCTCCCTCACTGGGATCTCCTCCTGACACACCCTTGGATTAGTTTGCGTAGGGTGGGCTTACACACCCTGCAGCTTTTGACCAGATTCATCCCCAGTTTTAGTCATCCCACACTGCAGTGAAATCCCACCTTCTAGTTTCTCACAAGTTCTTTTTAGAGCTCCTGCTTACGTCTAGAACATGTATCTGGGACAGCTGTTCTTTGATGCTTAAATTAATAAAAAAAAAAAAACCATCCTAGTTTGAGTTTGCTGGTAGGTGGTGTGTCGTCTTGTCCCCGCAGAGCTTGCTGCCAAGTTTGTAAAGGAGAGCAATCTTGGATTTCGAGAGCTGTTATTTCGCACGCTGCGGGGAGCCGACAATTGGTGTAGTTCCCCCTCTGACTCCGGCGCAGCGAGAGCTGGTGTATGATTTACTGAAATTGAACAAGAACAAGGTGTTTTTTCTTCACTTTCCTTCACTGGATGGAATCTGGAGTTTCTCAAAGGTGAATGACATGAGATGTACGAGGGGATGCATCCATCTCTCATCCCCTTTCAAATATGGCCTCTTGGCTGCACTATGCTGTTGCTGCCTCTGCTGTGAGGGTGGGAGCCTGTCTATGTGATCCATTTCCTCCATTAGCCTCCAGTTGGCATGCAGCAAGCAGGGAAGGACTGGAAGAATCATCTCAGGATTCTTCCTGTTCTGTGTGAGCGTGAGACACTCACGCAAGCAAGGAAACCCACATGTACATTTTTCATCTACTGTCGTGCTTTGTGTGTGTTTGGGGGTGTGTGTGTGTATGCCCCCCCTCATTCTAAAATTTTGGGAAGCTGGTGCTGGAGCTTATATGTGTGTTGAAGGGGCCAGAAAAAAGCCAGGAAGCTGGTGATTTAGATAAAGATCCAGCCTCCGTCCCAAGCCCAGCATTAGCACCAGGGCAGAGTGCATTTTAGGGAATTTATCAGGGACCACTGTCTCAGCATTCACTTGTCAGCTCTCAGAAAGTACAGCTGTGTGTGTCAGCTTGTTTGTATGTGCAAGCACAATGTTTGTGTTCTCAAAACAGAAGACACATGCACACAGACGCACTCCTATAAAGTCGAGCTTCCACAGGATGTTCTGTCAGCACGCGATGCCGAGCTAAATTGGGCCTGTCGGCTTCCTAAAGTAAGGAGTTAATGGTACAAAGAGAGCACACAATGGTGATAGTGAGAAACCAACCAGGAGAGTTACAAATAAAGTTATGATGCTCACATGGGGTTGCAGGATAATTATGCATTACGGATATGCTTTATTCACATTAAAATGCTATGACAAATTAAATGACAAAACATGTATTTATCTTGTTAAATGGTAAATATTTACTGCCTTTTTGGATTATTTGCCTAAGTGGATAAAGCAGCCTGAATTGAGTGTAAATAGAATTACATTTTGTGGAGATAAAGCTCTGTATTGGTATGAATCTCTTCATATTTAGTAACTTAAAAACAGTTTCACTACCATTTCTGACTCGCTTTTTCCTCCTAGTGATAATAATAATAATAATATAATAATAATAATAGAGTAATTTGGTAGTATTCTCTCTGCTTGCCAGTCTTGCTTGCCTCCCCATATGATTTGAATGAAAGCTGATTACATAGCGACGGTCACATTTGATCAACACATTGTGGGCTGCTGGTACTGCGGCAGCTTGGACTATCCATGTGCCGGCGGTGTAATTTATTTTGTTACATCTAAGCTGTTTCGTTTCCAAGTGGCTCTTTTTCCCCTTCAAACAATACAGAGGTTTGACAGTTGAAATATGGACCAGAGTTAGTTATTATGAGTCATCAGCACACAATGGATGTGAGTCATACAACGCTTTTGTTACTGTGTGGTTTATGTATCCTTGGCACAAGCTTAATTTAGGAACAAGCAAAGCTCTGGCAGAAAGTGCAGTTTTTGACCTAGTTATAAGGCAATTAAAAGGCACTGCTCAAAATTCCTGATTGCTGCAGAAATCGTCTCAAAAGATACCAGGCTGATTTTCACCAAATATATATATATACACATTTTTGATAACCCACACACACACGTGGGAATAAAATGTTTGAAGAATCTGCCTTGAAGATATAGGCTGCAGCAACATAGATAATAGCCTAAGGAATGATGAGAGCGATCTGCAAATGTGATGTAGAGTCTTAAGTCAAAGCATTAGGAATGATCCATGTGTTTATAAGACTAAGCTAACCAGACACTCGGATAAATAAGCCTTAGCTGTTTTGTATGCAGCTATCTTTACTTCACCGCACTGTAAAAGCAGTATCTGGTGGTCAGTGGGCAACTTGTCTTTGCATTCCACTGCCTTTCTTGTCTTAGTCTCAGGTTGAATGGCTTTTGCTGTATGATGTGTTCAAGTTTACATGCTCATTTCCATACTGCTTACCTCTGGCTTTCCTCTTTCTGGAATTAGACACTTCCTCTTTGACTTGTCTCCTTGTGTTTTTTTTTTTTTTTTTCTGAGCCCGTCTGTCACTGTAATTTCCGAACATGCAGGGCAAAGCAAAGCAAGTTTATTTATATAGCACATTTCAGCAACAAGGGAATTCAAGGTGCTTTACATAAAACATTGAAAGCATCGAGACAAAGTGCAAAAGACATACACAATAAAAGGACACTTATATACAATTAAAAACAGTCATTAAAAAGCAAAGAGAATATAGAACAAAAACAAACTAAAATAGAATAAGACAGGTATAAAATACAAGAATAAAGCTTGCAGTGCAGCATAAGAAATGAATTCGATTCAATAAAAGGCAGCAGCAAACAGAAAGGTCTTCAGCTTTGATTTAAAAGAAGTGAGATTTGCAGCAGACCTGCAGTTTTCTGGGAGTTTGTTCCAGATATGTGAAGCATAAAAACTGAAAGCTGCTTCTCCATGTTTAGTTTTGACTCTGGGAACAGAAAGCAGACCAGTCCCAGACGACCTGAGAGGTCTAGATGATTCATAACGTAACAGCATATTAGAAATGTTTTTTGGCCCTAAACCATACAGCGCTTTATAAACCAACAACAGTATTTTGAAATCAATTCTTTGACAGACAGTAAGCCAGTGTAAAGATCTGAGAACTGGAGCGATGTGATCCACTTTCCTGGTCTTAGTGAGAACTTGAGGAGCAGCGTTTCTGAATCAACTGCAGCTGTCTGATCAATTTTTTTTTTAGGGGGACCTGTAAAGACACCATTACAGTAGTCAAATCTACTGAAGATAAATGCATGGACAAGTTTTCCCAAATCCTGCTGAGACATAAGTCCTTTAATCCTTGATATAGTCTCTAGATGATTTTGTAATTTTCTTAATGTGGATGTTGAAATTCAGGTCTGAGTCCATGACTACGCCAAGATCTCTGGCTTGGTTTGAGGTTTTTAAGTCAAGTTGAACGCTGACTTTTGATTGTTCTTTTGGATTCTGGCACATCCAGTCGTTGATTTGTTCAGTGCACTTACTCAGCGCTTGTATTGGACCACAGTTATGTAAATTAGTGTGTCGTCTGCATAATTATGGTAACATATTTTGTTGTTTTCCATAATAAGGTAGAGAAGAACAACGTGTTAGTCCTGTGTTGGTGTGCAAGAGTGTATGTGGGCACAGACGTGTGAGTGTAAGAGAATAGATGTGTGTGTGTGTGTACATTCTTGCTTGGTGGCCTGTGTGTGTTTATGAGCTTCGGCTCAAACATTTTACATTTGATTTGCTAAGACGAGAGCAGCCCATATGGGGCGGCGCCCCTCTGCTGCTATCAGCCCTTCACTCGTCATCACCTCATCTCATGTTCATTCTTTTCTCATATCTCCTACTCTCTATCCTCACATTTTCTCCTCTGTTAAAATCCTCTCTCATTCTTTGCCTCCTAGAACATGTCTCTCTCTGTCTCACTACTGCCAAATTTCTTTTTTTCATTATTGCCATGTTCCCTGTGAAGCACTGACTGCTTATTTTAAAAGTGCCAGCTTTCTGACCGCCTAGATCCAAAGCCCAAGTTGTCAGTCAAAATATTTTGAGTCCTTTCTGTGCATGTAGGTTATGAATGACTTCCATTAAGCTGAAGTCTTTCTAGAGGTTTTCCAGAAGTGGTGCAGAGGAAGTATAAGCTGGATATACTCAAACTGGATTTTTGAGGCAGATATTAATATTTTAGTTTAAAAATGTGTGCCTTATTATGAAACACTTAGTGGAACCTCTTTCAAAATGTAATAATTTATAGTCTATACAAATACATATATACTGATGCAGTTTTACAAAAGCCTAGAAAATGCTCAGAGTTTCATTTTACATAGATACATAAAAGTATGTTGCTTGAATTCATCTTGTAGTTGGATCACCCAGGTTAAAGCATCCAAAATGTTAACAGACAAAAACATGAAAAATCCCCTTCCGGAAAGGTCCACAGGCAGGGTCCCACTGTGTGATGTCTGTTGCTTACAATAAACTGCTGTATATGGTGTCATTTTTGCCCGTGAGTGTAATCTCATCAGCACCGTTAACTTGATAGTTACCCATTTCAACATGCCACTAGTGCTCCCATCTAACTAGAAAGGAAGGAGCGTCTTCTTGACAACTGTTCATCTAATCAGCTTCACACTTGGCTGGTGTATTAGCTGGGGACCCAAGAAAGTGCAGCGTTGGCTGTGAAGTTGTTTGGATGAGAAATGTTAAATATATATATATCATATCATTAAAAGAAAACAGCAGATCTTGACCTCTCCAATATGGCGGCCGTGCAGATGCATAGCTGCAACTTACAGCAGCCAAAGGAGCCTCTGTCTGTCCGTCTGTCCTTTGATTTTCTTGACAAACCATTTATCTGATCGACTTCACACTCGGCGGGCGTATTGCTGAGGACCCAAGGAAGTGCAGTGTCGAGCGTGAAGTTGTTTGAATAAGCAGTTCTCGAAAGCTGCAAGCAGCAATACTGTAGCCCATTTTGAACAGGCACAATTTGAGCAGGTTCTGCAACTAGTGTTTAGTATTAAAGCGTGCAGCAGATAACTTAGATGCTTAGAAACAGTCGACTTGCAGGAGCGAATCTATCAGCTTCTTGTTCAGCTCAGCATGTCCTAGCAGAGCTGTCAGAGCTGCAGAGCAGTTCATTGTCACCAACCATGATGTTTTATG
This sequence comes from Thunnus thynnus, assembly GCF_963924715.1. NCBI lineage: Eukaryota > Metazoa > Chordata > Actinopteri > Scombriformes > Scombridae > Thunnus > Thunnus thynnus. Next base: position 3,972,965 of record NC_089519.1, on the reverse strand, counting down.
GAATAGTATTGGATGGATGTATTTAATATGTGTGGATGTGTATGATCAAGGGCTGAAACTAATGATTATTTTCATTATCGATGTGGTCTGCAGAATGTCTGAAAATGGTGAAAAACATCAGTCACTTTTTCCCAAAGCCCAAGGTGACATCCTCAGATACCTTCTTTTGTCCCAGTCCACAGCACAAAGATATTCAGTTTACTGTTATAGAAGACCAAAGAAGAAGAAGACTACATTTTAAAAGGTGGAATCAGTAAATTTGGACATTGTTTTCTTAAATGACTTAAAACGATTAATTGAATATCAAAATAGTTTGCCGATCAATTTTCTGGACATCTGAGACAGAAATATATGCAAGAAAGAATTGTGAAGCAGTTGTAGTTCATTGGCTGCATGAGAAAGAATGAAACGCGTAGTCTGCAACAAGAGCTAGTTTTAATTTTAACTGGGCTAATAAACAACCTGTGTTTCATCTGTAGTGAGGGACTCATCTGACCACAGATGTTGTGATGATGTGAAACTTCCTCTCACATTATATATTCAGTGCTATAGATTAGTCAGTGTTTACAGTCTTTGTCAGGAAAGAGATGACAGTCCTGTATGTGTGCGCGACGCTTGTGTGTCTGCACGTCTGCACGATGTTGCCTCTAGCAATTGGGGTTACTGTGTTGTGGTTAGGTTTTGTAGTGCAATAAAGAGCTCGATACCCAAACTTCTTCCAGCTCTGTTTAGTCTGCCTCGCTAGCATATACTTCAGTTGACCACACACACACACACACACACACACACACACTACACAGGTTATATACACCCATTCAGTGTTCACGTCGCCCCTCCTCATCATATGGAAACGTTCACTTTGTGATGCAACCGTTCCAGCTGTATTTGTTCCAGCTGTATTTATCCCGTCTGTTATCTGTGCATCTAAAAGGAAAATACAGGACACAACAGCTCTCAGATGCAGCAGACCAGACAAAATGACGAGGCTCACATTGCGTAATTTGCGGTCAAAACATGAAACATTCTCGCTGCACATGTGGTAATCCCAAAAAACAAATGACCTAACTAATCAACTCAAAGCTGAATTTACGGTCATGTGCCATTTTACCTCCCCAGGATTAGGGAAACTTTTTTTTGTTTGTTTGTTTGTGTAATAAACTATGTAAGTATATTGCAATGGAAATACAAACCTTCTGCTGTGGGCTGTCTGGAGAATTTCTGTAGAAATTGTACTTACGTGCTCACTCTCTCTTTCCTGCTATATGATCTTACAGATAAGGTTATCTCGATTCATACGTCTAGTAGTCTAGACTTTTACATCCTAGTTGCTTTAATGCTGAATTTAACTGTATGTGACACACTGCCTTGACAATACTAATCATCAGAAAATAATGTAAATAATCAATGCACGAGTGTTTATGTTTATGGCTAGGGCACCTTATAAAATTCTACTCGGTGTTGGCTGAATTGCTCAGGCTATAAGTGTTGTGACACTCTCAGCCAACATCCAACTACTTAATTGTTCAGCTGATTGTTAGTTTGCTCAGATACCGCTGTGATGACTGCACATGAAACACTGTCTTTGATTTTTATCTCCGGGTAACAGCAGGTAGAAATTACACCATTATCTCAGTAAGCAACACATTCTTCTTCAATCCGCTGCCCTTTTCATCTAAACTCTGATGGAGCTTTAATGAGTTGTTGAAGATAATTGATTTTTCAACATATGCTGTGTGTTTTGGTATGAAGCTGGAATGATGCCTTCCTGTAAATCTAGAGGAAAAAACATCTTTCATCTCTGTGCTGACATTGCTCTTAGAAGTAAATAAATGGACTGAACATCCTTTTGCTTCGCCAATCAATGATTGTTTTCTCTAAGTTTTCTTTGACGAGTAGCTTTAGCAATCTCTCTTCAGCGACCTTGAATCCATGGATTAATGGAAGACCACCCTTTTCTCTTTTGCTTACCCTGTTCATCATCAAATCGCCCCAAGAAATAAAGTTCTCAGTATGCTTTTTTTTGTTTTAGACTTTGGCACTAGTGATGCTGATTTATGGGGATGTAATTCCACAATGCGGATGGAAAGGGGACATGAAGCTCCACGCCATTTGTGGTCATCTCATTTCCCCCCTTTGTGCTCATATGTCACGCTGTGGGGGGAACCCCCGGCTTTCTGGTGTGTTGACTTATATCCCGCGCTTTCATTGATACATTTGTTTTCATTTGACTTGAGGATTTTTCCTATTAGTTTTAGCACATTTAACACAACCACAGCAAAGCAGACATCCAGGAGAATCAGAGAGATGGAGATCAGCTGTGCGCAGCCGGTCAATCCTCCGTTAACACGGGATGGATGCTACTTGATATCCGATCGGGTCGTAATGATTTGTTTTGAAACATTGCTTCGAAAATGACTCATTTAAGCTGGCGTAGCATTTCCAGGCACTGCATGTGTACCTCAACACCGCACTGTGTTTTGGAAGAATTTGGTATGACTATGACTCAGTATGAAATCTCACAGGGCACTGCCAGTCTCATAATTCAGCTGTGCTGTTCTCCACTCATGACCTGAGTTTTACCACGTAACTCACTAGGAGCTTACGTGCTCTCTGCTGGACTAAAACCTTTTTTGTGCATAGGATTTCTGGCTGAAAACTGAGCTCGGGGAAAACGTATTGTGTCGTCATGGCAACAAACTAGTCCATTACAAAGCATAAGTATGATTGTTAATACATATCTTATCCTTTTTTATAGGTATGTTAATACATCACAAGATGTCCTACAGTATTGTTTTTCTCTAGATAGCTTTGTAAAACTTTGTTCGTAGCCTTCGGTTGTTCCAGTCAAACCCTAGTATTATCTGCTTTTCAAATTACTTTTGAACTTGGTGGCATCAGCGTGCTTCTGAGCAGGAAAATGGAAAGACTGAACACCTCAGTATTGCATAACAGCCTCTTACTGGAGAGGAGGTGGGCTTCAATATGCAGAATACATTAAACTTTCCAAGTGCTTCAGGAGGATTTTCCTGCTGAATATGGCGGAGAAATCTCACCTTATTTTTTTTTCTTATGGCTAGAATAAGACTTCAACCAATGATTATTTTCATTAGTGATTAAACTGTAGATTATTTTCTAGATTAATTATTTTGTCTGCACAATATCAGAAAATAGTGAAAAACATTGTTTCCCAAAACCCAAAGTGACATCTTCAAATATCTTGTTTTGTCTGATGACCAATCAGAAAGTCTTTGTTATCATGTATGACAAAGAAAAGCAGATTGCTGATTAATTTTCTGTTGATGGACTAGTAGATGAATCATCTCTTTTGGACAAGTAGTTGCAGCTCTTGGCTGGCGCACAGGTTTCTGATAGCCTTTGAGAATAATTATTGGAGGCAGAAACCTGAGTCTTAAAAACTGAATATGGGACATGTGAAAGTGCAGGTAATTGGTCTACAAATGTGATTTTTCTGTAGTCTTGCTTCTGCACTTTACTGCATCCTGCCTGTCTCTCTTCCTCTCACTGTCTGAACTCTCTCTACCTCCCCACTACAGCCTCTCATCATGTGTCTCTATATCCTGCATATTTCTCTTCAGTCTCTTACTCTCTCTTTTCTTCTTGAACAGGATGTCCCTCATCTCTCTGTCATTTCTCTTTCTTCCTTCCTCCTTCTCTCACCCCCGGATCTAGTCCAGACAGTTGACAGACGACTCTGCCGGTACGGCTCCAGCTTGTTGTATTTTTTTGTCTTTATCTGTTCTCAACTTGTGATGTGCGCACGCACGCACGCACACACACACACACACACACACACACACACACACTTCCTGTCCTGGTCCCTCAACACAGTACAGTACTTAGTGTTTGTCAAAGTGTTGTTTGGGTGCCCTAAGGAGTCTGATAGGGGATTCCAGGGATGCCCAACAAGAGTAAAACATTTATTCTAATTGACATAAATGCATAAAAACAACTTATTATAATGGTATAATATATAATATAATTTAATACCAAATAAATAATTTATTTTAACATGTTTTGATCTCCTTGTAGGTTTCTCCTTGATTCTCATAAAAAGGAAAAATGACAACGTGTAATGTTAGAGCGTCCACCGATCTGTCACCATTGTCAGGCTAGAGTCATAAATATTATCTAGTTTTTGCCAGTGAATAAAGAAAAGACTTTTCACTTTTCCATTTTTTTTTGTCTTGTTTTTGTTTTAAAAACCCAGTAGTAAGCGGGAAGGCAGATTAGACCGTAGGGATCACACTTTTCCTCCCCCTCACTGTTCTCCTGCTACTGTTTCTGTGGTCAGACTGCCCACCACTGTGTGTGTGTGTGTGTGTGTGTCTGGTAGACCACTCAGCATGTCTACTGTACGGACACAAACACACACACACACGTGCACGCTCACACACACACACACTGCCACTCAAATCGCATCCCCCTCTCTCTCTCTCTCTCTCTCTCTCTCCGAGACTGTTTTCAGTTTCAGTGTGGGAGAGAGACAGTTGGAGGATGTGAGGGATGCAGTTTTATATTTTTTTTGTCGTCGAGATGAGGATCAAGTAGCTAGGACGGCGCCGGTGTTCCACATCATCCCACTCCGCTCTTAACATAATCACAACAGCAGGACTTCCCACCTGTTCATGATGATTCAGAGGTGAAGAAAGATGATTCCTCTTTTTGCTTACTATAATGCGTTACCAATAAGGAATTTGACCCCTCGTTTTATTAACAACAGACGTGTTTCTGCATGAGAGAGAGAAAAGTGCTCTCGCACTAATTATAAATAGACATCGAGGGTCTGCTTTTGCAGGCCACTTTGAAGTGCGTTGTTGCATTATTAAAGGCACTTTGTCATATTAGTGATTGTCAGAGATTTCACAACATTTTGCAACATATATGGCAATCTAGTTGCTTGATGACAAATTTACTATTTGCATCTGTTTCTCAATATAGCTGTAAAAACAACAGCCCAAAGCAGAGTGTTTTATTGAGTGTCCCAGAGATGGCCGCAAGGGAAAAGCACTGTGCAACATAACATCATAATGATTGAAAATGAAATCTGGGGGAAAAAAACTTGTGGAGGTCAATTACTAAGCTCTGATCCATTGGATGAAATTGATAAAAAAGTATAAATACGGTAGTTTTAATCAAACTATGATAACCCACGCTTACTTAACATTCGGTTCAAGTTAAGGCTGAAACATGCTGCTCGCTTGATGCACAGGTTGACACAACCCATTGTTGAGATTTGGGACATGTATTTTTTGCTAAAGCATAAATCCACCGTATTGAAGAATCCCAGTAGTTGGTAGATGGCCATTAAGATAAATATGGTCAGTGTCAGGCTCTTGCTGTGTTGTTACAGATGCCTCCACCCACAAACAACAAAAAAAGCCCCAGACTCCACCATCAAAGTCTGCCAGGCTCAACTGAATATCTTTATTAACACAGAGACGAGTGCAGCCTCAAGTAACCTCTCTTGTGTGTTATTCACACTCAGAGCGCCAGAGAACATGGCACTGCCCCGTCTCTCTCTCTCTCTCTGTTGCTCTTTCTCACTGTCTGTCACTTTTACCTCCGACGTCACAGTAGCTTCCTCTTCTGGCTCTGTAAACACCATAGCTACGTACATAGATAGATGCTTTGTACAACTTGTTATTAAGACATTGACAGAGTCTAATGACTTGGCCTTTACCCAGTGGCCATATTGTCTGTGGGTGGTGGGCCTGTGGGTGACTGGTGACATATGGTCAGTCATATGGCCCCTATGTATAAGAGAAGACGATGGCACATCATTTGTTTGAGATAGTACACTATTACTGGTTCAGTTTCTTTCCATTGGAGTCTAACTCACAGTTGGGCCATTTTCACACTGCGACTGTTTGTTTGATTTTGAACCAGATTTCAATTCCCCCCCGCCCACCACCACCACCCCCTTCTGGTCTGCTTTGCACCTGTTCATATTTGTTGTGATTGAACAAAAGAACTTCTGAGAGTGATTATAATTACGGTATATATCTGGTACCTCATCTGACTACGTGCATAATATCACTCTGCTATAACTGCCAAAATTCCTAACATCTGCACCTTACATCAGCATCTGTGGACAACATGGATTTTGTGGGTGAATTTTAATTAATTTGATACTTGACAGCTGAAGAATGACTTAATCTGTAAAAGAAGAGGATGATTCAAAGACAGGAAGAGCACGAGCCTTTTTAAAACTAGAGTTTTAGTAACCTGAACAAGTTCCAGTAAATGTTGACAATAAACCAGATTTAACTGTCAGACATAACACAGGATGCTGAAAGGATGCAAAAGGATGTGGTTAAGCAATGGGGATCTTTTTTTTCTGTTGTTGGCAGAGGATAAAATAGCTTTTTAAAACACTATCAAAGCAGGAGTTTGCTTAGATTAATCCAAAAAGTATTTACCGTCCAGTAATAAACAAGAGGTCGTGCCCCCTGCCTTGCATCTAGCCTCATCATTGTGGCATTTCTTGAAATCAAGCTATGAAATCTAACGTCTGTGTCTGTGTGCATGCTGTCCCTTGTCGTCGTCGGGTTTGCTCCTATCTCATCTCTCAGCCTTCTTCTGTCTTATTCGTCTCTATCACCTCATCCATCACTGCAGTTCTCTGTATTGTTCTCCTCTCTTCCTCCTCTTAGTGCTCTCACCACCTCAGCGTTTGAATACTGTGTTCCACTTCATAATCATGGTCGTCATCCCCCTCTGCCCCTGTCTTTTCTCATTCCCTTGCTTCTAACGTCTAATATTTCCTACCGAGAGAGTTAGCAAATGAATTCTGGCGTCCATATTGGACTGAATACACACACACACACACACACCAACACACACAAACAAACAAATGTAGCACGGTCTGTTATTTTCATGCACAGATACACACTGTACTCCTGGAGGACTGATATAGCAGTTTGTTGTTTGAAGCAAGGAGATAAGCTGTGACGCCTGCTAGTAGAGCATCCTCTCAGCTATTGTTGTTTTTTAAGATTATGTAATTATCACAAGGACAAAAAAAAAATGTTTATTCACTCTGCAAGCCATGTTTCCAACTGGTTGCAAATTAAAACCAAAGCATAAAAAGTTAAGATTAATGTAACCAAGAAACCAAGATGGTCTAAATCGACATTTTAAAATTGTTTGCACCTGTGAACTTTGGTAGGTGAAGAGCTGCAGGCAGTGATTGCAGCTCGGGTGAATATCAAACAAACCTCCAACGCACATAATCACAATACACACGCTTTCCGTGTCATCGCTGTCTTCTCTCGTAACCCTCTCGCAGTCCCAAACCCACACAGTTCGACCTTGTGTGATTCATATTCAAGGATCTCTTACTATCAACCGCTGACAGGAATTGTCGTGCTGCATTCCTGAGACAATTGTTGCATGAATCATATACAGTACGGTCAGTCGGACAAACTTCAATCTGTTAAAACATGTGCAGCTATTGCGCAGCCATAAGTATACTTAATGAGCTATGACTTTGAAGTGGTGTGATATTACACCTGTCTGTACCCGATTCAAGCTGAATGCTTCCTGTGTGAGTATTGCATATACTTTGTGACTCAGTCTTTAGATCAGCTTGACTCCTTCTGACTTATTTCCTCCTCCTTAATGCTTTTATTTCCTTATCCATGCCTGGATCTTTTTCTCCCTGCTCCACGTCACCTTTCTTCCATACTTTCTTTCCTACCATCCAAACTCTCCTATAATCTGTTCCATTATGTGGCTGCTTGCCTCCACCTTAAAACTCAGCTAGGTCTACACATCACCTCCTATCCATCTCTGGACATTTTTGTTGATACATTCTCAGGATACTATGCCAGCAGTCAGTGAGCTAAGGGTAAAGACCAGGTTACTTTGTACGTTTTACCCTTGGTTACATGGATCGGGCTGTATAGCTATAGCTGAAGATGTAATTGCTGCCAAGTTTTAATATCGTAATGTGACCCCAGGCCCCATTTACAGACACATATATGTATTTCAGAGAGGCATACGTATTGGTTGATGAGATTGCTTTAGATATTGCAGAGCATGAAAATAATACAACACAGCTGACCAGAGTTGAAAATGGTTGAACTTTTTATGGACAGCAGGTAAATGTCAGCCAGCGAGACACCCTCCTAATAAAGCAATCTGGGTGACTGGCGGGCTTGTAAGTGAACTGACAAATGCTAGATTTCCTGTGTGCTCACCATAATTTCCAAACTAAATTCTGGTCTATTTTGTTCATTTGTTGCATCCCCGCTCTTCTCTCCTCTGTCATCTCCTCTTATCTCTCCTCACCATCCCTGCTACTCCTCCCTCAGTGTTTCCAACCGTTGCCAGAACGTCATCACTGTCAAAATTCCCTGGTGCAAATTAACTTCTCCCCTTTCTTTCACTCCCTCCGCTTTCCCATATTTTCTCCCTCTCTCCTCCTCTACTGTCTGCGTTCCACAGATTTGTGACTCTAGATAGACCTCTCTCCTCCCCACCTCACATTCCTCCCTCCTTCTCCATTCCACTGTAGATTTCTGTCTGCAGATGAACATTTCTTCTTTACCTTCTCACCCTCTCCACCACACAACCCTCCTCCCCTGTATAGTGACTACACGCTCCACTCCAGATTCCTGACTCCAGATTGTTGGCGTCTCCTTGGGGAGCGGGAGAGGAGGTAAAGGAGGGGGGGGAGGGGGGAGTGTCAGCTGTAGACTGCTGGCCTCTCAAATGAATGACATAATTGGCATCCCGAGCATTTACTGGGCTGGAGAGAGAGGGAGGTTGGGAAATCTAGTAATGGCTTTTCAGAGGAAAATGTAGCTTAGATCCCTACTTTGGCAATATTGTCTAGTTTTGGAGGCCCATAAATGCTAATTTATACCACACCATCATTATATTTTGCAGTGTGTAGTTGTTGCAGGAATGTCAAGTTGGTCACGTTGCCTCTGAGTACTCGTGCTTGACATTTTGCCAACACGTAAAGATTGTTGGAGGTACCGGAGGCGATGAAATACGATCTAGGAAGTTGGAGTTACTGATTAATTTGTTTAAGGACTTATCAGAAGAACACCACACAGCAGTTTGTAATACTCACAGACTGGATTTTACAACTCTGGAAAGTTATCACGGCGGCAACTGTTTTATCTTTTCTTATGATGATCATGAGGTAAAAAAAGCCAAATACAGCGTTCATGTCACATACCAAGAATGTGCTGTTACATGCATGTGATTGGTCAATGTGGCTGATGTCAGGTTGTGTTCCGGCAAAAGCTGAGCTTGGTTCAACTTTTAGCCGGACATCCGCTGCAGTTTTTTTGCTGAGCCCTACGCAGTCCCCCCCGCTCCCATTGCGGAAACGCACTGCCCCCGTTCAAATGAATGTGAGGGCTGCCATTTTTCACGCATTGCCTGATTTGGTCTGAACGCTGCCTCGGTGAATGAGGCTGCCAGGGAGGCGTGAGGAAGGGGAGAGGAAGTGTTTTGTTTAATTGTCGAACAATGCTGTGAATGAGACAGCATGGTGCTGTAACAAGATTCATAAGAGGGGCAAAAGCGAAGGATGTTGGCCTTCTTATTTCACTCTGAATGACTCATTAATGACTCATAGGGTGTATTAGGAGCACTTTTTGCATTTTTTTTTTATTAATTGCCAAATCAATTAGTAAAGAGATTTGCTGAAATGTATATGCATACAGAGAAATGTGTATATATTGCAAGGGATTTAACAATTTAGGCCTTGATATGCTTGGAAACTGCTCAAAGAAAACAGCATTTTTCACATTCTCATCTATATTTCTTTATATTTATCTCGTTACATACATTTCGTTCTTATAGGCCTACATACTAAACATTACTACTTTTTGTTTTTTTTTCTTCAATACAACCTCCTCTGAGGAATATTTTTCATGTCTCCGCCCAGTTACCGCACCTCCTCAACCTTCACATAGCCAACATGAGTCTCATGTTTTTCTTGTAAGACTAGTGTTTTAATGCTGTTCATTGTTTGTGATGTGAAAATGTCAGATTTCCACACATAGAAATAGAAATAAAATAGGAAGGACATTTTGAATATTGAAATTATAGGACTCCTGTGAAATAGCTCAGAGTGCACATTGGCTGGCATCAGTTGAAGTGTGTGTTAAGGTAAGTGGAATCAATTTCTGGCTTTGGGCCACATGCACATTTCATGACTTGGTAACCTAGATTTTGGAGAAGTAAGGATGTTTCTTTCAAGGATGACTTTTTCTCTGTATTATTAATCTTCCCACTTTGATGATGTTTTGGTACAATTCTCTGTTAGTAAAACTACCTGAGGTCCAAAACATTGTTATCATAAATAACCGCATACTGCATACTTAGAGAGGCATGTAATTTTTAGGTCATTGCATGCTTCAAGGAAGGAAAGATTCATGTTCAAGATCAACTTGTTCGGAGACAACCACATCCCCCACTATCATCCTACACTTCAATGTTGTCAGCTTGTTGTATTGGCTTGATTGCTCTCCATTACAGGGAGCTTTAAAATGATTTAGTTAGATGTAGTCAAACTTGACACCACACCGTCAAAGATGTCTCAAAGGCTCATAACTTACATTTAACACCTTCTTCACTCTGGTTGGGTTGCATTTAATTGCACTCCACCAGGTTATATTCCAGTTCCTGTTACGAGGTGGTGACAGCGAGGTCACTGAACCTTTCTGTTTACTATCGTCTCTTATTGTCTTGTTGCAGATTAGTTTACTCTTATTTGCCTGTCAGAAAGAATTTTAAAAAGAAACAGGTTTTCCAAAACAATTTTCAAGAATCTTTTTTAACCCTTAAAGATGTTGTCCTAAGGGGGGTTTTAGCTGTGAAACTTGAGCCTTTTTCAGGCTTTTTATGCAACCTAACTCACTCTTCACTGTTGAAGATTTACTTTTAAACAACCCTCAACCACACTGTCGGCCATGCAAATATTTGCTAACACTTCACATGTATGAGTGTAATGTTGTATCGATTAAATACCAGCATAACAATTAACAAACATCTTAATTTATTGAATCATGCTAATGATTTGACTTTGAAACTCAGTGCCACTAGAAGGTTGGTTACCTTGTAAGATTAAAAATTGCATCATTATTAACTTGTTCCAAAAGAGGTAAAGGAGCATTTCCTCTTTATGATTCTAAGTAGAAGCAGGATGTGGGTTGAGTAGTTTAATGACACAAAGGTGAAATCTTGACAGATGCAAGCATGCACAGTGTTTTGAACCTTGTTCACTTCAATCTGCTGTGCTTGCAGGTGGAAAATATGAAAAGTGAAAATTGGCTTGTTCCCCGTTACATTAAACGTGTGAATTGAGGTACACGTAATGTTCACTGGAAGCAGCTGCATTGTGTTCATGCTTTGCTGAGCCTGCTGGAGCAGATCACAGCCACCCAATGTACTGTACATATATTTAGTGTATTCATAGATTCAAAGTCCACTAGACATGCAAAGTTATCAGAAGCCTTTTGCAGTGTTTGGCTCATACACTGAGTAAGCACTTTATTAGGTACACCTGTGCAATCCCATTGAACATTTATCACGTAGTTTAAACACATAACTTACTACTTCTTTTATAACTTGTCCTTATGAAATACTTGCCAGACGCACTAGAATCAAATGTGCACTAAAACTGAGGATGAAATAGAAAGATCCTAGGACCAATGCTACTTTAAAACGGTGTTCTTCAAAAACAGCATCAGCACCCAAACCCCAGTAACTGGATGCTGATGCTCTTGTGCGAGTTGACTGTCATGTCCTGGTAGTGCTGCCAGAGAATTAATTGAACCAATGGACCACAAAATGGCTGTACTTGACCATGGAGCTGGCACTGAACAATCGCGCAATCGTCTACTGGAGTTACTGACCCCAAACCCTTCGGTCTAGGGCAGAGCAGCCCAGCTCTGTGGTTTGATAATGTTAACCCAGTGCAAGAGGCTAGAGCCACTGTTGTGAAATTAAATACAGTTCACGTCCCTAGTCTTGTTATCCCCTTTCTTTAGAAACAAAATATTAACTTCCCACAATGATTTACAGTGCAAGGATCTTCAGTCAATGATTGTCTTTTGATTGGCTTTTATCCTCACTCAAATCACACTCCTACATTAGCAAACACTATCACAAAAGTAGTTTTTCTAAAAAAATACAATGAATTAAAAAAAAAAGTATAAAAAGAGTTCAAGTATACCTTATAATGAGAATTTAGCTGTGAACCTTCTGCTTTTGCTGCAAATGTTTACACAGCTCCCACAGTTCTGATCTCTTAATCAGAGTGAATAAAAGCAAATGAATGAATCACAGATTCATACTACTCAGAGTTAAGTGTCTTCAGAAATGTGCATTTGTTCATTTTGAGCATTGTGCTGCTCTTTTACATCTGTAAAAGCAGTATCAGTCTAAATTACGGTCAGTTTCCAAAGAGACCTCCCTGTTGGGTTTAAAGGATCCACCCCCCAACCCTTTGTCCCAATGAATAAAGTGATGCTTTAAGCAGCCATTGCAAATGGCAGCTTGGAGACTCCCTTGAGAAAACAAGTGGGATTCCCCTGTCACCCCCTCTCCCCCTGCCTGTTTACAGACTCTCACCTTTTGACCAGAACTAATGCCAACCTTCAGCCTGACCTTTGTATTCAGACAGATGGAGACGTTACAGAGCTCCCGCCACACTAACCGCCGCCCTTTGTTGTCAGAGGCACACTGTGCATGTTTTGTAATGAATAATAAGAGACTAGCTTTATGTAATACACGATGCAATTATTATGTATCACTGATCAGTGATTTATGTAAATTGCACCAGTTGGACTGTGTTTATGTTTAGTATACATTATGTCCTATTGCAGAGTGGGTTTTTTTGTACTTCAAAATACGATTGCATAGTATTACACTACATTATATCACATGTATTTAGGGTCAACATGCAGCAACAGGGCAAGCATGGTATCCACACAATAAGATGACTTTTTTTTTGAAAAACATTGACACATAATAACTTAAGGTACTGAGACACCAAACCAAAAAAACAGTGTGTTTACTTTTATATCCTTGTTTTTATGCTCTTCAAATGAAGGTTTGCAAGTTTAATGAAGGTGTAGGTTTAAGTGATATACTGCCAGTTCCCCTGGGGATGAGAAGCTACGGTTGACCTCTGAAACCTAAAAACATATTGTTCACAAAGACAGACCACTGTCTGTCTTCACGTCCCTCAGCCAGACGGTGGTAAAGGTATTATCCCCATATGTTAATTGCTTAGATGGATAGGCTTGGTTTGGTGTGACTGTTAGTTTGATTTATGGCTTGTGTCAGACTGTGGAATGGGGTGTCTCACCTACAAATGGTCCCAAAACAGCAGCTGTTTCAAATCCTTCTAATAAACAATGGAGCACAGTGGACCCCTATTTGACCTTTTAACTACTATCACAGCTTGGTTTAAAATGAGGGCAATTGTGGGTGGTCGAGTGATTAAATCACTTAATATTCACTAAAAAACTGTAATTAATCTGAGTTTTCTTCTCTTCTCGAAGCTGATTTTTGTTTTTGATTAATGCTCACAGCAATGGACTGTGAATATGAGTACTATTAGATTTTGACCAAATACTTTTATGTGTGGGTTTTATTTGATTAAAGAAATATGTCATTTTATTGTTGCACTAAAACGCCTTATATGTAGGTCTCAGCCTTGATGTTTGAAAATGAGAACATGATGTGAACCTGTGGTAGTTCTGGGCCGGGGTCAGTGCCCTTGTAGCAACAAGCCAGACCTCCTTGTGTCCTCCCTAAGTCACTCAGGACTCCCCCACTGTACAAAATAGTTATCACTGTCATATTAATAAATCTTCCCAGATTTTTCATTGAGTTTCCTGAAATGAAGGAAACAATGCAATGAGCCTGTACAGTAAATCTGCCACTAGTCGCGTGTGAGAATTTCTTCATTCTTGTTTGTTTTTAAGCTGTGTTGTATAATGAGCTTAAAGTAACTAGAACACTGTGGGCTTTGTAGGTTACTTTTTGAATATATGTTTGTATGCATATACTGTAGATAAGAGTGTGTAAGTCATGTATTTGATACATGCATTCATACTTCTTGATATGAACATAAACTTTTAGATCTGTGAGTTGTTTTTAGTCAATATCTCTAACCTGGTGGGTAGATCAGCTACCTAGACCTACCTGTCTGTGGCAAACCACGTTTCAACTGCAGGAACTTACCCCAGGTAGGTACTAAGAACCTTTTGAAGAACTCAGTTCCTCTACCTGTGTTTCCACTGGAAGGATCAGCGTCTAAATTAAGTTCCAGGAAGATTGTTTTATCCCCCCAAAAAGTCCCTGCTCGGGGGGGAAGTACTTTGCAAAAGTACAGGAACTTTTGGGTGGGGTTTTCAGGGATGACGTCACTGATTGGTCAAACACACACAGCACGGGTGCTTCATCTTATGTACCGCTTCATTCATAAAACATGGAAGTACTCTTATATCAATTTAGGACCAGTTTAGGACAAGGGGAGGACATTTCTCTTAGTTTTTTAACGTTAAAAGTAAAGTAAGGCATTGTTGTTGGCTTCCCAACTCAATTTTAAAAAAGTGAATGAGACAATAAAATGTTATTTTCTGATTGTTTCACGACAGTTTCGTTCTGAAGAAGAAATGATTAACCTTCAAACATTCAACAGATGTTTTACCGTGGAGACACACGCTCTTAGTTTCAGTTTCATTTTCCTCCTCTGCATTTCTCCTTCTCATTCATTCATTACATCCAACTCATGCAGCAGTAAATAAAAACAACAGGACAAATCTGTGTCTGTTGTTTCCTCATATGTTAATACTGCATGTCTAATTGCTGTCATCATTTTTAAATTCCTAATGGTTCTAATTTGCATGATTTAGTTTAGTCCCTGAGGTTAGTTCCTCTGGGTCCAAAGTACCTGGAACTTTTGGTGGAAACAGGGCTTTAGTTGTGAGACTATGCCACTTAAGGTTTGCTTGTAATTAGTAACCAACAGATTTGATTTTAACTCTGGGATATGGATCAGCCATATTATTTTAGCCCTTTGGTTTTTGTACAAGATTGTGGTTCACTCACAACAGTCACTCTGACGTTCTCATGAACCTCGTCCATCTAAAACAGGGAATTAATTACCACATTTTTATCTAAGAGTTGTCATTAGAGATAATGGATTGGCAGCATCCGACCCCAAAAATGTTTAGAAGAGTCCCTGGTGATGTAACACCAATTGATGGGGGTTGACATCTGGTTCTCTGCTTATTTGTTTGCACACTGGTGTGCAGCTAGATTTATTGTCCCTACTCTTACTGTTAAAGTGAGGGGTTGTGGTGGGGACGATGATCCATGGACAGCACCGAGGGCAGCTTCACCCCAGGGTTGCCTGATCGTTTACTGATTCCTAGTTGACCTATCTTTCCATGATAGGATCTGAATCGGTCTGGTTCTTTGCCAGCCCTGGGTCACCATGGTCTGCCTGCTCACGTGGCAGCTATTCAACACTGCTGGATCCCCTCAGGGTGCTAAGAGGAGCTTTGATTCCTCAGTGATGCTAGGGTCCACAGTGATAGAGTCTGCATAAGCCCAGACACGAGTTGAAATGGCTTTACCTTGCGCCTAGCGTCTTTTGTCCACTGAACAGTGTGAGAGAAATACTGAATTTTAATGTGAAACTGCTTTATTCAGTGTTTTTACTGGTTTTAATCACCGGGTTTGTTTGTTTTGGAGAGGAGGAGACCTCTGCAGATAATTTGACTCCCAGTAAAAACCTCCTAAATGATGAACACTGAAAGAATCCTAACCGGGAGAGACTGATTGTTTAACAATGAAGGCAACAACTCCCATGATCCTGCGCTACTTCATAATGTCATCAAACTCTGTCGTCTGTCAATGTTTTGATTGAGAGACTCCTCACGGCAGAAGTTACATATTGTGTGTTTAAGTCATTTTTGTCAACTTGTTCAGATCAATTTTGATCACCCTTAGCCCATTCATAGACTTTATTACCTACCTATTACCTACTTTACTTACCAATACCCACTGGTAGTACCTCTGAACCTTTTCATCATCATGTGGCAGCACAGTTGTTGGGAGGCTATTGATAATAGTGAGAGGCTTTTCCCTCTGTGGTCATTGTGGCAGAGACACTGGAGCAGTGTGCAGGTAAATCCCTTAATCTTCATTAGCATAGTTTGTTAACTAGAGTGCCAAATCTCTGTTAGTGCTCTACATACTCAGTTAAACCTACAAGCAACTTTCCTAAAACAAGTCCAGTTGCTCTTGACTCTTGACTTTCCAGTTTTGCCTCCTCCGCAGTGGAGAGCACCCACTACAAGTCAATTTCTACCAGATGCACATTGTTCAAAACATATTGGAGTAATTTATTAGCATGATTCCAGAGAAACTGCCCCATAAATACACTGGTTTAGGGTAGTTGGTCATTACCCGGAGCCTCTGGTTGTTACAGATTATATCGGAAATGAACTAAAGCCAGGGATAGTTGTGTTCAGTATTAAGAATTAATAAATCCACACCAATAAATAGAAAGAAGTTTGCCACTAAACCTCTACTGCCAATACTCTGGAACACATATGCTTGAAATAGGATTATTCATACATCTTTAAGGCAAGGGTTTAGGCGTAGGATGATGACCCACTTAAACTTTGGTGGCTGATTTTGTCCCTGAGTTGGATTCTCTGTCCACATGCCAGCATTTCAGGCCTCTGTTTCTCCTGTTCTTCTTCTGTCTGCCGACAACATGGTGTCCGTTTGTCCCACAGGAGGCTTTCCTGGATTCCTCTGATTTGGCCTGCTCCCATACTGTCGGTTTTGGCAGTGTAATTTCCCATGACAAGCTGATGGTTAGTGTTCATCCAGTCAGCCCAGTCATTGTAATTTGGTATGTGTTGAGATTGTCCGTTCCCATGTTGTGATTCTGTCTGATTTGTTTGGCCGTGTCATTTTGGTCACTGTCAAGGTCTCCGCATTGAATGGGTGTAATGCTAGGTTGGTTTCCCAGGCCTGTCTATATCTTTTTCGGAAGTGGTGCTTTTTCTCATTCGTGGCGGGTTCACACACTCTGACACAATCTATTGTGTAATCCATGTACATGTCTTGAACACAACACTGTTATGGCATAGGGGTCTTTGCGCTTGAAAGCTGGAGTAATAACCAAACCTCTGATATGACAAAGCAGCTTTTTGATGAATTGTCTTTATAAGACACAAAATTTAAATTTAGATAATGCCTTTTACAATGTAGGCTTAAGTAAGATTTCTATTTGCTGACATGTTTCTTAAATGAAGAAGGAGGTCAGTGTTTGACAAAACAAGACATTGCAGGTTGCATCTTGGGCTTTGGGAATGAGTGATCAACATTTATCACCATTTTCTGACGTTTTATAGATTAAATGACTAATTGGTTTATCAATTAATTGATAATGAAAACAATCATAAGTTGCAGCCCCATTTTTATGCTGGCAGTCAGGCTACTTTATCCCTACATCACGATACCTTTCTGTGTTAAACATCTGAAATTGTCAAAAAAAAACAAAAATTGCACCAGCTCTGTCAGTTAACTACACAGGAATTGTCCTTTAAGCTACCCAGTGTGTTCATAGCTGAGGTTATTTTCTAAATGAGCCAAGTGCATGCCTACAGCAACATGCAGCAGCATTTCCACTACAGACTTTACATTTCCATAGATGTTGGACAACATTCCCTTTTTAGGCCTCCTCTGTCTGGTTATCAGTAATAATAGATTGCATCTGAGGCGGGGTAGAGCAGAATTTTTTTACATCTAATCTTATGGGATTTATTTCTGCTTTATTAAGCAAAAGTAGAGGGGAAAGTGGCAGAAAATATTGCGTCAAAGGACAAAGAAGATGACAAGGATGTGATTTGTATTTATACCTCCAGTTTTCGGGCAGATGTTATATGCCTTTATAGCCCATTGAGCTGCCAGGGCACTGCAGAAGATCTACTTCTTTTGTTTAATTTATACATAAATCTTGTAGTTCCAGATTAAGTGAGGCAGTTGCCCTTGTGCTCAGAGACTAAGGTTGGAAAAGAGAGGTGTCACCTGTATGTGTATTAATGAAGTGAAAGTGACTGTCCATGACCATAAATAGAAAGAAGTGGATACAGATAATGGATGAATGAGTTGGAGGGCTTGCAAAGAAACTTAACAGTGTTTGTGTAAGTTATTACACTGCTTTGTTTTTCTGCCTTTTTGCCTAGTGTTTAGCATCATCTACATGGAGAGACGAGTGATTTGGATGTTGGACTGTTCCTTGGTAGTCTGTGATGCTTATTTAACTCCTTTTTTATGTTCATTTTTGTTTTTACTACATTTATCTTCTTAGTTTTCTCAGTCACTGCTCTTAATTGTTGATGCTTAGCCTGCTTTGTCTCGCACTAGATTGCCACAGGATTGTCTAGCCAGCTCCAAACAAAGCATTGGCCTGCTTCCTTTCACTTTGGCCCTCCAACACACCAGGAGAGAGACTTTTAAGGACAGTTATAAAAAAAAAAAGACAGTGAAAAAAGGAGCACCTCATCAGGACACAGCCAAACACAGTCCTACTCTCTTAGTTTCTCTGTCTCTGTCGAAAGCTATTGTATGTTGTCTCTGATGCAAACCCCCAAGGACTTGCTTCATACAGGAAAGAGTGCTTGTCTGCTTAATATTTTATGAAGAGAAACTCTTAAAACTGGTCTCCTGGCCTGTAATGGGACAGTGAGGATGGACAAACCATATGTAGGCAATAAGACAGCAGTAATTACTTAAAGGAAACTGTGTCAAGTTTTACAGCTAAGACGGAAATTGATGAATAATGAAGTGTTTGGGTTAGCAAAGCGCTTGCTAAAAGTGTTGAGAGAAGTACAGTTAGCCTAATCAAAATGTCGCTAAATATGCTCACCAACTGTAATTTATAAATGTAGCAAATATTAAATTGTTGAATCTTTTGTGAGAATTGGTAATATCACTAGCAGGGTGAGAGATATTAAAGACAAATTAAAGGCTGATGATGCACCAACATTATGCAAAACATATGATGATGATGAGAAAAGACTGAGACAAATTTGCCATTACTGCTGTGTTTCAAGAATAAATGAAGATGTAAGATCAGCCTCTCTTGGAGTGCTGCTTATGTCTTTGTTAATTTCAATATATCCTATCAGTGACCCTTTGGAAAAATGACTTAAAGCTGACTATACACCATATTTGGTGAAAGCAAAGGTTTTTGTGCAAACAATGATTTGTCCTATTCTTTGTGTATTTATTTTTTCTCTGTTTTTAATTCGTGCCCATCTGGTTTTTAACCTGACATTAACATCTCTTTTGTATTTCTTCTCTTCCAGTCCTGTGTGCAAAGAACCTGGCAAAGAAAGACTTCTTCCGTAAGTAGAGCTTTTTTTGACGTGTTGCTATTCTTGTCCCATTCCCTCCCTCGTGTATTAGAATGGGCTTTGTCTGCAGTGGCAGCTTGCTAGCTTTTGAAGCCTTGCTGTAAATGAAGTCCCTCAGGAGCTGCCTGTCTGTTCTACAGACCAGGAGGCCTGGCACGCACAAGGAGCCACTGCTAACCTAACTTCTAGTAATATGTATTGGGTCCACTAGTACGGAAGCACTAGACTCAATTAAAAACACTTCTTGTAGTCCAGCTCAGGACCAATCCCTAATGGCAGTTACATGAAGAAAAAGTGTAGACAAAAAGACATTTCATCCAGTGATTTTTGCACTTTTCTTGTTAAAATGTGTCACATTTCATATCAAATCATACTAATTTTGTATAGAGGAAAATAAAGAGTTGAATACTTTTATAGGTGGTACAAGCAAACCTTGCCTAGCCAGGCTTTATCTTTATTGGGACACAAGCTAATGACACTATATAGAAATTAAAGAGACCCAAACCAGAATAGTGAGATGGGACTTTGAAGGGATAAAACACAAATGCACGTGAACTCTCAGCGGCTGAAATCCTGACTGCTAGAGGGCATTGGAGGGAGGAAGTTGCACAATGTTTTCTCTATGGCTTCTAACTTACTGTTAGTTAACATTTAGCTTTAGGCCTTTTCGTCAACCTCTGTTTAGGCTATCAGGATAGAAAGCCATTCCCTGCCGCTAATGTAAGTGGAGATGTATTATTAAGTTCCACTGATGAGACAGTTTTTACAAAAGAATAGCCTTAAGCAGCCCACATCTTTTACCTTAATTGCTGGTTAAAATTACTGAGTTGCAACTGTAGCATGTGGAGCCAGTAGGTTGGTTCTCCATTAACAGTGAAGTCATCGATACAGACAATAGCTGATTCACATCTTCTAACATGCACACATACACCTAAACACACAACCACAAAGAAGGAAGTCCCAAGAAAGCACAAGAGTGACCTAACAGGTTTGACTTGAGGGAAGTATCGGTGCCCAGAGGTGTATACACTAACAATTGTAAAATACACATACTCTCATGCACAGTCACACAGAGAAAGCTTGATAAACACACCGTGAAGAGTCCCTTATCAGATTTCCAGTTGAGTAAGATATGGTGGAAAGACTTGTCTTATACTGTAGCCGTTCCACATATTGCAGCACATGCACTCCCAAGGATTCACATAGTAGAGAGTCTTGTTAATAATATTTATTTGCCATGTTGTTATTTATTAAAAGAGTTGGAAAAACACTTACAGCTCACAAATCACTTTGTTTAAGCTACCTGACCTGCAAGATAAATAGTATGTATGTATTTTTCTGTCATTTTAAGGTTAAGAGAAATGTGAATGTCATATAAACGGGCCGTCACACAGGTGTTTCCTCCATGAAAGAGGTATCGGTGACCTCACGAGGTTTGTACAGTTGCTAAACAAAACCTTGCTTCTGTCTCCTCTGCTTTGGTTTAACAGGGTTGCCGGATCCCTTTGCCAAAGTGGTGGTGGATGGCTCAGGACAATGCCACTCTACAGACACTGTGAGAAATACGCTGGACCCAAAATGGAATCAACATTATGATCTGTAAGTACACAGGAGCGCCGGTCTGATGTGTCACCGTGCTCTACTAATGCCTCATTAGGAAACAAATGTTGTATGATTAAATGAGTGTGTGTGTGGTTAAAATTGATTCGTGTAAGAGGTCATGCACCATCTGAAATTTGAAACCATGCAGAATCTATTGTTCTTGAAACACTGATATGACAAGTGTTTCAGCAATGTCTCTTCTCGTCTCTTTTCTGTGTGCAGAAACGCCCATCTGTAAACCTTTTGAGCTGTTTTACATGGTAACAAAACATCCAGTAGAGTGAGATTTTAGACATTCCATACCACAGGCATCACCAAAGACATATTCATACAGTATGAGATTTTTTTTTTTTGGGAGGAGAAAAGAAAACTCACTGATATGAATTCTTGCATTCTCAAATAACAGATTCTGCCTTTTTTGGATATTAGAAGATGGGGTTTGCTAAATAGTTTTGCACACCATGACTTATTTCTGAACAGTGTCCTCTGTGAATTAGAGTTTGTCTAATTCATTATTTTTCTGCCAATCGTGGCTATATAAAGGCTGACACATCATTTAGAGTGTTTCTTTTCTTACTTTACCATAGTAATCTCTTTCAGGTTTAGCCTTTTGTGAATCTATATAACTTAATTCTTGAAACCTAATTTTCTTTTTTTTCTATCAAGGACGCTCTCATTCCACTTTCTGTCAGTCTTAGAAATGTAAATGCAAATCATTGGTATTTCAAATAAACTCTATGAATAATGTAATAGTCAAAGAAAACCAAAACGGATGCAGGAAAAAAAAAAAAGCTCCTCATTTTCTGGCCACATTGCCTAGTAAAGTTACAACAACATATGGTCATTATATTCTCCGTTGACCTCAGAGGCCGTGGACTACAGAAAGACTAGAACAAGATGACCATTACACTCCACAAATGCCCCTATGAAACTATGTGCCTGACTCAGTGGCAGGAGGAGCTGTTTTCACTGGGGCCGTGTGTGTGCTGTGAATGTTCCCTGTACAGAAGTCTGTGTCGACGGTCTGTTACAAGGAGTGATCACCCCAAAGGACCCTAAGGACCAACTGGCAACCAAGCCATAGGCATTGGTGCAAGATGGAGGGGAAAAGGTGGTAGAAGAAGAAGGAATGAGGGAAAAGGAAGCCTCATTTTTAAGAGTTGGGAACAGTAGAGAGAAAGAAAGAGCCATGAAGGGGGGAATGCAGGTAAAAGGGTTGCGCTGGAGAATCAGATGATAGTTATATGGTGAAAATATGCATGACAATAGGTATGTTGGCGTAGGGCCACTTTAAGCGGATCAATTACAAAATAAAGTTAGTGTTAATCATTTGGGTGGAAAAAGCAGCATAATTGGAGCTGCCACAATAAGTCGATTAACAAATCAGTTCATGGACAGAAATTAAGTACATTTTCAAGCAAAGGTGGCAAAAATTCAGGAGTTCCAGTTGTCAAATTTTAAAATTATCTGTTTTTTATTTTGTCTTTTGTGATGGTAAACTAGAAATCTTTGGGTTTTGGACTGCTGGTCATACAAATCGAGAAATTTTGAAGACGTCAACTTTGAATCTGGGGACTTGTGATGGGCATTTTTCCACAATTTTCCACATTTTGTAGACCAGATAAATGGATAATGAAAATAATTGCTAATTTCAGCTTGTTCATTAGAATTATAATGAAACCCAGTTATGTTTCTGAATTTTGCAAGCATTCATGCACACGTCGACGGTGCCTTTTATCCTTTGCCGATAACTACCAATACATCTGGCCTTTCTAGACGCACGCTTTCATTTTAAAACACACACCTGTTTCCTAATACGTCTTCAGTCCTGTCAACATCAGCCTCAGATCCCCTCCTTCTTTTACATAATTCTGTTCCCTCTTCTGGATCCCCACCCTCTTGGAGGAGTGTGTTCCCTGCCAGCGACCCCTGGCCTCTTCCTCTGCTTCAGGAAATGGCTAACATGCCACAGAAAGCAGATGGGAGTGTGGGCTTGGCAGAATTCCACCTCGCCACACCCCCATATCCAGCCCCTTCAGCTTTTAGGAGGTGGGGTTTATTCCCACATGACACTGACGCTGCCAGGGGCCACGCTGTCCTATATTACGTATCATAAGAACCCTGAAAACATTATATGTCTGTTTTTAAACTACAAATGATCCTCTATGATTTATATTGGTCTCCTGGGCAAAAAACAGTTTAGGACATAAAGACCAAGCCAATTTATTGAGAACATTTTGAAGGGTCGAAAGTTGATGAACTCACAGTAGGACGTAGGTCTGATTTTGGCAAGTTGCCTCTTTTTGCTGGGGCTCCAATTTTCAGCCTTTTTAGTGCAAGATTTCACATTGCTTTGGTTAGAAGGTCAGATTCGCTCTCCGCTCCCTCTGCCTTTATTCTATATTAAATTCTGTACATGTTGGGCTGTCTATACGCTCTCCCCCCTCAGAGCCTGTGATACCTTACTGGTTTTCACACATTCTGCCTGAGCGGGACTCGGTTTGTCCCCAGTAATAAAATGCAGAACATACCAATGGCACTAGCACTGCTACAGCTATTTTTTACACTCCTTATGGCCTTCCATATTAAGAATACAATGACAGTAGTTGCCAAGTTGACTCTTTTCATCCCATTGATCACAAGTCTTGGAGGTCTATATTGCACACGTACCCATCTACGGTATAAACAAAGATTGATCGGTAATAGTTTAAACTCTTTGCTTCATTCCTATCTGTAGTGAGTTGGACAGAAAGTACGTTTTTTTCTCTCTTTGTCTGGAAAGGGGCATGGATTTGGTTGTATATGCAATAAGTTATTTGTCTTTCTCAATCTTGAACTGACAGTAAAGGTTCGGCCATCTTTAAGAAGCACTTATGCCACGTGTGCTTGCACTGCACCCAGAACTTTATGTACTTTGTAAGAGATATTATTGCTTAATTATTCACAATTTTCTATTAAGAGAATGAGGGAAAAGTCTGTGGAAGAAGACGATGA
Organism: Thunnus thynnus; assembly: GCF_963924715.1. Classification (NCBI taxonomy): domain Eukaryota; kingdom Metazoa; phylum Chordata; class Actinopteri; order Scombriformes; family Scombridae; genus Thunnus; species Thunnus thynnus. The sequence continues at coordinate 3,948,930 of NC_089519.1, read as the reverse complement.
GGAGAATTGAAGCGGAGTGGTTGGGTCAGAGTAACAGTAAGGTAACTGTATGTTTTGAGGGAATCTAAGAAGAATGCTTTGGCATCGACTCAATATACATAAATCAGATCAGGTTACTTGATATGGTGAGCCAGAGCTGTAGAATCTCCACTCTGATTTATTTTTGTCTTTACAGATGTTGACAACTGAAGGCTGTCCAACATTAATATAAAATATATCCAATCTGGAAAGAAATCTTATTTTTGATTTCCCAATGTAATGTATGTTCCTTGGCAAGAACAGCTTTGGGAAGTCCTGCAGGTCTGGATTTAGTATGTAGCCTGGAAAGCTAATCTGGATTTGACCCAAGAACATTTTTCCCCTCCACTGCTGTTGTCTGTAGGATTAGGAGTGCTAACTCTTATTTTTGTTGTTGCTGTAACCACCTAATTGTGTGTGTGTGTGCATGTGTTATTGTTTCTAACAGAGTTTAACTCGGTGTTCGACCACCAACGTTTATTAGTTTGCTATACCAGGTGAATCTTTTATAGTGTTCAAGAATAAAATAAATGTATTTCATTCTTAATTAAGAATTAATGTTATCTATTATATCACATTTTCCTCAAATGTATTATTTTAATGGTTCTTATCACATACTTTAACCATGTTTGACATAATCTTTTTTCATTAATTACAGTATTCTGGCATATTATCGTCATCATTATTGTTGTCATTATGTGGCAGTTATTACGTTATCACTTGAATTAATCTTTATGATTTAAGAAATATAAAAAGAAAATACCATTCATATTTTGTCTTTTCCTTGCAAATGGTTGAGAAATAATAGTGCAGCACATAAAAACAGGTGTGTTTTTATGTGCATTATGAACATTATATTCTACCTGTTCTCTAATCCTCGGACACACAGCTATTTCAGTTCTCTCTTTATTTTTTGCTTCAAGAGTGCCTTGCAGATACACCTCTGCATCACATTGCTCTGTTAATCTAACAACACTGTGTGAAGGGAAGAGCCAGAGATTAAATTTAGAACAATATACTATACTATTAGTCCTCAGAGAGCCAATTTGTGTTGGACCACAGCGCACAAAACGCAGGGAACCAAAGCGAAACATTAACAGTACATTGCTTTGTACATTTGTTGTTCTAAGATTAGAAGAACATCCCAATAAGGGATGTACAACCCCACCTTTATATTACGATGTGACAGAAGCCCTTTCTAAGACCGAGGGTTTGGAACAGCTTACCTCCAGTGATTTCTTGTCCATCCATCCAGTTCTTGGCAAATAGACTTTTAATTAACTCACCCTTATTGGTGAAGAAAATTTAAACTTTCATAGCAAAAAAACAGTGTATTCTTTCATTCATTTGTCATTTAAAAAGTGTTTAACAGCTGGAGTGAGATCATAATTAATAACCCTAGACACATCAGCACCTGCCCCAAGAGAAAAAAATGTAAGATGCTAACCACTGCTGCTGCATCCTGATCAGATTTTCAGGTAGTTACTGGAAATGAAATCACTGGACACTTAAAAAAAGATCCATAACCCACAAGGGTTGTAATTTCATTTCAGTGCAACGATGGTTGAGATTTGGCTTCCATACTTAACTTAAACTTTTTGATGTGTTTAGTAGGGAAACCCCTCACCTTGCCAGTGATATACCGCATAATATAGAGCTTGGCATCACAGCTGGCTGCTAGGCTGTAATTAGATGTGTGTGTCAGCGATTTGTGATTATGTATTTGAATGTTGAACTCTATGTGAGTGTATGTTTACTGTAAGAGCTGTCTGGGGCTCAGACAGCGGTGGAGCACATCACGGGGACTTCCTCTGTTTCTCGACCACGACTAGACTGGCTTCAGCTGCGCTAAATCTGAACAGACACACACAAGCACATACTCACAGGTTACTTTAAAATCTACTAATCGGCCTCATTACACAGTCTGAAGGTCTATGCCGCGAACACGGTGTGCATTGTTTTCTTTCCGTCAAGGAGAAGTAGTTGGGTGAGATGCAAAATACAAATTTAGTGGGGTTTTTTTTCTGTGTTAATGACATTTGTGTTTCGGAGAGTTTTCTTGAGTACAAGGATGACTTAACTTCCCCTGAAACGCACGCACAATGTCTCATTGGTTCTTGTGAATTTCGAAGCGTTATGCCAGAATTGTAAACACATTTTCATTATGTCATCATTCCCCTTTTCTGTCTTATGGATCTGTTTTCTTTCACTCTTTCTTCCCCTGTCAGATACATTGGAAAGGCAGATTCCATCACCATCAGTGTATGGAACCACAAGAAGATCCACAAAAAGCAGGGAGCAGGTTTTCTAGGCTGTGTCCGCCTCCTGTCCAACGCCATCAACAGACTCAAAGATACAGGCTGTAAGTACCCGTTTGTGTGTGCAGAAGTGTGTTCTCTGTGTCTCTTAACACACTGAAAACAGGTCACTGGCGTCTGCTCTGTCTGCATGCCTCACAGTGGCCTTACCCTAAGGTACCAGTCTGGTTTGTTAGTGAAGGGTGAAAGGGAGGCCAAACAGTGATTGGGTGAGGCATGTGAGACAGCTAACCTTTTTTCACACATGTATGCACACATATCCTGCACACGTAGTCAGACAGGGAAATGTGGGGAACCAGGGTGACTGTCTTTCCTGTCCTTTCCTGTCTTTGCCTGTTTTATCTGGCTGCAGCAGTTAGCTAGCCTGTCGCTACATGTGGAGCTCTTTCAACAGTGTCACTGTCTCATCCCCAGCTTGCAGCCTGATGCTGCTGCTCCTGTGCTGGCCATTCATTGCCATAGATTTATGGCTATGATACACAGCAGCTCCTTCAGGCAACACATATCAGAAATATTGTCTGCTGTAGACATCTGGCACCTGGGATCAAATCAATAGCCACAATTCATTATACAGCAATGGAGCTTGTCTTGATGTAGGGTCAACTTAAAACGTTTCTGTCAAGGAAACAATTAACTTTTTCCTGGAAGCATAGTCCTGCTGATGTATTTGTTGTCACTGTGTGGAACAAGATGTAAAAAAGAGGAAGAGTTATGCCGTGTGGGGATAGTTGTGTGACATTTAGCCTGAATAGCCCTTAGTTAACCAGCAAGTGAATCCCACGTTAACATATGAATGAACCTTAAATGTTTTCGCACAGACACACACATTCTCAAAAAGATAATTTCCCATCAGCTCGGTTTCAGATTGTTGCCCTTGTGTTGTCACCTTTGCTTTACAACAGATTCAGTCTGTGCAGTCCGCATGGCCACATACTCGTTAGCTCCGTATGCCTCGTTGGCAGTACCAGTCAGTTGATACTGACACATGTACGCTTAACCTTAGTCCATACTGTCAAATTAACATTCCTTCCACTCATTCTCCTTCTCTCCTTCAATCCATCTTCCTGACCTCTCTTGAACACAGACAGTCAGGCAGACATGTATTGGCATCACCACACTGAGTTACATTTTCCCCATTTTTTTTTTAAGTATCTGGCATTATTATTTCCATTCATCTGATCTAAAGAGTCACACCCCACAACTTGTCTGTCTGAATATAATTGCCATTTATTGCGGGCTTTTTTTTTTTTATCCAAACTGCATAGTTGGATACTTCCATGAATGCATGCAGTTATAGTTTGGTTGTAACAGCATCTTACGCCAACTCCAAACTGTCAAGCTAAATACTTCACGTAAGAGTTCAGAATAGTGCTAAATGGCACTTTTGGCTCATAAAGTCCACCCCGTAATCAACCGAAAACCACAACATCATCAGTGTTGCCATAAAAGAGACCCTTACAGCTATAGTAGCCCGGTGCCATACTCTACACCACTCTGTGCCAGAGGACATGCCCTTAGATTTACCCACAACTTCTAGAAACAGACAATATAGGCTCCAGTTAGGCTCCAGACTTGCCACTTACTGTTGAGCCAACATGCAGAAATTATACTCTCACAGCCACAGGAAATGGACAGAGAGACATGATCTATGACAAGACACCAGTCCTCCAAAATTCCCTTTGTCCTTGTCCTGTGTGCAGCAGACTCATGAACTGTGCCCAGTCTGTGGTCTGACCAGGATGCACACAGACACAAACATAAAAAACACACACACACACACACACACACACACACACACACACTTTACTGGAATTGTCTTGGTTCCTAGAAGTCATATTCATACACATACATCACTTTGTCATCCAACGCAAACACATATTCGCACAAAGCTGTTTCACTTCTGCACACACACACACACACACACACACACACACACACACACACACACCCGCTCTTGCAAACCAAACGGGGACTCGGAGTGATTGTTTTGTATTTGCTAGAAGTCTGTCTGGCTGCACACTGAGCTCCACTTCCTGTAGCATTGCAGACACAAACCTCTAAGTCATCTGCCCCACTTCTGAACCCACAAACTCACTAACACACACACCACCACTTTTTCAAAATGACTTGACTGACTACACATGTTAGTCTGCCTCGCTTTGAACCCAGTCGTTTATTTATACATAGTATTTATAGTGTTGACGTAATTTCTAATCATTTTTACTGATTTGCTGATTGCGATGCTGCTGCAGCATGCATGCATTTTGTACATTTTTTACATATGCATAAAGACATTAACACACACACGGAGAGACGGATGTGCATGAGGTAAATGAACAAATACATAAACACCGTCACTCCTACACTTATGGGTTTACATGCACACAGTGACACACACACATAGTTAGTTTATTGCAACACACATTTTTCATAGCTCTGAGGAATTGAATGGTGCGGTGAGAGCTTGTGGTTTAAGGTCTCTAAATGTTCTGTCTCTCTCTGTTTCCCTCTTATTTAAGAGAAAAATCTGCTTACTATTCCAGCCATGTAAGGCTTAGGCCATCCCTGTTTAGTCTAGACACGTATCCGGAACAGATGCACACACACACACACACACACACACACACACACAAGTCTGGAAACAAGCTATAGGGTTGTTTAGATCTGCTTAGTCTATACAGACACGCCATGTCATGCGCATACAAATTCATACAGGAAAAGCAAAGACATGACAAATCCAAATCCAGTCTGACTTCAGTTTTAGTTTTAGTGCATGGAAAACTGGGGCATCTCTTCATCTTGCTTTCTCTCTCTCTCTCTCTCTCTCTCTCTCTCTCTCTCTCTCTCTCTCTCTCTCTCTCTCTCTGCCTCTTTCTGTCTCTTTGCATATTTCCCTTCCTCTCTCCCCCTCTCTCCTACTGTACAATCACGTTTTATGTCTGATTATGTTTTGTGTTTTTTTGTTTTGTTTTGTTTTTTTATATTTAAGTAAGCCAAAGCCCCTGCAGGACTCCAACACACATGCGCACACACACACACTCAAATAAACGGGTTGTATTGTTAATAGGTACCGATTAATTTAACTCCCCTGCTGGTCAGCCGGACTGGTCATGCACTAGTTTTCCTGTGGGATTTAGTATGTGTGTGTGAGAGAGAGAGAGAGAGAGAGAGAGAGAGAGAGAGAGACTGCTGAGTGTGTCTGGATCTTGTTCAGAGTCTTCCTGGGTTATGTTTCTGTGCTGTCTGTGTCTGGCTGCGCTGCCCTGTGCTGAGCAGACAATGAGTCCTTACTTATCCAGAAACAACAAGACTGCTAACAAATTTTATCCAGATTTTGTGATATTTTGTTTCTCCAAATTTAAATCTTTTTTTTTTTTTTTTTTTTTACACAAAATGGTTGAAGCTGCAGAGCCCTTTCATCTGCAGGGGTAGACTGTTGCATTTTACATTTAATAACATGCATACACACCTTATTTAGTTATTTGGCTACTTCAGCATGCCTCCTCATGTATAAGAGAAAATAACGGGGGTCCTGTGGGTTTCAGGATTGTGTGAAGAACATTATAAATTGATGAATTTTCAAAAAATGATCTCAGCTTGACAATATGGATGTTTTGTACAAAATCCCACTGCTAAATACATGTATACTACTCAAAACACATCTTAAACCTGGCTCAACTTTTGCCACGATGCGATATGAAGTTATCCAGCGATGCCTTGTTTTGGCCTATCAAATATATGTGCACATTCCTGGCGATCATCTCAACGATCACTCTGATAACTTTCCAAGGTTGTGACATCCTCTCATTGTATTATAAACCTCTGTGCAGTGTCTTAGCATCTGATAACCCGTCAATGCAATGTCACGGATCTGTTACTCAAGTCGGCCTTCCTGGATACTGTTTCATCATTTCAACAGCAAGCAACACGCCCAGTCTAACACAGCCCAGTAACTCCCAGTTAACTCTGTGTAAAATTTGAAAGTCACACCTTAGTACCTGGATGTGTTCATGGTTGTTAATGGGAACAAATGCTGAACCAATGGTTGTGTGTTTTATTTCTTTTTTCCCTGCAGATCAGAGACTGGACCTGAATAAACTGGGCCCCAATGATAATGATACTGTGAGAGGACAGATAGTTGGTAAGAAACACACATACACTCACAGTTTGAAGTTGCACAGTGGCAGTATTGCATTTTAAGCCTCATCGTACTCTAGACAACGTTGAACGTTCAATCACAATTTCTGGTGGACACTTTCAGTCACATCTCAGAGCTTAACTGCACATTTGCTATCTGAAAACACTGAACCAATTAACTGCTGGAAGACAGTGTTGGCACCAGTCCCTAGTGGTTCACTGAATACAGAATATAAATGAATAGAAAATTAATCCTCAATCAACTGTATCCATAGGTAGGAACATACCACACATTTTTCAGCATTTGAAATGATGAGGCCAAATGTTGAACACATCTCTGCATGTCTGGATGTCTCAATGCATTGTGTTACTCAAACTGTAGAAAACACAGCTTGACCCAGACTGCTTCGTCTGTCTCAATACTCTGACTCAGTTCATTACCTAACCACTGAACCACAGAGTGGAATTTTAGTTTTTTTTTTTTTCTCTGGCATTATAATACAAAAACACAGAGATATATTTATATATTTAATATCTGTTACCTGAAAACAAAGTCTTTGCAAATTCTTATTTTTGATTTCCTCTGTATTGATGTCATATGAAGATGAAAAAATGGGGGGATAAAAAGACATTGTTGGAACTTGAATCCACATGCCATAGAGCACATTAGTCATCATTATTTGGGCAATATGGAGAGTAACATGTCACTGATGTATCATCTTCCTTTGTCTTTGTTAACTGTGTAGTAAGTCTTCAGTCCAGGGATCGCATCGGTACAGGAGGACCGGTGGTGGACTGCAGTCGCCTGTTCGACAACGACTTACCTGATGGGTCAGTATCATCGCAGGTTTCCTGAACGAGCTATCCCAGTAGTCCACATGTTACTTTGCTTTTGCTTGAAGTTTCCCATATTTCTAGAGCTATTTTGATCGAACAATGTCAGAGACACAAATAGGGTTGTTGCAATAACCGCAATATTGCAATATTGCAATATTGCGCTATAGACAAGCCAACCGTGGTGGATGGCAAAGAACCGCCACAACCACGCAATATTCATGTTTTTCCTTTTTTTTTATGAAGCTAAGCCATTATTGTTTTACACTTAAAAACACATATAAGTTGGGTGGCTCCCCTGGTCCAGCTGCTCCAGAGGATCCCGCCTGGATCCCGAGAGCCAGCTAACCTGGTGCCTCGCCCTCATAACAGCCGGGCTCGGAATGCTGATGCTTGGTAGTTAAAAACACGTCTGTATGAATATTTTGTTTTCGGTTATATGTTGGGGTTGGTGCTGAGCAAAACACGTTGCCGTGTGTAAAGTGTAAAATTATTAATTGAAAGTGTTTGCCTCGTGACCGTCCAGAGCAGCTGCAGAGTTGCACCAGAGTCCTGCTCTCTGCTGTAAACACACACAGCTGTCAGTGAGCAGCTGCTCTCGTGTCTCGGCAGAAACTCTCCCGCTCTCATTCTGCTCTCTGACGGTAGGTGGGTTGCTCCAGTAGCTGCAGCCTCATCGCCACACAAACGCTCTCTTTCTCGACCGCAAACTGGCTGCACGCTGAGCGATTCCTTACGTTACTTGTAGAACACGTTTTAGTTTAGAAAACATCTTAAAATACATTTTTAAAAATAATCCCTGATGCTTAGGCCTGGCAGGGGGTCAACTCAGGCCGGGCTCACAATACACTGGCGGAAACCCTGCAGGTGCGTCCGGCCAGACTCGTTTCATAAATCCCAGGTTTAAGGAGACTCGATACACGATATTAAGTGTTTTCTGAGTTCGTCAGGTACTGCTGCTTCATTTTGTTAACACATAATAAGACTAACATAACTTGATTTTCACAAAAAAAAAAAGGTGCTAATCTTCATAGACTGCATGCAGTGCTGTTGAGCCACCCTGAATCACCGCAGGGGAAATTCCTTCACCACGACAACCCTTGACACAAATGGCCTGGGTGAAGAAGCAAAAAAATAATTAGTTTAGAGCTGTGTATTAGGGCAGGGGGCTGGTTTCTCTCTAATGCCTGTGTCCACTAGTTGTTTGAGACTTCTGTCTGGTTTATGAGGTGAGACCATTAACTTTCTGTTAATTCTTCATTTTTTTTCCTATGCAATCCTTGATGTGTTGAAAAACATTTAGAAGGGTGCACATATGAAGGATACACTGTTGACGACACTGTAAGATGAGCACCATCAGGTGGATAAAAGTGTATTTTAAATGTTTTATATTGCCTGATGTAAGAAAGATGCATATTTCTTATTTGTTTGTCTTATTTTGTGCATAAAACAGATGGGAAGAGAGGAGGACAGCCTCAGGAAGGATACAGTACCTGAATCACATCACACGTACCACCCAATGGGAGAGACCCACCAGGTACATCTGCACACATACTGCACATATTTTCAATTTCAACATTGAACCATATAGAATAAAAAAAAACTGAGCCATGTTAAAATTGAAGCTTTGCCATGATCCTCAATACAACACTGCCTTCCTTTAGCACAGTCATACTGATGTAATGCACAACAAACTTGACCTTTAACAGAAAAGCAGAGGGGAAGGGGGGGGGGGTCTATTTAAATGGCTTTACTTCCCCCCCACTTCTCTTTTTCTGGAAAAAAAAAAAACTTCCACTTAGCTCCATCACACTCACAACACAACAATGACAATCTGTTGGTAATGAGTGAATTGCTGTCAATTTCCTTGACCCCCCCTGCTCTCCCCACCCCCCTCCTCGCAACTCACACGCACAGTCACACACACCCATAAATAAACTAGCCAGCCACTCAGGCTGCCAGGTTTTACTTGGCCCCTGTTCCTGCAGGAACAACTGTCGCCTTCCTATTTGGCCCATATCAGTGGAGCCGTTAGGGGAGTAAGCAAACAAATATGACCACAACCCACTGCCTCACCCACTCACCCACTACACTAGTTTCTCTAGTTGCCCCCCCCCCCACCCGCAGGCAGCATAGCGGAACGAGGTTAGACGGACAGGAAATGGTGAAGAAAAGGTTAAGTTATGGAGCATGGAGGGAGGTGGAAATGGTGAGTTGGAGGAGAAAGATGCAGGAGGAAGAGGAAGACAGAGTGATTTAATGAAACGGGTTGATGATGAAGAAGATAAGGTGAGTGGAAAGGAGAAATGGCAGTTAAGAGAGGAAGTGTAGAAAGAGGAATGAGGTAGTTGGATCAATTTTTTTCTCCATTTTTTGCTTTCAATATGCAACAGCAGGTGTAGCAAATACCATTTAAGTTTTTTACTTTTTATTTTTAAACTTAAGCACATTTCTTTAACCAGCAAGTATGTTACACATTAACCAAACAAGTTACAAAAAGGAATACTGTAAAATTGTCTGTCTCTCCTCTAGCTCCAGACTTTGGTTGTGGGTGGTATCTTTTCCGAACCTTGTCACCGCTCCCGCCTGGAAATTAATGTAATCTGGTCCATGAGCTAGTCGTGCAAGGACACATTTGAGGAATACTGTAGACGGCTGACACTTGGAAGAAGAGTGATACTGTAATGGAAGGACAAGGGAATAAAGAGGGAGAGGTGGTACATAAGTGAGGGGTGGGGGGGAAGAGGAAATGGGAGGGAGGAGGTGGGTTGACAGACGAGGGTCCAAGGTTTTAGATAGCCAAGGCGTCAGTAACTCTGGACAGCCAGACAGCGGTCAGACTTGTTACACACACACACACACACACACATGCAGTAAGTGTCAGTAAGCCAGCCTGTCTGTGTTTGTGTTTGCTTATCAGATATCTGCTTTCAAAGTCCTGCTCTTAAGTAGCACACAAACACACTAAAGAGTCTACTGGAGTGTAGAATCTTTCTGTTTGCTTTTATGCAACCCATAATCCTTCATATCACTTTAATCTTAACCATAACCATGAAATACATTTCTGTTCTTGAGTACTGATGACACAGGCTGGTTTCCAATAATTACACTCCGCATGTGTGTATGTCTAGACATCACTAGAACAAATAAACCTGCTATGCTTAACACTTAACCCATAACACACCTACAGTATAACACATGCAAACTAACTCTCTGCTCTCTTCCAGGCCAGCTTCAGAGTACTCCAGCCCATCAGGGCGTCCTCTGAGCTGCGTGGTGGACGAGAACACGCCGGTGATGACACCCGTTAACGGGGCAGAGGCCAGCGGCCCGCCAGGCGAACAGCGGCTCCAGGAGAGACGGGTTAGATCGCAGCGGCACCGTAACTACATGAGTCGGACACACCTGCATACACCGCCTGACCTGCCTGAGGGTTATGGTGAGAAACAGCAAAGACACACACACACACACACACACACATTCCTTCCGTCAACTGATGAGCTGTTAGAATTGCACTTTTAAAAGAGTTCAGAATTCAATCTTTAAAAGTAGGAAAATATTATTATTTTTGCATCTATTTTGAGCTCTAAAAACATCGTGTGGAAGAAAAGCGGTCTATGATATCACATGACATCATGCTGTTGTGATCATGGGATTAGCTGCAAGGCGTATGTCTGCTGTTTCAGAGCTAACCGTCCCTAAGTTTCAGAGGCATGCTAATGTTCATTTGGTATTGGGATTCTCTTTGGATTATTTTGTATATTTAGTGATATTCATCAATGTACTGCATGATGTCTGTAAATAGATAATGCTGCTGTAGATATGTAAAAACACAGCATCGTTGACCTGTGTAAAATTAAGTTACTTCATAACAATGCAGGATGAGAAGGAGGAGGAGGAGGAATGGGAGGAGGAAGTAGCCGGGGTGAGTGATGGTTGAAACACTTCCGGGGGAAAAAAAAAAAGCTGGATATGACGAGACACCAGTCTGACCTTTTTCAACCCGGTCACTAGCGTCTCATTTATTTTCTTATCTGTGTTTTGGTTTACATGTCATTACAGGATATTTCAGTGCAACTATAGTGTATTAGTGCCTCCAGCAGCAGGTCAGGCTTTCTAGTCAGGGGATGGTTTACACCTGGGACGCCAGGTGAATGTTGTTAACTCGCTGATAGATTAGATAGCAAGCTGAGGTGAAGTCCCAGCCCACAATAATACAAGATACAGAGATCAAAGGCACGGTGAGCCTGTTGTTGGGCCGAATCTTTTTTTGTAGCCTAGAGGCAGTGATCTTCCTCCGTGCCAACGACAGCTGTGGCTGAATTAGAGTTATTATTATTATAATTTAGAATTTGTATCTTCTTTGCAGCAACATCCATATCTGAAGCATCGTCTACTGTCATGGCTACAACTTTGTGTTCTATCAGAATCAGCTTTATTAGCCAAGCATGTGAACACATACAAGGAAAACACACTTAATACCTTTATTAAATTCCTTCAAAGTCTTCACTATAAATATTATATGAGTCTGGAAAAACATGGATGTTAACTGCAACTTGATGGCGGAGGCACACAACCACGAGGCAGTATTTCTAGTTTCTCCCTGTGATGAGAATAAAATTCAAATGCCCTTTGTATCACCTTTTCTTGTTTTCACATTCTGTCTGTCTGCCTGCTTTGTCCTTGGGCTCCCTCACACTTTCTCTAATACCCCCCCCCCCCCCCCCCCCCCCCCCCTCCTCCTCCTCCTCCTGGCTCCCTCCTTCCCACAACACTACATAATGACAACTGCAATCAACACTGGCTGTGTATTAATACCCTTCCTCTCCTCTCGTCTCCTCTCCTCTCTGCTCCGCACCGCTTCTCTCCTCTCCTCTCCTCTCTTGTCCTCTCCTCTTCGCTCCGCTCCGTTTCTCTCCTCTCCTCTCCTCTCCTCTCTGCAAATACTTCCCAATGGAATGATTTGGATTTGCTGACTGATATTCCCGCAGTGAAAGGAAGGAGGGAAGCGGGGTATTCATAGCGCAGTGTTTAGCTCAGGTTATTGGCTTTAGGTTATAGGCTATTTTTTATGTCTGTAATTCTTTAACTGGCCGGCATGCAAACACGGGAAAATAATGCAGAAGCTGCACAAGTACAGACACACTAAACTTTCCAACATCTGAGAGTTTCTTCCAGAAAAAGTACACTTTTCACAGTCGACCATAATGCACCCCACAATACCCACAGAGTCTGTAAAATAAATTATTATTTTAAGTGCGGTGCTGTATGCCAGCGATTTAGAATGGCACTGTTGGACCTGTGCCCCCTTTGAAATGTCCTGCTGCGTCTGAGGCTCGCCGAGGTCGGACAAAGTGAGTCACTGATGCCCAACAACCAGTGGGCTTTCTTCCTCAGCTGAACCCTCTGAACTGCTGGCTGGGTGTGGTGAGAGCGTGAGAGAGAATGAGAGAAAGAAAGAGGGAATGTGTGAGGAGGGGGTGGGGAGGGGGTAAAGGAGAGGGAGAGGTGGGTAGGAAATGAGTTGTGCCAGTAGGAAGCTGGGGTGGGGGTGTAGTGATGGATTAGTGGGTGAATACACACACATACCCGTGCAGCGCACACACTTTGTGCCAACATTCACACACTCGCCCTCCATTCATCCATGAGCTGGATGGAACCGAAGACCCAACAAGCCAGTGACGGATTACAAATGAGAACCACTCTACTCAGATTCCTACTTGGTGTCCTCGGTTCCCTTATTTGTTTACAATATATTATATTAGTGGTTTTGGCATAAGTGACAGCATTTTCCTTTCCATTTCCTCTGGTTTGGGAGATTGATAGGGGTGGATGATTTTCAGAGTACACACCAACCTTTAGGAGAAAACAAGTCAACTAAGATGCAGCGAATAACTCTCTGCAAGGAAAAACACTCATGGAAGTCTTTGATAAATTTCCTTCATATTTTAATTTCCCCATCCTCTTTGGATAGGCCTATTGGAGACTGGAGAGGAACTAATTGATTACATTGGCGCACACCTTAAGAAACTCTTAGGTCAACAGTGTCCCTGCTGTTTGCCTGTCACATCAATTATAAACAGACTTCCCCTTCTCCAAAATACACAAACTCACTATTCGTGCTCTTGCCCACAAGGATTTACAGATCAGCAGTCCCTGCAACAGTTCCAGACTTGTTTCAGTGCTGTTTTTGTGCCTTTTTTGACACATTAATTCTAATTCGTTTTCTTTCTTTTTGTAGAGCAAAGAACAACTCAGCAGGGCCAGGTCTACTTCCTCCACACACAGACTGGAGTCAGCACCTGGCATGACCCCCGGGTACCCAGGTAACTCCGTTTTATTTGTATTTTTCCATCTTTATTGTCTATATTTTTAGCTGTTTGCAAAGCATTTTATAAGTCTCTTTTGATAAATGTTAATAGCTATTAATATGATCATAATTACTTTGAATTTAATAGCACATTAACTTAAAGGAATGATAAATGCACTGAAGTGCTGACAGCCTGTATTGTTTTAATCCTAATATAAATCCTGACACATATTCCCAAAGACCAAACAGGATTTGAATGGGTTGAATCAGACCTAATTTCTTATTTAATTGCTCAGAGTTGTGTTCCAAAACAGTCTTATTAGTCAAATTTCAGATTTAAGTTAGGGTCAGCCAAACTAATGACCCCTGAGTCTGATCCGGACTTGGAAGTAAAATTTTTGGACAGATGTTCAGCTGAACACACCAAAGGCCAGTGGTTCTGCATTCAATCATACTGTTTCACCAACTCTCAATAGCCCACTAGTTAATGCATCGGAGACTGCGAGCAGCGCTATTGCGTTACATTTTTGGCTACGTCTCGGTGTAGCTGCCGATCAGTGACGAAACACATGCTTATATCTTCCAACTCACAGCAGCAACCTCTGGGTTTGGTCATTTTGGACAGAGATGCTAAAATGACCCAGTATGTTGTGATGAGTGCAGCGAGGCATGTGTTTGGTGTCCCTGACTGATGTGTCCTCACTTCACACAAGGACAGAGCATGAACGCGTACACACAAATACAAGTCGTCCTCAGGCTCTGGTGTCAGGAGACAGGAACGTCAGTGTAAGTGTACAGGAGAGAAGAAGGATCAAGAAATTGGAGCAAGTACTTTTTCAGAGGGATCATGTTAATGTGACGAGGCTCTCGAGAGCATGTCGGGAGCCCTGGTTGTGTCTTCTGATTGGCCGAGTCTTTTAAAGCTTCTGTATTATAAATAAAGTCCCTGACTACACACTAGTTCATGTAAAGGTTAATGCCAACCTATATTTAATTACTTATACCGGTTATATCTCTGTATTTGTTGATGAAAGGATAACATTTAATTACACTTTAATTAAAAGCGATGACTTACCAAAGAAGTTTAGAAATACAGTTAACAATGCATCACACCTAACAACAGAAGTAAACATGTAAAACCACAGTAGAGCAAGGCTTCTTGTTTAATTTTGGGCTTCAGAAAAAAAATGTTAACTCCACCAGAGACACAGGTTTAAGCAGCTCTGTTAGGAATCAACACCTAAGGAGTTAATTACATAATTACTCAATTATCCGTGTTAGAAGGAACATTCCTCCCATCTGAAGTGGCCATCAATTACATAGAATCGCTTTATATTCCTAAAATACTTAAGCTAGTCAAAGTGTAATGATCAGAGCTGTTTGGTCTGAAAGTTTGTTTTTATGCAGTATGTGTTTATAGTTTAATTTAGAATTTGATTTCATTTGTAGAATCATATTTGCTAATGATTTCTTTTTTTTTTTTGTTAAGGGACTTGAGCAATGTGAACTGTGAGGAGCTCGGCCCCCTGCCACCGGGCTGGGAGATCAGAAACACCGCCACCGGCCGCGTCTACTTTGTCGACCACAACAATCGAACAACACAGTTCACAGACCCGCGACTGTCTGCTAACCTGCATCTAGTACTCAAGTAAGTGTATCAATCATTGATCCAGGTCAGAATATTGAAGGACATTACCTCAGCTGTGGTTTGAATGTGTGTTTTCTTTGTGGTACATTTTTGCCCGCCTTTTCTTACATTGTCAATAAAGGTCAACCAATAGTAGATTTTTAAAGGCCGATATAATAATAGTTTGGAGTAGGAAATAGCCGATTAATCAGCCAATATCAACCCCATGAAAAAATTTTGCACCGTTGGAAATGAACAATCTTTGACTTTATTAGAAACTGGATAACAGTTGAACTGAACCTCTAAGTCAAAGTAATAAATACCTAAAACCTGCTAATCCTCCCAAAGTCAGGGCGAGGCCACTAACCAGCTGTATGTGAGGATTCACACTCTTGTCGACCCGGTTCTTTATCAATACTATTACTGTTTTTTTTTTTATTAAATAAATTCAGAACAGGATTGGAATTGATTTCTGTTTTTAAGTACAACTAAATGCTGTTTGTAGAGTCACTATATAAACTCAATAATATCTCACTGGAAACAAATCTAAAATGTCAATAAAGTGAATAATATTTCTGAGATCAAAATACTGAGTGAGGAACACAGACATCAGTCCCTATCAGTCGTCCGTCCTGTCCTCTGTCCTCCTCCCTCTGCTGCTGGTGTAGATACAGCTGGTCGAGAGAGGAGGGAGCTGCTGTCTCAGCCAGTAGCTGAGTTTACAAGAATTTGCCAAATTTTAAGATTCATGGCAAAGATGAACAGTTAGGCTACACACAAACAACTTTCATTTTAGCTTGTTTGTAACGATTCGCTATTAGCTTAACAAGTGTGCTGTGGTTGTGTAAAACATACCTGGAGACTGCAGACAGAGCAAGTGGAAATATCGTAAAATATAATAAAGTACTTATTGGCTTTTTAGTTGCAAAGGTTTTATTGCATTTACAGTAACGAGTGTAGTTATCATCAACTGGAGTGTCCACCGCAGCCTCTCTGCTCTGCTGTGTGTGTCAAACACAGAGAGCAGAGGAGAGGACAGAGAAAACGTGGTAGAGAGCTCTCAGTATAGCTCTTTTCTGTTCATTCAGCTTAAGCGCTGAATGAAAAAACACTCAGACACTGCGCTGAGTCTTATAACGGTAGGGAAAAACCCCTGATTACCTGATGACTTCGTGTACGGAGCCTCCATGCAAATTGGTGACGTACATCCCCTCCTGACCAGTGGAGGCTGCGCAGCCATCGGTCACTATCGGAGCCAAGTTACACAAATTCCAATAGTTTGTAAAACGTCCTATCGACACCGATTAATCGATTGACCTGTAATTGCCACAGTAGCAGTGTCCTTTAACACAACTGTCAAAACTGTCCAAACCAGAACCAGTCAAATATATTGCTGCATGCAAATTTACTGCTGCTTTGTATTGTGAATGATACCCTCTACCTTGAATACATATACAATAGTTTCAGTGAAACAACACGATCATAAAAGACACAAGACACCCTCAAAGAAGCTCAAGCAAATAAAAGAGAACTGGAAAAGAAAATTCCTAAAGGAAGCACAATAAATCATCTATTTTGTCCGTCCAGTGAGCGGCGTTCATGTTATGTCAGTGTAATGCATCTTTTATATGTTACGGCAAGGCTTTAAAGTCAAACATGCAGAGCTGAAAAAGAGCGAGATTCGCACACATAACATAACATCCCGTTTCCAGGACTTTTATTTTCTGCTACGTGACATTTCAAGCACAAGGCTCTTTTATCAGATCTCTCCTGATACATACAGAGAGCCGCCATTGTTTTATTTCACTAGAGACACACAACTCGGTTACAGAATAAACTTTTGGCTTCATTCATCTCACTTCTCATCATATTCATTCATCTCATCTTATTTTTGTTCTCTTCCTCTTGTCCCTTCCGCCTTGTTTCTGCCAATGGTCTTTTCCCTTCCTCTTCTTTCTCACTGACTCTCCTGTGTTTTCATCCGTTTCCTCTCCTCTGTATTTGTTCATGTTTTGGACCTTGTCACTATTTTTATGTCTCCCTCTTCTGCTTATTTCCTCGTTCTCTTTGTTCTCTCTCGTCCTTTAACTTGTCTCCTCTGTGTCGCTCTTTTTTTCTTTGTCCTATCCGTCCTGTGTCACCGTTCCTTTTTTCATCCTGTCCCCTGTTGTTTTCTATGCTCCAATCCTCTTTTCTGTCATTCACCTTTTCTCTTATGCCCTTTTTTCCCTCCTTTGTCTTTCTCTCTCCCTCTTTTCCTCCCTTCTCCTCTCCTGTTTTCTCCAGCAGCCCAAGTCCAAATGGTTCCCGTGTGGCCATGGACAGCCAAAACACTAACCTCAGGTAACCCAAATACACACACAACACACACACACACACACACACACACACACACACACACACACACACACACACACACACACACACACACACACACACACACACACACACATACCACATTTGTGCAGACACATGTGCGCCTGCAACATACTTGGATGCAGACATGCATGTGAACAATGCGATCAGCACACGCAGGTTGACGGGACGTTTTCATACACTCACCCCAGCTGTTTGTGTAAAGCAGTTTCAGCAGCCAGTCACTCAAAGCTTCACACACAAACACACTGTTACACTATCATAAGAGGAAACGCTGACTGTGATGCTTTTCCACAGGGGGAATGTCCAGTATATATGCGCACGTTTTGTTTAACCTTCCTCAGGGTTGACTTTCATGTGGATGTCATTCAAGTTCAACACACGCTCTGGCTGGCTGTCTGCATCAGGGGGCTGTCAGTCCATCTCTCAGTGTATTTGTGCTCTCTGTCAGCAGTCTGTCTCTGCTGAAGCTCAGCTCGTAGCCAGCTAAGCCAGCGGAGAGGCCTGGTGAAGCTGACCCCACACACGGGAAAATAATACTAAACACGTGTTAGCACAGCAGCTGTTAGCTTAGCAGGCATTCTCATATCCTTGCTGAGCACACATTGGCTAAACACTACAGTACTGTGTTAGTTCTTCAAACTTAATAACTTAGTGAAAATGATAACAAGGGAAGTTGTCAGTGATATTCGTGTGGGAGAAACTTGTGAGTTGTATGAGTCACTAATGAAAACTAGTATGATAAACTGAATTCTAGGATAGTTTTTCAGGTATTTTGGCTGTCTGGTAGCCCTTTACTTGCCAGCCTGTGATGCAGGAATCAATAGAACAAGAGGAACATAGAAAGATGTGGATAGTTTTCCCCTTTGCTTTTTTAGTACAAATTCTCAGTCAGAACTTCTTGCAATAACAGCGGCTGGCACGATAGACATGTTTGGGAAATCAACATCTGGTCATTTGGTCAAATAGTATCCATATGTGTCAGAACAGCCTCTGGTTGTGAGTTGAAGCTTAGCTATGTTATCCAGTCAGCATCATTAGCTGCTTGTCTGACTCCTTATTAGGAGAGATTTTAGAGAGTCCAGACAAAGTTTAAGGACTTTGAGAAGATCAAAATTAACAAGCACTAATTTCTAATACAGCTTCTCGTGATTCGTAGTGATTAATGAAAACAAAATTAAAATACAGTCTATATACAGTTCGTGTCACAGCATTAGATGTGCAGTGCTCGACACTGTCGAAACGTGAGGATAAATATATATAAAGATTAGCAGCACTTGCACTTTATTTGGCTGGTTTCATATGGTCACAGCAGACCTAACCAAATTTGGACTTTTTTGTATAACAGATTCTTGAAATAAGCCCAAGCAGATCAGATTTTTATTTTGGCTTTAAGACTTTAATCAGCCAAATAAGCTGCATTTCAAGCTGTGCAAAAGTAGAACTTGACATGTGATGTTCTACTGGTATGCTGTGTAATTGGGGTCAAAAAAAACAATTTTGTTATTTTATCTCAAGAACAATTTTTATCACCCATAACCAAAAAATGACAACATTTCTCCTGCCTTAATATTCGTCTTTTGTATTATTATCATTGTACCAGCGGAGATAAGTTTCAGTCGCAAGAAAAGTAACTTCAGTTCACTGTCAAAATGACTCTGACAGTGTTACAGCGTGTCTACACAGAAAGCACCTCATCTCACGCGCATCTGATGGTACAGATACACTCATTTGAATCAATGCAACTGTCTACGCAGGCCGTGTATTGGCACTCACACGCTTCACATCTATTTTCTTCCGTTTTATGCGTAGGATTGTGTGTCGGGCTCTTACCGAAACTGGGTGACCTACGCTTGATGCTGTACTTAATGCATCCGTGCATGTAGACACCGATGGGGGACAGAAGCTGCTGCTTTGCTAATGTGCTGTTTTTGTTCTACAGGCTGTGTAGACATTGTGTTAAAACAGATCAGTGTAGTGCATTCGTCTGCAAACAAAATTATTTTCATTCCAGCTTCTTCTCAGCTTTGACTATGAAACAATAAATTCTATTGGGTGTGCTAAAAAGCCTCAACAACAGAGACATAATGTTGGATTATTTACTGGGCGACATTAAACTTTAAATGCCCCGAGTGACTGACTACAGGCTCAACAACAACAACAGGCAGAAATACAGAGGCCACATGGTGAAGCACACATACACACATACCCGATGTGTGAGAATCTGATCATTTGACAATTTTTTATGGAGTGTTAACCTCGTTAGACCTTCTTGTCAGGTCTGCCGAAGCCTTTTAGAAAAAAAAGAGAAACCAGTACAACCAGTCAAACCACTCTCATACTCTGCTTTTTACTACTATTTCATCTCTCCTCTTTCCCACTGTCCTTGTTCTTTTTTTATCCTCTCATCTGTACACCTCCCCCTCCTGTCATCTCCTCTGTCCTCTGTCCTCACTCACTCTCTCCGCTGCTCCCCGCCCTCTGCTGCGCTCCAAAAACTGTTAAAGTTATCAGCCTCTCTGCTGGCTCAGTGTCAGGACATCTGTCTTTTATCAACGCCAGGATTTAAGAATATTTCACCCAACGTCCTTATAGGTCCACCACACACACACACACACACACACACACACACACACACACACACACACACACCATGCTATGATGCAGCACTGCATTGACCTGTTTCCATATAGGGAGATTGAAGGTGGTTGGTTGATGGGGTTGCATGTCAGGACCAGCTGAGTGCATGTTACCTCGTGCTGGTGTGTGGGGTTTAAGCAAAAATGCATCTTTGTTTTCTTTAGATATCTACACAGTTGCACAGATAGCGCAAGTCTCTGATTTCTTTCAGTGGAAAGGGGTTGCAAAGGAATATGCATACTGCAGAGAGAGAGTGCAAAGGGAAATTTATCTTGCACGCTGGTTAGAACAGCATTAAGCTGTTGTGGCTCTGTTTCCCTCATACCACTGGAAGATGTTTTCATTATTGTTGGGGTGCATCTTTCTCTCTTTAATATCATGTTCTTTTTTTTTCTGGCAGACAGACTGAAAACGAAATACAAAAATAAGATAGAAGTCAGAGATGGTCAGTCAAACAAATTTAATCGCTACAGGGAAGAGACTTGCTTTAATTAAATTGTGAGAGACTGAAAAAAGCCATGTGTTGACTTAACTAAATAAAAACCCTACTGCAAGCCCAGCTGTCAGCCTCGACCTGAAAAGAGAGTGATGACAAATAACAATAAAATAATGAAAGTCTGTTTTCATCAGAGGGGGAAAAAAAAGAGCTGTCAGACAAGATGGCTGATTTGTGTTTCAGGGTTACATCAAAGTGTGCCTGCTGTTTTGTCAAGCAGTGTTGTCACTATGTCCTAGATTTTGTTCAAATCAGGCAAAAACTATATCTTTTTGTGTTATTATATCAAATTAAATCGTCATGTCTTTGGGAAATCTTCTGGTTTAGAGTACTTTTAAACAGTAGGTGTTCTCTTTAATGACACCTATGAAACCTCTCAAATTAACGGGTTTGACTACAGCAGCCTCATTTTTTTTTTTAAATCACATATCAAGCTTGCAGACTCTTGGCACTATTGTGGCTTGAAATGCAAATGGTATTTTTTTAAAGGCGTTTTTCATAATGATCCCTCCGGCGACACAAACTGCAGAGCCATATTTGTTGGCTTGCTATTGCCGATTTACTCTGCATTTCTACACCCATTAGTTGTTCAGCGGATATATTTTTTTTACCCCAAATATCCAGTTTCTGCGAGATAAGGGAGCCATGAATAGATTCGATATTACCGCATTGAGAGTTTGTACCTCGGCCGTCTGATGCACCAAGACACATCTCGGTTTAAATGTGACTCAGACGGCCCCGTTGCCGTCGACCTCAGACTGATGAAGGCCTTGAATTGTCAGACAGTCAGACACAGCTACATTACTGTGGTCTGCCACACTGTCTCTCACATACTTAGCTTCCTCACTTGCACCAGCACATAGTATATGTCTGAAAGATTACATCATTGTGTGCCGAAGGTATTTTTAGTCGCCCCTGGATTTAGATTTAGTGGGCATCAGCAGGTATTTTCCAAACCAAGTTATAAATCTTCATGACATTTATGTCAATATTTGCGTTGATGTTTCAAGAAGTGATGATTATATTTGGTACATTGTGTGTGTGCGTGTGCGTATATTTAACCTGTGAAGGATAAATATAAGTGCAGATTATTCGGTTAGCATTAAATCTGATGTATATATCTACAGTACTGACATTTTCTACTGTGCTTTTCTAGCCACACATGTGTCTTGATGGTACAATGAATGCCAGTGGTCTAAACAGTAAACAGTATATAGAAGGGTAAGTGTGTGGTGCATTAAAGGGCTGTCTGTATAGCAGTTAATAGAAGAGGACAGGACCTTGGTCAGGCTGGTGGAAAGCTTAAGTCCATTCAAACAGAAGAATTTCACTCTTACTCTCACTCACTTCTGTTTTATTCACACACACAAGGTACAGCACTCTGTAGTCAGCATGTATATATGTATATATGTATATATGTGCTATATGAAAGCAGAAAGCATTTTTCATGTGTTGCTCTCTTAATATGTTTTCAAATGCAGCATATCTTAGCCAGTGGACAGTCTCATCGCTGCAGTCTGTCTGTCGCTGGTTTCCTGTGCGTTTTGGAGCAGGTAGAAGCGTGCAGATGTTGCAGCTTTGGCAGGTGGGAAGAAAAGTTAAAGGTCACACTGGCAAAAACACTCCTATCATAAGCAAGTAAATATTTCCGTAAACACACATGCACACACTCGACTCTACGTGCCGCAGAGTCTGTCAGCAGTGGCGTTGTTTGGCCAACCTTTCTGTCCTCTCCCTGCTTTTTAGGCAGTAGGTGTAAAGAGCATGGCCCCAGCTGATACTCATAAAGGGTCCTTTGATTCTCTGGGCTGGGTGGGGGGTAGAGTGGGTGTGTTGGGGTGGCTGGTGCGGCTTTAACACCACTACACCTACTCAGCACTCATTACAGCCCACCTGTGCCACACGCCTTGGAAAATAAGCAAGTAGACTTTCTCTTACACACACAAACACACAGACTTGCATTCTTGTGCATGCACTCTCTCACCCAACACACACACACACACACACACACACATACACACACCCCCAGTCTGCCTCTCCCTGCAAACACAGAAAGAGGATGGAGCCCTATCATGACTCTGCAGGTTCAGGTGCAGGTGATCCAGTTCTGGCAAATGTTCATTCCTTCATTTCTTGACTCCAGCTCTTTTCCCCCTGCTCCTTCCACCTTGGAATAACAATAATAAAATCCTTTGGCTCTTATATTGAATTTGAAAGTTTATATTTCTCCCCAATCGTCATATTTCACCCAAGCTGTCACAGCAATAGGAACCATTTCTCTCTTTTGGCTCGGCAGATTTTCAGCTTTGCTGTGCTGGTATTTTCTATATTTACCATCAAATATGCAGAGCTCGCCCCCTTTGGAAACCAGAGACGATGAAATATGTCGAAACGTATTTTTAATTACACTGTGCCCTCAGAAGAAAAAAAAAAAAAGTGAGCTGAAATTATGCTTTATTATATGGTTCTGAAGCCTCCCAGCCAAAAGCAACTCATTCCATTTTGTTTTAAGGCCATCTTTTCTTCCCTTCCTCCTTCCTAAAGTGGTTTTCAGGACTGCTCTGCTGCAGTCTTACCCTTTCTTTGACATGCTAGGAGCCCCAGCGCTTGCCAATAAAATAAATAGCAGCGGACTTGATTATACAGGGATAGACTGGCGAAACACTGCACCCGTTTAGTTTGGAAAGTCCAAATAGATGAGGCCTTTTTCAACCCACTGAACCAGAGAACCCAAGTGTACAAGGAGTGTTGGAATAAGTGGGTGGCTATGTGCTGCTACCTTAGAAGGCCTCCCCTTCCTTTATATACCAATTCAGGCCTCATGGTGCGCCGCCTTTGTTTGACCAGCCTCGACACTCCACTCCCAGTGGAGGACAGTAGCTTCTTTTAAGGAAGCCCTCTGCTGGCTCAGCGTCTCCTCTCAGGAAAATGAGGGCCGCTGTCCTATTGAAGGGAGAGATGGATTATGTTTTTACGAGGCCCACCCAGGCATCCCACCACCAACACCACAGTGAGGGCTGGAGGAGGTCCAAACTAGAACACTGACCATGGCTCAACTTTGGCAAGATTGTATTTTATAGAGTCTCATCTTTTTTAGAGTATACTGGTCAGACCTTGAATGTCAAAATGGGATGCATGAGTTAAAGGTCAGGACTTTAATGCATGTTTCTCCGCTCCCACACTTAACCTTGTTGTCCTGAAATGGCAAAACAAGACTGCACTTTGACCAGGCAGACATGAACTTGTAGAGCAGTGTCTGGAGTTCATATTTATTAGAACATCATTTGTAGCCCAGAGAGAAAGACATCTTTAGTGTCGTGTTGACAGAAACAAGACTGGAAGTTTACAGAAATGTTGGTGTGTTTTTTCCTCTCCGCCTCAAAGTGGAAGGGTGGCCGCTCCGGCGGTCAGATGATGGATGTTCCAGTTATGTTTGGTGGTGGGCAGGGGTACCTACCGGGAATCAACCCCGGCTGTCAGCTTCTTTATGCTTCAGACGGGACATAAAGATGTCTGGGGATGGAAAAGACACAGATACACAGCTGGAGTAATGATTTAGTGGGAATTAGCAAACTGAAAGTGGGAGAGGTTACGCATGGCGAGTGTGGTGGAGGAGGGCAATAAGAACACATCGACTTATCTGTCCAGCTGAGCGAGTCAGAGGCGCCAGCTACTCTTACACCACTCTCTTTTGTATATTTCTTCCTCTCTCTCTCTTTCTCTTCCTCTCTCTCTCTCTCTGCTTACACAGGGTTTATCTCCCTCTCTCTGTCTTTCCTGGTGGCGATATTTACCAAACGTCTGGTCAAAGGCCCAGCCTGTCCGCAGGTCTGGATCAGATTTACTCAGGGCTTAGGGCTCTGTTTAGTGCTCTTTGCTTTGAGAGGAGTGAGGAGGGCGAGGGCTAAAGAGGGAATTTCTTACAAAACTCCTTAGTTCAGCGGTTAGAAGATATTTGAGCTGTAGGGGCTGGGGAATTCCCTACAGGACATATCCCTCTTTCTTCTATCTTCGTATAAATCCGCTGCCTCCACCGTTGTAAAAGCAGTGCACGACAGAAATTACAATCTCCCTATGAGCATATGACAGTAAACAGCTGTAATGCACCAAATGGAAACTCTACTTTGGAAAGAACATCCCAAGACAAACTGTTCAATGCTGTTGTTTCAGTGAATGATGAATCATGCTGACCTGTGACTCTCCCTTTCTTCTGTCTTTTCCCTTCTGTCCCTTTGTCTTCTCACTCATCTCCCCATTCATACCTTTGTTGATCTCCCTGACTGCGTCTCTCCCCCTCCGTCCCTCCTTGACTGTTCATCTTCCACCTCTCCCTCACCCACTTTATCCTTCCAGTCATCCGACTCAGTTGAAGGACCAGGGTGGTCCTGGTGGCCCTCAGCCAGCTCTGTCTCCAGCCCAGTTGCCTGAAGAGGCAGAATGCCTGACGGTGCCCAAATACAAGCGAGACCTGGTGCAGAAGCTGAAGATCCTGCGACAGGAGCTTTCTCAGCAACAACCCCAGGCCGGCCACTGCCGCATCGAGGTCTGCCGTGAGGAGATATTTGAGGTAAACAAACCCAAAATAAAACTTAACACCTAAAGAGAAGATGCACCTTTTATATGCAGGTACACGGACGAAAACACATTAATGCACTACTTACCAGCCTAATGCTCGAGAACAGTCATCCTATCGAGTAAATTGCAAAAACACTACCTTCCTTTACGCTCACAGATCATGAACCATCACCAGAATCTTGCTCCACCTCAGAAGTGCACATACCTGCATGCACCTGTGAGCTGAGACACGCACGACGTTCTCACCTAAAGTTTCTGATGTGCTCTTTAAACGATTAAAGTAAATATTTAGGTGACTGTTAAATGTCATCTGAGCACAGCTGCAAATATACACGCACAAACGAATATGCATAACAACACAGAGTTTACCATGAATTCGAATGATGTGCATTGACCGTGTGTTCATAAAATTCATCATCTGGCTCGCAAAGGATCACGTGCAGACATGCAAACTCAAAACATCCATGAAAACAATAGCAGAATGCTCACAAACCCAGATCTTTGCATTTTACTGGCATTTTTTCACCCTGTTTACGACGTGCACCAGAAAAGGGCCTGGGGCAGTACTCAGAACCGCTTTATGATTTCCAGGGAAAAGCAGACCCAAAAGGCCTTCACGACACCACAAAAAAACTCCTTCTCTGTTCCTTTTCTTCTCCTCTTCTGTCTCTCCTTTTCTTGCTCTCCCAATCATTTGTTCTACCAAGGCAAGGCATTCTTTCTGGATGATTTCAGCAGCTAAAGAGATGTGGAGGGTGGGAAGGAGGGGGTGAGGAAAGGAGCTAAGGCAGCAGTGGCAAGTATTCGGGGCCAGACATAACTTCATAACTACAAGTTGAGCAATGAAAAATATGACTTCATCGCCCTTCGACGTGACAGCTGTGGAAGGGGAAAGCTAAGTGCGAAACACCAGCGCTGCTTAAGGTTTTCATGCAGAAACCAACGCTGTAGTTACCCGTGGCAGTGAGTGCACGTGAGTGTGCGTGTAGTCACAATGGTTCTAGTGTGATTTCCTATTTATACGTGTTCTGTGCCATGATTTGACATACAGTACCAGTCAAAAGTTTGGGAACACCTTCCCGTTCCCTTGAATGAGAAAGTGTGTCCAAACTTTTGACTGGTACTGTTTGATTTACACAAATATTATGTCTCACTACTCCATCATAAATGCTATTGAGGTTTGCAATGTTCTGCACCATTTGGAAGGGTCAAGGAGACATTTATCTGCACCCTTAAGACTCCGTTACTTGAGTCTCGAAACCTTTGAGTCATGCACTAAAAGGCCCAAATTAACTATTTAAAATGCGTGATTGTTTAATAGCAGCTTACAGTCCTCTGTGTGCAGCCCGGCTCTGTCACGCTGTCACGTCGCAGCAGTGCTGTTGCTGTGGCAGATTGTTTACTGTGGCACAGCCTCTGAGTCTCTGGACTCCTCTGAGGACAGACAGAGAGCTGACTCTTATGTAATGTAAAAAGGCAACACACTCACTATTTGTTTAAATAAAACTGGGGGGAGAGGTACAATGAATTATCAAGATTATTTTTTAAGGATATTTAACAGTAAAATTGAAGTAGTATTAGTAGTATTCATAGTATTTTATGCCTGAACCTGCCCCAAACCTACAGTACGCACATGAAAACGAAGCCCTTACCAGGTCTGCGTATGTCAGTATCCTCACAACCAGTCTGGCTAGAGCTGAGTATCATTTCTCACCACTTTCTAGAAATGTATTGTTGTATTAGTCATTTTCTCCCAACATGCTAATCCTTGATTATGAAGAGGAAATCTCTCTTATGTCTCCACTGAATACATTAATTCCTTCATGTTGCATTACTTAAGCTTAATACTTCCCCTAACTTGATCTAACATAAGTGCAGTGACACTGCACACACAGCCAAGAGTTGTCTCTGAAGGTGTGTGTTGGTCCCATGACAATGTTTGGTTTGTCAAAGTTACAGTACTTCACACACACATACACACACACACACACACACACACACACACACACACACACCAGCAAGCCAAAGCCTCCAAAGCTATTATTTACTATTTTTCCATTCAGCAAAGGAAACAGTGCTGCCCCGCTAGTTATATTTTGTGATATTAAAGCCACTCTTGTTTTGTGTACTTTCTCATATTAAATTTGCTGTTTGTGTCGAACTACAGGAGTCGTACCGACAGGTGATGAAGATGCGTCCAAAAGATCTCTGGAAAAGACTGATGATCAAATTCAGAGGAGAAGAGGGACTGGACTACGGTGGGGTAGCCAGGTAATTTGCTTATTTTTCTTTTTTTCATTCACATTCAGTTAATTTATACTTGTATAATCATTTATTGAAGCACATTTTCAGCATGCTTTGTGTATTCGTGTGTGTTTGTTAGGGAGTGGTTGTACCTGCTGTCCCATGAGATGCTGAACCCCTACTACGGCCTGTTCCAGTACTCCAGAGATGACATCTACACTTTACAGATTAACCCGGACTCTGCCGTCAACCCTGTAGGAATGATTTTATTTTAATGAATCCAGCCAGTCACAGATACAAAGATAGAAAACATGAAGTTTACAAGGATGCAGAAATAGAGAAAATATTATGGAGCAGCAAGTAAAGATAGTTTCCAGTCACACAGTGCTGGTGATATAATTGTGATATCATTTGATGTGATTTTGAGTTTGACGTGCATACAAGAGACTTAAATATTAAATGATAATTTCACAATGATATAACTTTGCATGCAGTAAATTATGATGAGGTTTGTCCAGCGACAGAGCAATGCATTGTCATTATGGTATAATAAAAGTGCTTTTAACACCAGCCTGGAAAGGTTCAGGTTGTAAATTAGTTTAAAAAAAACAAAAAACAGTTGGAATGAAAGTCTTAATATTAATATCCTCTGTTTAATCTGCAGGAGCACCTGTCATACTTCCACTTCGTGGGTCGTATCATGGGCATGGCGGTGTTCCACGGCCACTACATAGACGGAGGCTTCACCCTGCCCTTCTACAAACAGCTGCTGGGAAAACCGATCACGCTGGATGACATGGAGTCTGTGGACCCGGACCTCCACAACAGCCTCGTCTGGATCCTGTAAGATTTTTTTTTTTCTTTACAGGCGACCCATTATTCTCTAAATGCTCTACACCAGCGAGCCAAAGATAAAGAGAAAACACACAAAGTACAATCCTGACAAAACATATCTGTAACTTTATACTGGTTTTCTGATTGTACCAGTGGAGCAATAAAGCAGCTTTTTACAGATGATAGATATACAGGGATTAGAAAACAAAATGTATTCACACACAAAAAGCAATAAAAAACAGGACAGAGCACACACACACACACACACACAAACTCGACCAGTCTGTCCTCAACTCTTTTTGCAAAAGTGAAACCAATTCAAACGATTGTGGCGCCCCCTGCTGCCAGTTAAGCTGAATGTCTTAACTCCAAAATGAACATCACTCTGGTGAAATATATTTTCACATGCAGATGTTCCTCGATCTTCTCTCGAACCAACTTCAAAAATTCATACTTTTGATAATCTCATCTACTGTTATGTGTGTTACGTAGTCATTTCTGCTGAGTCATCGCTGACCACTTTACTACAATACGACTTTTTATGCAAATAAGATAAAAGACGCTCGTGAGCTGAGCAGTCGCCAGAAATGATCACATCACTTTGATTATGTTAGTCTGAGGATGTTGAGTTGAGATTATTGTTGTATGTCTTTGTTTTTTGGACCAAATCAGAAAATGTGAAGAGAAAAAATAGGTCATTTCTGCTGAAGCTCATACCTTTCCTCTCTCCTCTCGCTCAGGGACAATGACATCACTGGCGTCCTGGACCACACCTTCTGTGTAGAGCACAACGCCTACGGAGAAATCATCCAACACGAGCTCAAACCCAACGGCAAGAGTATCCCCGTCTCAGAGGATACCAAGAAGGAGTATGTCAGGTACGGAGAGAAGGATGTTTTTTTAAAGCATCTTCGTAAACTAATATTAGAAAGATATTTACCTTCTGAATTAAAAAGGCAACACAGGAGGTCGGAGGTTGTCTCAGCTTTAATTTCAGAACATACTGTTGCGGTGTCATTAATTCAGTGTGAAGATGATGATCCCTTTGTGTTTCCTCTCCTCCCTCCTCTCTTTTATCCTCTGCAGGTTGTATGTGAACTGGCGTTTCCTGCATGGCATCGAGGCTCAGTTTCTGGCCCTGCAGAAAGGCTTTAATGAGGTTATCCCGCAGCATCTGCTCAAAGCCTTCGACGAGAAGGAACTCGAGGTACTTGAGAAAACTATTTCAAAATCAAAGTGACCCAAATATAGTACAGTTGTCATCAGCATCCCTTCTTTACATACACACTCATCATTTTTGTTTTTCCTGTTTGGTGCTAAAAATATCTTCCATTGTACACTACCGCAGTATGCTAACTTCATGTTAAAGTTTGTCTCTACTTCTCCTCCTCCTCCTCCTCCTCCAGCTGATCGTGTGTGGCCTGGGAAAGATCGACATCTCCGACTGGAAGTCCAACACTCGTCTGAAGCACTGCACCCCCGACAGCAACATCGTCAAGTGGTTTTGGAAAGCGGTTGAGTCGTTTGACGAGGAGAGGAGGGCCCGGCTACTGCAGTTTGTTACCGGCTCATCCAGAGTCCCGCTGCAAGGCTTCAAGGCTTTACAGGGTACTTACCTGACTCTATGTGACTATCAAACTGTTTCCAGTCCTAATAGTTTCCCTTTCACTGCTCATAAAAGGTGTCTTTGATCATTCTTTGTGAAAACTAAGAACTATGTCGGGATTTTGATGCTGAACTGCGATTAAATCCCGTTTGTGTTCTGACTGCAGGTGCTGCAGGGCCCAGACTCTTCACCATTCACCAGATCGATGCCAACACCAACAATCTGCCCAAAGCCCATACCTGGTGTGTCTCACATGCACCTGCACACACACACACACACAACATGCAAAAGCTTTTATTGTTGTTATTCATTTTTGTAATTGAAAAGGATTCTTTTCAGTGTGACAATGAGCCAACACACACAATAGCAGGACCATGAAATTCAGCCACCATTAGTTTTATTATTTACATCTGTAAATACCTTTATTCACGTGGACTTTCTCTTTCTTTCTCCAGCTTCAATCGGATCGACATTCCGCCCTACGAGAGCTACGACAAACTATACGACAAGCTGCTGACTGCGATCGAGGAGACCTGTGGCTTCGCGGTGGAATGAGAGACACATCGGAGAGTGTGTTTGTGCGTGTTTGTACATGTGTAACTGTGTGCAGGACTCTCAGACTATTACTGTCACTGCGACGTGCCGACACGCTCGCTCAGAGCCTTCGACCAGCCTGCAGTCTTCCTCTTTTCTCACCGCTGTCCACATTCTTCCCTTATCAATATCTGTTTGAACAGCTGCTAGAGAGACATCCCGTCATTCTTTTTTTTTTTTTTTTGGTTCTGTTTTGGTGTAGTTCATGTGACTAATGGTTAAATACAGAGAAATCAAGTTAAGAGCTGCAGCGTAACTGTTTTTGTGTTGTATCATCATTGTGAGTGGGAGTTTCTTTTGATTTTTGTCAGCTCCTCTTTGCAGTCAGAAGAAGAAATGGTGAAAAGATCGGCACCGCCTGGTCATCTCCTTTTAAATCAAATCAATTCAGGAAGCAGATTATCAACTTATTGCTCAACATCTTGCAAAATCCCAGGCATTAGCGAACAGTTAGTCACTATTTTGTTTTGCAATTTGAACCGATTTAATTGCTCTTTGTCATGCTACTGAATTTTTAACACACGTATTCTGCAGGTAGCCATATCTTGCCCTTGGTAGCCATCTTTATCCTCAAACCTTTACATCCACCCACGCCCCCCATTGGCTGCAGCGTTCGTGTGTTTCACCTTGTTGGAGCGCCACAAATTCATCCTACCTCAGTGTAATGCTTTGATATTTGAAGGGTTTCATTCCAAAATGATATGTAACAGATTTAGTTTGAATCCATAATAAAAGTGATCAGTTTTTACAGTGATACTACATAATGAGTACAATTTTCATACCAGCTCTCATTTAGTAAATATATCGTTTTGAAATGAAACTCTGACTTGGATGTAGGTCTGATGTTTTGTGGCGTTTTTGAGTCGAGCTTGTTGTGTGGTCTTTAAAATAAAAAAAGAAAAAAAAAGAGGACAAACGGACTCTGGTGAAGAAGAAGGTATGAATCTCGTTGTTTAATCTGGATCGCTGCACAGTGTGTCCACAGCTCTTGTAAACGTGTGCGTCTCCGTGTTGCTGCATGTGTATACGAACGTACGCTTGTATGCGAGGAAGTTTTAGACATTTTGTAGATGAATCCCACTTAGCACAGTATCCCGTATCCGATGCTGCAGAGCTGATCGAAACCTCACCGCTGAGCCCGGTTTGTCTTCCTCTTCTCTCAGTCACAACATTTGTCTCCAGCAGAAATAAGTATGCATGTTTTTTTTTGTGTTTTTTTTTTTTTCTTTTTTTATCCAGTCCTGCACACTTCCTGTCAGATCACATGTGAATAGGGCACAACTGTCCACGGGACCAGGCTTGATAAAAAGCTATTCAAGGCAGACGTCTATTTTCAGTCATCGGTTTTAAAAAAAAGGCAGAAATATTTCTTTCTCTCTCTTTCGTGACTTTAGAGCACTTTACAAACTGAGCAGTGATGGCAGGAGTGCTTTCTTCTCGTTAGATTAAAATATATCATGTTTCATTTGCTATACAACTACATTAGAAATATACAGAGTAAAAAAGTATCTATACACCTGTAATTTTTGAGTATATATGTACAAATACATAGCTATTTTGTATATTGTTGCTTGTTCTTTCTGTTCAATGTAAATGCAAGCATGTTGATGTCTGTCACAGACCTCTTTGCATTCTCAGGTGAAGTTGTCCTTTGTTGTTTTTTTTTTAAGGTTTTTTTTTTTTATTATTATTTTACATTTATTAGGCTAGTATGTGAGGAGGGATAAACTGGTTTTGATGGAAACTATATTTCAGAGGCCCTGTCTTTAAACCCATGATAGAGTGTCAGTTTAAAGTGAAATTTTCCTTTGGTCGATCACTTTCACTTTTTGGCACGTACACCTTAACAGGAGAACATGATTGAGCGTTTGCTGCTTTGGATGTCTGGATTTCATATTTATATGAACAGTCTGTATGCAACATGATTTATTAAAAGCAATGAAATGGACTGAATGCTGTTGGCGGCTTCAGATATGTTGACTGCTGCTGGACTCCTGAGTGTGCTACACGGTGAAAATGTTCAACCAAAATGAAACGTCACTTGAAAAAAAACAGCGAGAAGCGTCTTTTATCAGCAGAGCCTCTCCATCTAAAACCTCTGCGTGAATGGATGCTCAAGAAATAAAGCCTATTTATTTGCATAAGTATTACTCTTAGAAAACGTTTTGACTTGGAAAAATTAGTTAAATGTTCTTTTTTTTTTTTTTTTTTTGAACATGTATACTGCCTGCATTTATTTGCAACCATGAACAGTTTGTTAGCCGATACTCTGAAACCTTGTGTGTTTTATTTCGTGGTCATCATGGGACAAAACAAAAAAGAGTACATCAAAATTGTCGTCTTTGTACAGTTGCAGAGAATTTATTTGATTTTACCTTTAATAACAGGACTCAGTGGCAGAATAGAAATAAATGCATTACAAGTTCTTTTGCACACATTTATGCATACTTGGGCTCCAAGTTATAATCGGACACTTCCTTCTATTTACCAAATAGTTAATGGACTGATTGATTTTTATGTAGATACACACATATATATATATACACACACATGTTCTTGATATGCACACATGTATGTTTGTCCAGTGTACACAATCCACTTCTGCTCTTTGTTACTTTTTGTTGGCACCAAGTTTTCTGGCTGGTTCAGTCTTCAGTGCAAAAGTTGTGGGGATTGAGTGTTTCCAGACGAGGTGAAATCAAAACTTTCTCCTTTAGCCATCACCGTCGGACATTGTTGACTATTTTGAAGATCACTGTTAATTTTTTGTAGATTTCAAAGCGATGATGTGAGGCGATTTTAGTGTAATCTGATTGATTTTGATGAATCTAATTGCATAAAATGGCCAAATGAGCGCCAGACCTTTAAAAATGATGTAAGATCAGATGTTCATTTAACAGTTTGATCTGTTACAATCCACAATGAGTCGTGTAATGTTCAACAATCTCTCTCCCCACACTTTGAAATACACATTTACAGGTTTATTGTGCAAATTCTCGGGTGTGTGTAAATTACTTTTGATTCAGTACAAAACAGGAATTTTTTTTTTTTTTTTTTTTTTTTACTGCACCATGTTTTTGTTTCTTTTATTTCCTATCTGGTTTTGTATTTATTATTACAGTATATGTGTTCATAGTTTTTCACATCAGCTGCTCTGTGAGCTTGTATCTGACACCTGTACATAAGGACAATAAAGAAGCAAAATAATAAACTTCTTGTACCCTTGCAGAAAGCTGAGCAATAAAACTATGCTGTTTGGACCTCACAGCATTATGTTTTATAGAACTACATGTGTCGCTTTCTTTTTTACTGCAGCAATATTACTAATATAATAATAATAATAAAATATAAAAACATTGATAAAAGAAAAAAATGGAATAGAAATACAATAATATAACACAAGATGATCTTTTTGAGATTGGGTAAACATTGTATCTATTTTTAGCTTTTTTTTTCTGTTAATCCCTCTCCAAAGTGGACAAAAACTGTAAAATGTAGGAAATATATCAATTGATTTTGTCTTTTATCTCATGTATAGCTAATAGTTGGTTTATTGTTAGACAGAATATATATATATATATATATATATATATATATATATATATATATATACACCATCATCCTTAATGGTAATTTTCTCTTTTCATTTCTTAAATGTAATTTGTGAAGTCTATTTTTTGTTAAAAAAAAAAATAGACTAGACATTAATTAACGCCACTTGATTGAAGAGGGATAACTATTACTATTAACTATTTTGCACTTAAAAAAACATTTCATGTATTTAAATATATAATGTAGTTTGTTTGTTTTTACTGTTTTTCTGTTATTTTTAATTGGCATAAAAAACAGTTACAGTTTCCTTCTCCACACAGTGATCATATACAGAATAGCAAAATATTCATTTTACGCTTTGCAGAAGAAAAGTTAAAAAATAAAATAAATAAACTGAGCTGGGGGGAGTTACATTTCATATAAAGATAAATAATTTATTTATAAATAAATCAATCTCAGTAACCATTGCTCTGTTATGTGACACAATAAAGTTTAAACAAAACAAAACAAACAAAAAAAAACGTTGACATACGGCAAGACTGAGGGACCAAAAGGTCAAAACAAGAAAAATGGAGAAGTTGAAACATTTATGAGTTGAAAGCGTCATAATTTGGCTAATTTGGCTTGTGTCTAGTCTTCTAACCATCTGGGTGAAAGCATTTTCCGCCGGCTGCACCATAAAAGCACAAACATCGTAAGTTAATTATCTTTAAGAGAATCTGATGGTCAATACATGAGAGGCACAAGCTGAGGCTACTGTATGTGAAATGTGCTTCAGGGAAAATGTGATGTAGAGACATGCGATCAGTCTCCATGTTTCCATATACTGTGTGTATCCATATTGATTAACCAGCCAACTCACTGCCAGTAGTGGAAGAAGTATTCAGATCATTACTCCAGCAAAAGTAGAAATACTGTGGTCTAAAAACACTCCATTACAAGTAAAAATCCTGAATTCAAAATGTTACTTAATTACAGTACAAGTACAAGAGTATTATCAGCAAAATGTACTTAAAGTATGAAGAGTGAAACTACTCGTTATGTAGACTAACTTCCTTCAGAGTGTTATATTATAATTAGTTGTAGGAACCAATTAACGCTCAAGTCTATAAACAGGAACCTTTGCCTGGTTAGGTGTTTCCGCCCGGACGATGCACAGTTTTACACCACATAGTGGGGCAGCTTGTTGCTGCGGGAGTTACTCGTCGTTCTGGATGTAACTGTTTATTGGAAACATGATCAAGTTTATTGGACACTAATGAAGAAGGTAAAAAGACATAAATGACAGAGTGTTAAACTGGAAGGTTCGACTTTAATTAGCGCGTCAATGACGTCATCCGCGATGCAGCAGCGCAGTGGCATGAAGCCTCTATAATGTTATGTTGTGTGTTTTTTTTTATCACTAACAAATACATGTAAGAGCATTTTAATGTTGTAGTTTATCGTTGTGGAGCCAATTTTAGATACCGTGGGTAGGTTAATAGTAATAATACTGCATCATATTATGTAAGTGTATCGTGTTTGTTTTTTTTACAATAATAATACATTTTATTTATATACCACCTTTCACACAAAGTGCATAACGATTTTAAACAGAAAAGAGCAGACAGTTCAAACAACAGTTATATAACATCAAAATATTTTATGTAAAATCTTAATCTTAAAGTAACTAATAACTATAAGTAGCAAATAAATGTAGTGAAGTAAAAAGTACAATATTTCCCTCTGAAATGTAGTGGAGTACAAGTACAAAGCAGCATAAAGTAAAGTACAAGTATGTGAGATTTGTACTTAAGTACAGTACTTGAGTAAATGTACTTAGTTACCTTCCACCACTGCTAACTGCCACGTTTAATGATTGTAGTTATCGTCGGAATAAGTCTTCAGAGAATCGACCTGAACAGCCACTGAAGAGGAGCTCTTCATCTGAAACCTGGTGAGAGGGTCTATGTGTAAATTTACGTTTTATTTCTAGACCACTTCTTCATAGTGGTGATTGAATCTGAAAACATTCACATTGCAAGTTTTATTTGACTTTGTATGCTTTTTGAACTGTGTAGTAATTATGATGAATAACAGTTTAAAAAAAAAAGTCCTTATTGGTGTGGAAGAGCCTCACAAGCTGCCTAAATACACATGTGAACTTGCTTTACACCCTTGTGCTCTTGTGTTGTCTGTTTATTTAGTGAAAGTGTGCAGGATCGAGACCCGATGATGATGAGTTCACCAGTCCAGTCATCTGAAAACGGAATGGTACGATTAATTGTTTGACAGAAAATGAATATTATAATCCTTTAATTGTAATGTTCTGTTTGTATGTCCTAAATGTAATTTGTGAAGGTCTTGTGTGTTAAATGTGTGAGACTGTTTCCACTAAGCTGTGCTGACAGGTTGCTTTATGTCCAATTTCAAGGAGTCAGGGAAAGAATATGCTGCTGTTCAGAAAAATCCAGACAAGCAGACGGCAACACAACAGTCAGAAAATAAAGAAAATCGAGGTGAGTCACTTTCACATTAGAAAAGTCTCTCTCAAGCTCAAAACCTGCAAGCAAATTGTTAAGCAAGAGAAGTAAAAGTAAGAACTGACTGGGTCCGAACACAGATATTCAAGAAGATGAGGATCAAGAATTCAGCACATCATTAAGTGTAGGAGACGGACGCTTCCTGGTGGATTTGGGGAGGTAAGCTGATGTTAATCCAGTCTGAGGCAATGGGGTCTTCTGGCTTTTGTTAAGATTTCCTCGGTCTTTCTTCCCACCCACACCATCTCCAGTTTTTAATGTTACTACTTCTGTGATCTGTTTTACTTAACACATTGAAAAGGAAACTAACAACTCCTGTCCATGTGAGTAACTGCTGCGTCTTTTCTTTTCCCTTCAGCTCGTCAGAGTTCATCATTGATGAAGAGTGCATCCTTCAGCTTTTCAAGTCATGTCGGGAATGTAACAGACAATGTACAGTTAGAAAAACTGTCAAAGGACTAAAGCTTGTTATTTCCCAGGCGTGTTGTTACTGTCACAGCCGCTGTAAATGGACCAACCTGCCAAGTGATGACGACGATGACGATGAACATTTTCAGTTGAATCAAAAAGATTCAGCAAGTTGAAAGACCAACACAGCACCATCACCAAGCAGTAATACTAGTTGAGATAGTTTCATGTCTGAAACGACGCTCCATGTGGACAGTGGTTGTACTGGGATTAAGTGGATGCAGGAATATGTTCCAGTGTTTTGGAGCTCACTTGTTTACTGACGCCATTCACACACACATCAAACAACCATCTGATGCTAGAAGGTGGTTGTCACAGCTTGTCATATATGTCCGTTGACATCATCAAACCACAGCCACAGAGAATACTTGAGAACTTGAGAATACTATTTAGTTTTCAAGCAATATTGAACATTGTTGACCATGACCTATTGTGTTGGTGGTTAAACTCAAACTTACCTTGAAGTCCCCCTACACTCAAAAACGTTTCTTGTTGTTGCTGTGCAGAGTTTGACACTATAGGACTGTTTTCACATTCATCCGCTGAAGAAGGAAAATTTCTCTGTGCCCTTACCTACAAGAGTTTGTGACATCATAACTAGTTAGTCAGTACAGGTATCACAGGAAACAGCTGTGATATATCTCTTCAATTTAAGTCTCTTGGATTTGGACTTTCACCCTTCATCCACACGGAGCTGCCTCATTATCGGATTTGTTCACTGTTTATTTTTTTTACACTTTAAGAACACTTTTACGCTTTAGAATTAAAATAAAACCCTAAAACAATAACCTGCACCTCATGCAAATGACTTATAACAATTATACAGTTGTTTAAATATTTATATATTTAGTTTCTACACACATCCACTCCATGGATGTATAAAGAGAACTATTAGTTGTAGTTCTGTCTATACATCCATGGCCACTGATTTATTTCCGGGGGGAGGGGGCTTCGATTTTGTTGAACCAATCACTAGAGACCAACGTATCCGCCCTGAGTAAACGTCATTTTAAGTCGACGCTGATGCGTAGCCATGCCAACAGTTTTGCCGGGGTTTTAAGAGTGCAGCGGAGCAAAGTGAAAACAAACTACGATGTCGGGCGATATTGAGAAGACATGCCGTATATGTAAAATAAATTTGGTAATCAAGGGGGTGATAACAAATTCAAGAATATTATTCAAAAGCACAAACAAGAACGAGAGGCCATTATGGGAACGTTTCCGAGATGTCGGGATACTTCTCCCATGTAGACCCGGTGTCTCTTCTGGGAGGATTTGTCTCAAATGTTTTCGACAACTTGTCAGGGTTGAAGATTCGCAAATTATTCTAAAGAAATGGAAAACGGAGCTTGACGTCACTCATACAAACGAGGGAGGCTCGAGAGGAGAAGAGAAGAGGGATCGTGATACGCTAACAAATAACATTACGCCACAGGAAAAGACGCTATGCCAGAGTCTCAACCCGGCGTCTCATAGCAGTACGACAGAGGTAAATTAACACGCTGAAACATGGGAAAATAATAATAAAAGGTTCATACATTTAATAATGGCCTGAGCTGAAATAATAGGGGGTTCATTACTAATGCATGCACCCCTTAACACTCAGTATGGACACTTCAAATCAAAGTTTGACAGGAATCAAATGATTTCATCAGCTCATACTTTATTTGATTGACTTTGACAGTGAATTTGACACACCCACATTGATTTCTACGCATTTAATAACCTCATTTTAGTATAACTATCTGAAATCCTATGCCGAGTTCTGCCCATAGACTGTATTTTTTTACAGTCTATAGGCAGAACCCGATATGGGTTGGTCCCGCCCATAGCTCTGATTGGCTAATCATTGGCCCCCCCGCAGCGCTCATTGGATAATCGCTTTTCAACGGAGACACTGCTTTTATATGGGAAACAACAGCGAACACGTGTGAGACAGGGGTCACTGCACATGCGTATTGTGAACAATCGCCATTTCACCGCGTCTTTTCCAACTTGTATTAGGACTGTATTGGGAAATGAAGTGCTCTGTGCCTGGTTGTGGAAATGTCCGGAAAACTGTAGTATGCTTGCAACTCAAATTCCACTGTTTCCCTTTGGACCCCGAGCTACGCGGCCGGTGGCTGGAGGCGATAAAGAATCCAAATGAAGTAAAGAGTGCAAGTTTAGATCGCAAACGTGCATCGGTGCTGAAAAACAAGCCTTTCAGTCTGCGTGTGTGCAGTGACCACTTCACAGATGATGCCTATATAGGAGGGATACGAACTTATTACGCTGCATTGAAGCGAGGTGCTGTTCCAACCATTTTCCCTTGGTCAGCTACAGATTCAGACAGTGTACAGGCGCAGTCACATCCACAGGTACTGTTTTATTACAAGTACAGTTCAGTCAACCTCATCCGAACATCTCTGCTTGTGCGTCAGACGTATGTTCATCGACATTGTAGATTATGGAGCTGCAGTACTCGTATTCTTCGTAATGAAGCAACATGTCATCCAGCGCAATGTTGTTGTTGAGTTCCCTGAAGATTAAAAATGTGGGTGTGCAGGGGACGGCACGGTTAGAAGAGAGGATTACACATTGTATGTGTTGCAATGAGGAACTTGGAGGGGAATGGGGGTGTTTTAGATTACTGGCACAATCACTTCCTGCATTTGTATACTGAATAAAATATAAACAATGCTTTCGTTTTTGTTGAAATAATAGATGTAAGACTTTTTCTATGCACACAAAAGGCTTATTTCTCTCAAATTTGTTTAAATCTATGTAAGTGAGCACTTCCCTCTTGCTAAGATAATCCATCCACTTGACAGGTGTGGCATATCAAGATGTTGATTAAACAGCGTGATTATTGCACAGGTGTGCCTTGGGCTGGTCACAATAAAAGGCCACTCTAAAATATATGGTGTCATCACACAACACAATGGCACAGATGTGCCAAGTTTTGAGGGAGTGTGCAAATGGCATGCTGACTGCAAGAATGTCCACCAGAGCTGTTGCATGTGAATTCAATGTTCATTTCACTACAATAAGTCGTCTCCAATATGGCCTGCATACTCACCAGACATACCACCCATTGAGCATGTTTGGGATGCTTTGGATCGATATGTACGACAGCGTGTTCCAGACAGTGTGTGCACACCCGTGCAACAATCATGCTGTTTAATCAGCATCTTGATATGCCACACTTGTCAGGCAAAGGAGAAGTGCTCACTAGCATAGATTTAAACAAATTTGTGTACAAAATTTGAGATAAATAAGCTTTTTGTGTGCATAGAAAAAGTCATAGATAATTTATTTCAACTCATGAAAAATGGGAGCAAAAAACAAAAGTGTTACGTCTATATTTTTGTTCAGTATAGTAGTGAAATACTTGAAGTCATTGTCAGGTGTTTGGATTGTGTCTGTGTTGTGTGGTATTTTACAGCTACAAGACAACCAGGCAGTGATGGACAGACCACGAGGCCAGAGCAGAAGCATAGGTGAGTCTGTGAATGAGCTTCATTATTCTTTGTAGTTTACAGGTGCAAATGTGATGAAGTAATCACACTTATTTGTCTGCTGTCGTGTTCATGAGGGGACCCTGTCACTCTATATTTTTCAAAATAAGCAAAGTCAATTAACATCTATATGTTCACAAGTGGTCATTCGTACGCTACCAAAATTGATGCAGACATTATCTAGATGGTAGATATCAAGTTTTTCAAGTGGTGTTCAGATCTGTTGGTGAGTCTGCGGTGATATTCAGTATCTTGCTGTAATTTGTACTGTATGCACAACACACTTTCTGTTTCATCATGACAATACACCCAAAATCAGCAAAATGGTGTGTGATTTATTTTTTTTTTAACCTAAAAAGATCCTTTTGACCGACAACCACAATATTAATTCACAGGTATTCAAGTAAATACACCTGAGACGTGCGCTGCGACCATTGAGAAGTAAGTCAAGTAACTTTGATCATGTTTCTCTCACGTTCCAAGTAAATCATGTAGCTAAAAAGAAAGCAGGCGACTCTATGGTGCAATATGTTAATTCAGAGCTCAGTTACAGCTCATTCAGTTACAGTGATGCAGGTAAAACCTCTTTCTCACTGTTGCACATGTGACAAACATGTAGTTATGTTAAGTGTATCATTATCATTTCTCAGCTCTCTTTTCCTGCCTCATTACAGACCAGCTCTGCAGCACATAGTTGATGAGGAGGCCATCATGCAGCTGATGAAGACCTGTCCGATGTGTGATAGACAGTGCCGCTGTCACAAATACTCTCGTGGTCCTTACTTCATAGTTTTCCAGAAGTGTTACTTCTGCGATTTTCAACGCAAGTGGGCCAGCCAGCCTGAAGCTCTAAATGCTGATGCTTATAAGGCATACATACCTCCCAGGAAGAAACTGAAGTCAAATGACACAGTTACTGTAGAGGGTGAGGCTCAGTCATCACAACGTAATAATAAGACAAACATTTCTGAATCCGCAGTCTCAGAGTCCAACCGGACATTACAGTGCCGTGTAACAGTGTCAAAGCTGTCTTTAGATATGATTAACATGCATAATAAATGATCTGGATTTGAGCAGTTTGGTGCCTTAATGCTTCAAAATGACAACATGACAATGCTCAGTGTAAACCTGTAGGGTTGTAGCACTTGCCTAAAGTAATTTTGCAGCTCCATCTGGATATATAGTTCACAGAATTTTGTCACACTTCCAGTGTTAACAACTACATACTCACCACCTGATTTGCATTAGTATGGATTTGGAACACCTGAATTCACCTGTTAGGTAAAAAATATGATTTACTTTGATTTACATGCTGTGGGACTTTTCATGGTCATAGATGCTGCAGGATGTCTTTCTCACCCCCGACTGGAGTTCTACTTAGCAGAAGTGCGGTCAGTGCTAAACAGATTGCATCTGAGCAACTTTCCTGTTGTGAGCAGGAAGACGTTCTACACCAATTTTGATTTTACCTGTTATGTGTTGGCTTCAATCGGTCTTTTTTTTTTTTTTTTTTCTCCACTGAAAACATTTTGAAATGTCACAGTAGGAACAGCTAAGGAGTATTAAGCTACTAAGGGGTAAATAATTAAATCGATTGCTGAATTCCATTTAGCTGGTTCAGGGTCCTGGTGCTGTGCATGCTGGCTCTTTGTCACACTGTCATGGCTTACTGGGACACCTAAATGGAACAGAGACATTGTTAATGTTTTTAGTAACACCTGTTCTGTTACTATTACAAGTCAAAATGTCTGATGCGTGCAGTGATTGGCTCTTGAACACGACTGGTACATTTTAAAGGTGATTGATTAATTGTAAAATCTACATTTTCATTCCTTTTGTAAGGATTATGATTAGGAAATGGAAATGAGAATAGTATTGAAACAATGTGGACATAAAGTACAAATTGGGCTGATGTACGAAAAAAAAATCCCACCTCAAAGTATAACAGTAAAATTAGACTTAAAATATCCACAGACCTGTTTCTCCTATATTCAAACTTATGTAAAGGTTTGTATTTCACATCACTACCATCTGCACACAATACAAGATACGATACGCAATACAGATAAACATATACACAATAATTTACCTGGTGGTGTTAGAATTTATAATACTCTATATTAGTTTTATAATAGTCTTAACCTATGAAGGTGTTGAGATACATTCTGTGACAAGACGGTGTGAAGGTTTCTAGTCTTTATGTTATTAGCTGAGTTCTTTTAAGAGCTTGAATAAAAAAAATGGTGGAAAAAAGAGCAAAGGCATAGAAAGAATGCATTGGTTTAGTGTTGGTTTAAATACTTGCTATGAATGCTTGAACAGCTTAGTATTAAGCACGTATATATGGGTGCTTTGATGCAGTCAGTTGCAGTTTACATGTGGTTTTAAAGGACAGATTCACAACTTTTCAAGTCTGTCTTAATACAACAGTCAGGTGGCCAAATAGGTTTTTCTTGCCATAATCATTCTTTCTCTTCATACTGGCCATGAGAAGATCCCTTCATAATGCACTTATTAATCTAAGTTATAGGGGTCAAATCTGTATTTAAAAGTTTATCTGAAGCTGAAATGAAGTGTCTTTTTAGTGCCAAATTCCCTCTTTTTGTTACTATACTTCACCTGCAGCTCAACAGTGAAACACTGTCTGAGGAAACACAAAGAGGGAATTTGATGCTAAAAAGACTGTTAATGTGGCGGATATCCACTTGATCCAAGCTTCAGATACATTTTTAAATGCATTTTTGTACAAAATGATGGATTTTGGCCACTATCACATTGAAAGTGCATTTTAAGGGATCTTTTAATAGCTAATATGAACAGGAGGGATGATTACAGCGAGGAAAACCTCGGTCAGTCTTCACATGGACACTAGAGTGTTGTTTTAAGCCAGACTT
Source organism: Thunnus thynnus (assembly GCF_963924715.1). Classification (NCBI taxonomy): domain Eukaryota; kingdom Metazoa; phylum Chordata; class Actinopteri; order Scombriformes; family Scombridae; genus Thunnus; species Thunnus thynnus. The sequence continues at coordinate 3,905,385 of NC_089519.1, read as the reverse complement.
GAAAAATTATGAACCTATCCTTTAAATGAAAGTTTTTTTCCATCTGCACACTAGTGCTGCCTGCGCTGTAACCACAGTAACCAGCAGGGGGCGGTACGCAGCCACCGAGAGGCCCTTCCGGAAACAAAGAAGCGTCCAATCAAACAAGACTTCAATTTTAAACGAGAGCCGATAGTTTCTTCTCCCTGCTGCTACTGAAACCACAACAACACCACAACTGACCCCAACTGTCCAGGCCGGGACCGGGGCCCCGAGTTAAAGAAGACTCTTTTACGGACATTTAGTTGATTTTAAGCTCCAGCTGCCTCTCGCCGACAGCTGTTTGATGGGAACCCCGGAGGGAGAGAGAGGTAAGGCGGCCGAGACTGTGAGCTCCAGTACGGAGAGAGACAGCTAACGACGCTAACTTAACTCACAGCTAACGATAGCTACCTGGTCATTATTGTTGCTTTGACTGACATCACCTGAACAAAGGCAAATATGTAGAGATGATTTAAGATAAACGATGAGAGGCCACAGTTTAACGGTAATGTCCAGGCCAAACAAATCAGACGAAATTAGCAACGTTAGACGACGCTGAAGTTAGCTTCCGATTCGGTGAACTATAACTTACTTGGACTTGTCTAACGTTAATCATCATAATAATAATAATCTAATCCAGTTTTGGCAAGTCTAAGTATAGTGGTTTTGGATCTGGACCTAGTCGGATGTGGTCTGGATGGAGAAATATCAGTGAAATCGCCCCTTTTTTGTGTTTTCATAAGCAAAATAAAGGTTTCACAAATCTGAAAGTAGGTTTAAACAGCGTTAAGGCTTTTAACTACGATGTGTAACGCTTTTTCACAAGTGTAAGAAGTGAAAAAACGGAGAATCTGCCGCTAAATATCAATATTTATGTTTCCCTTAACTCCGAATCGGAAGCTTACTTCAGCGTCGTCGACGTCATCTCGCTGCTATTATGAGTCAACTAACCGGTGGCAGGTAACCACAGACACACTGTCAGCCTAATTCACAGCCTCCGGCTCCGATTACTATGAAGTGGATGTTTATCATTCATACTGATCTGATCTTTCAAGTTGGAGAGAGAGAGAGAGAGACAGAGAGACACACACACAGAGAGAGGGAGAGATCCCCGCTCTCCAGCTTCAGTTTGCCGCGGATGGACAAATAATGATTGAATTATCGTTATCGCCTCTAGAGGAGACATCAAACCTGTTTTGTTAATAAATATCTTTCGATTTTCACTAATGACATGATTGCTATCAGTACTCTTCATACATGTAACATCGATGCCTCTTTTATTAAGGAAGTATTTCACTTATATTTTAAGATAGGCTTAAAAACCTTTTTATTCAGGGAGGCTTTTTCATCTTTAAGCACTTTGAGATTCACTGTAAATGAAAAGTCTAGTGCAAATCAATGCATTATTAGTATTATATATCATTAAGATGCAGGATTTGGCTTCTACAATAATCTCTTTCATTACTGTTTATCTTCTAGTTATCTAGATATGAATTTAATGTTATTTCTTTTTTTTCTACAGATTGGGTAGATGTGGCAAATGATCTGCTCAGCAAGTGTCACATAAACCTGAGGCTGAGGAAACTGACAGATTGTGATGCAAATGTTTTTATTGCTCTCTATGAGACCATCTTTGGGGAGAAAGTTCCAGGTAATAACGAGCTGCGCATCAACCAGAGCCCACAACAATCAAGTGATTAATCAATAAACACAAAAACAATATGCAACTATTCTGATCATGACATTTAGTTTTTTGATCACTTTTTTTTTTTAACAAAGCCAGTTTTTCAGGTGTGAATATTTGCTGTGTTTCTTTGTCTTATGTGACAATAGACTGAATATCTTAAAGGTCTGACGTATTGGTTGAGGAAAACAGGCAATTTGATGACATCACCTGACATTTTTTTAAACCAATTAATAAAGAAAATAATCAGCAGGTTAAAGTTGTAACATTGGCATTTAAATTCCGATCATGAGGCCACAAACACTGAAGGTAAACAAGCTGTGCGTCTGTAGTTGAGAGCATGATCTCCTGATCGTGCTTAGTATGTCAGGAATGCTTCCTAAGACCATCAAACATGCTGTCATGAGAGTGTTAATGTCGCTGAGCTCTTTCCGGCGTTGTTACTATGGCTAAAGTGTACAAGGAAATGTTTATGAATGCGTTCTTTTGTAAGTTTGGCATTGCTGAACAAGAACATTTCCCTATCTGTGTTCTCTCATACACCCAGGCTTTAGTTATTCACCTTTTTGTTTGTGTTTATGTGTCAGATTATATTGCAGCATCATGCAGTCAAGAGGATGACATCCATAATGTCCAGTCTGTGATCGATTCACTGTCCTTGGATTACCTTCAGATCAGCCTCTCCCACATAACAGGTATAAGAAACATTGATTGACAACTATTCACCTGTGTAACTTTCACTTGGATTGACTGAAGATTTTGAGCTGCATGGCATATGGATGTTAAACAATAATGAACAATAAAAAAAAACTGATGAGTATAATGATGAATTATGTGTTTGCAGGAGAAAATGTTGTCAGAGGGAACAAAGAGTCTGTCAAAAACCTCCTGGAAATCTTTGATGGCCTACTGGAATATCTCAATGAGGAGATAAGCGAGGAGTCACAGAATGATGGTAGACAGATTCGTTTCTCACTTTTGCCTCAACTTGACAGTAATATGCATTTTTGCATTAAACATAGGAGTTTGTGAAAGTATGGATCACACATCAGTGCCTTTATCATTTTTTATTACATATTTTAAGGCTTCATAATGTATCAACACAAAAAAAATATGCATTTTAGTAAGATTTCTGCTTTAGGAACTCAGAAAGCTGGTGCCATGTTAATATTAATTACATCGCACAACAAAATATTTGTTTTCTCTGCAATTGGCAAAAGTATCACAACTGGTATCAAATTTCAATCATCTAAACATATTATAACTTTTCCATTTCTATGGATAACTTCCAGTTCTCATCATTAAACAGCTTTTGCAGAACACACACACACAAGTCTTTATCGAGACGAGCTTGTGTTCCTCCTCTAGCATGAACTGGACATAATGTGTCCTAAAATTAGTTTAAGTGCAGGGCTTTAACAGGGAACAGACAATCCTGTTCACTTGGCAGAACTGAGCGTGGCTTTGTGTGACCGGCTCGTCCGTCCCTCAGACCACTGCCAAACAGCAATTAGCAGTTAATGACTGTGTCTGCATTTACAAATGATGTGAGAATTTAAAAGGCCCATTGAAATGTCCTGGATGTGAAATGCAGAGGGAATTGGGATCCAGTAGAAGCTAACAGTGGTCTGTTTATTTTGAGGTGAATGCAGAATTCTTTTGAGTTTTTTTTTTTTGGTGCCTGAAATGTTTATTAATCTTAGTTGTGGTGATGTTGGTGTAGAAGAATCTTCAATGTCTCACATTGACAAATTGCACTTCTGCATTTAGTACTTAGTTTAGTTAGTAGTTGCTTTATTTGTTTGTGCTAAAAAAACCCTGCAACATGACTTTAGATGTCTGTCAGATGTTTTTTTTTTGGCTGTGAGTCTTAAAGGTTTGTCTTCATCTTTTTGAACTGTGAATTTTCACATCAATGTATCTGACATTTTGTGAGTCAGTTTGATGAATTAAAGGTCATATGAGTTTGTTCCTCTTTAAAATTCCACGGAGGTCATTACCATGTTGTAATGACAAGTACTGCTTTCTCTTTGTCGTTGGTTCTGCTTTTTCTTCGGTTTCTGTCTCTCTTTCTTGGTTAAATGTGCTATTCATGTCTTTTTTCAGAGGACCTGAATGACAGTCTAAATGAGGATGTACCCGGTGAAACCAAGGAGCCGACAGGCTGCGATGGCACAGAGCAGGAGGAGACCAAACTGGAGGGAGCCTGTTTGTCTTCTAGTGGAGAGTAAGAACTTCTCCTAGATGTACTGCATTCATTTTCCAAACAGTAATCCCTTACTCAGCATTCACCCAACCTGCATTGGACCTGTTCATATGAGACAGCTGTCACCCTGCTTTTCTCACTGTTGCAGAGACTGCGGTAGTTCTATACATCTCACTGGTGAACCTGTGAATCACACAGAATTAATTATCAGATTAAGGTTAAGTCTCAGTTTCACCTCTCTTGTCTGTTCATATATGCACTTCCTCTCTCTCTCTCTCTTGATCGCCAGCACTTTCCTTCCTTTTCTCTTTCTTTCTCTCTCTCTTTTAAGTAAGTTGGTTAAATTCCATTTAAACGTAGGTATGATTTGAATCTGTTACAGCTCACGCCAACCACAAAGTTCTTCTGTTTATCATAAACATACTACTGCTGTACATGTCAGTCTGGTATTTATTTTATTACTTTGAAAATGGCATGGGGTATTGTTTGTTTTTAGTAGTACAACAGTACAACTTAATATGAACAACAAATGGTAATAATAAGATATCTATTATATATTCATGACAGCTTGAGCTTTACTAAGAAGGTCTCAACACATACTTCTGTATGTGTTGAGCTCTCCTATAATGCTCCACATGACTTGGGTCATTCAGCTTTAGTGCAGTTCCGGGCGGTACATCCTGTTGACACAACAGCCAGCCAGGCCACCTTCCTGGCACTACTGTAAATATTAATGGTTGCTTGTCAAACATGAACTCAAACAGGAGCATCACTGCAACTCAGTCTAGTCCATCATTGGTTTTAATTTCTTTATTTAATTGGGTGCACTGCCAGTGTGTGTAACGCAGTTGAAATATGTAAATAACATTTGTGTTGTTGGGGTACTGTGAGTAACAGATGAACCACTGATGTAGCTGAATAACACTACAGCGGTTAAGTAATCTTAATTCGGTGATTTGATGCTCCTTTGATGATATTTTAACATGCAAGACGTTTTATGTCTTTGCTGCTCTGCACTCTTTGATATTGTTTCAAAATCAATCTGTTCCATGTTTAAATACAGTTAATTTCAGAGCAAGTAAATCAAAGGAAACCTCCAGTAATTTGATACAGAGTACTTGTGTGAACCACTGGTGGATCATATTGTGTCTCATCATTCAGGTCCACTGTCCAGTCCAGTAAACATTCCCTCCATTCCTGGAACGCTGAAGAGATGGGATCAACCAGTGAGCTCATTGGGCTTGGGGTGTCGGCACGCACGTTCACAACCAAACAAGAAGGTAAGACACAAAAAAACAGCCCGTTTTTACTTGTGCCAATGACACAAAGGATTGAAAAAGAACAATCATGTATGTTCCATCACATTAAGCTGCTTCCAACTAGAATATTTCGCTTAATGTATTATTATTAAAGATTTTAACATGCACTGGAAATAACCCTTTTCGATAAATTTCCTTCTGCAAGGACCGGCCCTTCCTCCCCAAATCTCAGACGCAGTCACCACCTCTGTCCCTCTGGACGCCCAGGACGCTCCACTGACCGAACCGTCGCACTCAGCCATCGCTCTTCAGCCACTGAACCAGAGCAACACTCCCCACAGACCCGACACAGACCCACACTCACTCAGCCAATCCCCCACAGCTGCTGGCCTTAGCCACGGGCAAGCAGAGGAGGAAGCCAGGCCTGTCACTACAGAGGTAGCCTGCCTTTAAAATACAGCTATGATGAAGATTAATCGTTCAGGCCATTTACCTGTTATTTGCATGCAATTTTAAAGGACGTGCAGACTTTGTTATCTTCTCAAAAAGCAATGAAATATGTTACTGTAATGTCAGCATGCAAGACTTTTTCCTCTCTCTTCCCCTTCTCCCCCACATACACACACACACACTTACTTCATATTTTATTGATACAGGACGATACAGGAAGGATAAGAATATGCTGACTTGGCTTGACTCATTCAAAAGTGCTGAGACAAGGAGTTACTTCAAACAAACCAAACAACAAAAGTCCTGTATTGTAACTTTTTAGATGCTCAAAATAGGTATAGCCAAGCCTGTGTGCTGCATCACACTAAACCACAGTTCACTGATCAGTAAATGGGATAGAATCAAAGAAAAAGTCTACAGCCAAGGAAGAGTAATCCTTTATTCTAGATGATATGTGCTGATTTTAAATCTTCTCTCTCTTTTAGTCACATTTTAAGTCAAATAAATGTACCATGTAAAGGAAAACACTCCCTCTCTAATCTAGACACGTATACAGGTATTTCACACTTCTTAAGGACGTCAGTGGAACCAGGAAGTGACTGATACCTCAGCACGTTTTGTAGGATTGCCTACACTAGCACGTCCGGACATGACCTGACTGATTGCACACAGGCAGCTTAACCTATGACCTGCTTCTATAACTGAGAGTACACAACAATAACAGCCAAACTTAGAGAGGTTTTTCTTCCTCTTTCTTCAGAGCGCCTCACATGTACTTTGACCCATCACCAGTGTCAGTACGTTTTGTTCTAAAAAAGTCTTGTGTCTGATGTCTGTTGGCCTTTTTTTTTTTTACCAGTATGGATGAGAAAATGTGACTTTTGTGAGCTGCAGATTATATTCAGTATTATATTGATCCCTCTAGTCAATGTTATTGACCTCTGCTCTCTTTCCTCTCGCTCTTCATCCCTCTCATTTTCTCACATCTCTGTCACACAGACCTCTAGACCGGTAGCTGAAACAGTCGTCACCAACGGACTGCAGTCTCCTCCCCTTCGCCACTCTCCCGGTGAGTCAAAGCACATGTAAATTTGAGATGTATGATTTATTGTCGGAGTTGGAGCACAAGTATAGCCAGCATATTATACTGTTTTACACTGCCAACAAGTGAAAATCCTCCAGCAGAGCGAAGTGTCACTTAAGTCTTGATGTCATGTCTTGCTCGAATTTTCAGCTGTGAGCGAGAAGTCTTTGTCCAGCCAGCAAAGAGCCGGGACAGAAGTGGAGGGAGAGACGCTAGAGGTAAAAGAGCAACAAGCCATCGCTTGTACCAGTTTTATAGCAACCTCTGAGCCGTGCAGACGTGTCGTGTGTTGTGCAGGTTGCTCTATTAAAATCACACACTGGACGATTAATTATCTTTTTACAGTGACTTGTTGAACATCTTTTCTGTGCTTAAGTCAATGTAACTTAATGTAAAGATGAACGTGAAATTTGTTGTTGCATCAGTCGAGCTCTAGTTCATTCATCTGTTTTCCGATCCAAGCCCGTGTTATTAAAGGAGAATGTAATGTTTTTTTTTAACACGCATCACACATTTCTGCTGCTTTCCCTATTTCTTGTTTTGATTTAAAATTTTGTGTTATTTCAAATTAACTTGATTCTCTTTTGTTTTTTTGTTTTTTTTCTCTCATCTCAGCCAACTAACGGGGGTCCCAGGAGAGTTTTATTCCGCACCCAGCCAGATGTGCTCTTCCTCACCCTGCAGGATGAGATGGCAGCTACAACCCCTTCTCCACCAGACACAGAAGAAGAAGAAGAAGAAGAGGAGGAGGATCTGAGTTATACACAAAGACGACAGGAGAGAAGGATTGGTCGCACAGATAAGACAGGCTTCAGGTAAGAGAGGTGGAGCTACAGAGGACAGTAGGAAGCTATAGAATATCCTCAGAGATATTGTTATTTTATGTGGGTACAATGTAGTAATGCTTATTTTTTTGATCTCTCCTGTATGATGTCTTTGTTATTGTCTGACTGATCAGTGGTTTTGAGGAGCCTCTGTCTTATCGCAGACAGAGGAACAGGAAAGCAGAAGAGGAGCTGCATCACATATCTGAGAAACTCTCCCATCGACTTGAGGAGCTTGATCAGGTGTGTGTGTTTATTGTGTAACAGGTCACAGCATATTGTCATAAATGTATTTGTTTCCCTGCTCTGCATAAACCCTTTTCATGGCAGACATGACTTGTTATTTGCAGTGACATTATGACCACCAGATGTATTTTGTGTGCTTTTTTTTTTTTTTTTTTTGGTATTATGATTCGTAACTGTGTGTGATGTGTTGTTTAATTCCTCTAGATGCTTAAACGAGTTCTGGATGAAAGCGGAGAGCCCAGTGAGGTCAGAGAAGAGGACAAGCAGTCCCACCACAGCGACAGCATCATGGAGTGTCGTCGGACTTCCAGACAGCATACAGGTACAAATACATTATGGCTAAAATGCATCAAGAACATTAAACTCTAATTTTTTTAAGTTTTAGCCCATTAACTGCATTTTTGCTGAGATTATATCCAACCAAAGCACACCACCACTAAGTTTTGATATTCATTTTTAAACGTTAAATTAACAACTGCAGGAAAATCAATCAACAGTAATTTGTAGTTGATGAGTCAAAACATACAAGACCACTGGTATGGTCCTATTTAATGAAACGGTCTTATGGATTTGATTAGTGCTTTGTGCTGATACCAAAATTAACTGTATTAAATTGTAACATTTAATAATTTCAGGAACTCCCGATCCTGAATCAGCCCACCGGACACGCTCTCTATCACCCTCCCCTCCACGAGTTCGTCGCTCTCTGCAGGTACATTTAGAGGACGCCATGAAAGAGGCCTTGAGTCTGGACGATGGGAGACAAAGCAACCTCACAGCTTCTGATCATACACGGAGAGGAGAGCTACGCCATAGAGCATCACACAGAAAACATAGCAAGGTATTAACGAAACGAAAAAAAGATACATCAAGATTGTTTGTATTTGCTTGATTGTTTTTTTTTTTTTTTTTAGCCATTTCTGTTGTTACGTCTGTCAAACTCTTTCAAATCTCAGTTCAAAAATTAATAGCGTTCAGATTAAATTAATCTCCTGTTGTTTTCTGTTTACAGTATCTGGAGAATTCAGCCTATGAGGAGGAGTTGAAAAGATATGAAGACAAGAAACGGACAGATCTAGACAAGGCACGCCTCAAAGCCCAGGAAGCTGTGAGTCATTAGTATGATTTCTACTTTAGTATGAGATTTATAAAGAACCCTCTTTGCGCTCTTCCCATCTTTCTCTACTTCACATCCCTGTTTATGACACTGAAGCAGAATCTTGTCTTGCTGCTGTTTGTGACTGCGACTAGCTCTGTGTTTGGCCATAGTCACTCAGGTCTTTGTGACTCCCACACTACATGAGAGAGATGAAATTGATCGGTTTCATCTTACTGTAACCAGATATTATTATAGGTACAAATTGCACCAGTTACCTAATTATCAAACTGTTTACTTCATGATGAGAATTAAATTGTGAATATTATAAAACAAAGTACCACAAACGAGTCAGAACCTTGAGATAACAAGGTAGAAATAGCTGCTCTGTGCGTCTACACAGTATGTTGCACTAAAATAATGAAAACAAGTGGTGGAATCACATTTTTATTCTGATAGAATGCAAAGTTTTAATGTATTTACAGAAAAACACAGTCATCACACAGTTAAGACTTAAGGACATGTCAAAAAATATGCATTTAAACAAAAGTAAGACATCTCTTCAATATTCAGCTTTTACTATAAAATATAAATTGTACATATGTTTATATGTGTTTGCATGTTCTACGGAAAACTGACGGAGAATAATTCTCTCACAATCTCAATCTGTAAACACTAATTTATCTCCAGAGTTTCTCTTGGTATAAAATAGCAAAGAGGAAACATCAGCTCCTGTTTTGTAGACAACTAAACAAGCAACAATGTATTAATGTTAATAACAAAGGCTTTGGCTTGGCGGAAGATGAGCAAAATGGAAAATATCAATGTGGTTTATTACTGAGTGTTTGTGACTGTTTGGCAATTTGTCCAGAATTTTTACTGAACTGTGTGTGTCTATGTGTATGTGTAAAGGAGCGAGAGTACAGAGAGGCCATACTGAGGGATGTTTCCCAAGCCCCCAGACTGTCCCCAGCTAAAACGAAGGCCCAGCATAAGACACAACGTAACACACAAACTACACCAGGACGAAGGAAGGAAACCCCCAGGAAAGCTCCACCAAGTAAGTTAAGACTTGTACTGAAAGGTCCAAATGGTAAATCTTAAAGTCCATTGTCTTATATATTAAACAAGTCTTTGCAATCATTCATGCTTGCACACGCTTTCATATATATGTAACATAACATAACATGTTATATATATGAAAGCATAACATAACTCTGTATGTTGCACTGCAGGATTATGGCAAAAAATAAAATCACTATTTTTCAAAATGATTTTTCCCAGAACACAATGCCAGAAACTGTGGCACCTTATTATATTTTCACTTTTTAAGTGCAGAACTCAGTCCCTCCAGGAATTCTGAGGTTTTTTTGTGATTACTGCAGCCAAAAATGCTTGATTTGCAGTGGCTTTTTTTTCAAAAATTGCGATGCAATTTGCAATATTTTATGTGCTTTTTTTCATGGTAAAATTGTGGGAAATGGGAGAAATTGCAAGCAAAGGAAAATAATGTGATTTTTAAAAAAACTCCCACTAAAGAAGAGTCATATGTAATCACTTCCTTCAATAAAAAGCATTCTGCATATCACAGAAACAACTATTTCAGTACTAATTTTTAAATTCATTTTCTGAGCATGAGAAACACGGGCTCAAAGTTTTATAAAAAAGAAAATACTGTACTTGAGCTCCATTTGTAAGCCTTTATTAAATAAACACTCACCTTAATAATAGCAGCAAATAAAATAAGTCACTAATGCCATTAATGCATAAATTCTCACTAAATGTGTGCTGCGATGACGCACAAGCAATTGGTCCAAATCACAAGCGATCTTTTGATTTGGTCATTTCATGTGGAAAGTTGCGGTAATTTAGGAAAATTGATAACTTTCGCAAATCTTGCATAGATTTCTTGAATTTGCGTTATTTGTTGCGATTGCAAAATCACATTTTGCTGAACAGACTGAATACTTCTAAATATTAGCAAGCTAAACTATGCTTAACTCCTCTTAATGTTTTACTTTTAAAGGTGAAAAAATGTATAAATTCAGATGGAGCTGCTCAATTACTTTGGGCAGGAGCTACAACCCTGCAGGTTTACACTGAACATTGACATGTTATTTTGAAGAGGGGCCAAGTGTGCGCACATTAAAGGCAAATTATTCAAGTGCAAGACAAAAAAAAAAAAATTTCATTGCAGGGTACAAAGGAGTGTGGTCTGCACACTGTTAAGCCCCCAATAAACAATTTTATTCTCTTTTTTTTGAGGCAACGTTTTTATCTGTAAGATCTTCCTCAGGCAAATGTAAAAGAGAGAAACAGACCTTTCTTGTAGAAGCAGCAATCACATCAAATTATTATCACCTGCTGGTCAGCAAGCAGCAGGGAAAACAAACACCACAATATTGGCAAAATAGCTCACAACAGGCAGTAAGCTATTTTGTCTGCCTGTTAACATTTGTATTCAAGCCTCTGTGGCATCTGACTTAATATATAATTAGACACCATATAGTTTTAAATGCTGTCATATCAACATTGTATTTCAAAAACATTCTGGGAGTTTCTGGAGTACTCCCATCATAAACACTCTCGTGACTGCCATCTTGTGTTCGTTTTCCGTGCTGCTTGCTGACCAGCAGGTGATACCGGTTTGATTTGATTGCTGCCTCTACAAGAAAAGCCTGTCTCTCTCTTTTACATTTGCCTGAGGAAGATCTTACAGGCTGAAATGTTGCCTTAAAAAAAGAGAATAAATTATTTACTGGGAGCATAACAGTGTGCAGATCTCACTCCTTTGTACCTTGCAATATTGTCATTTTGAAACAATAAGGCACTAAATTGTTCAAGCCCAGATCTCATTTATTTATGTACATCAATAATATCTAAAGACAGCGTTGAGGCTGTTACACAGCTCTTTAACGGCTGGTTGGATTCAGAAATGTTTGTCTTATTACGTTGTGATGACTGAGCCTCAGTCTCTACAGTAACTGTGTCATTTGACTTCAGTTTCTTCCTGGACGGTATGTATGCTTTATAAGCGTTGGATTTTAGAGCTTCAGGCTGGCTGGCCCACTTGCGTTGAAAATCGCAGAAGTAACAGTTCTGATAGACTATGAAATAAGGACCACGAGTGTGTTTGGAACAGCGGCACTGTCTGTCGCACATCGGACAGGTCTTCATCAGTTGCATGATGGCCTCCTCATCAACGATGTACTGCGGAGCTGGTCTGTAATGAGGCAGGAAAAGAGAGCTGAGAAAAGATAATGATACACTTAACATAACTACATGTTTGTCACATGTGCAACAGTGAGAAAGGGGTTTTACCTGCATCACTGTAACTGAATGAGCTGTTACTGAGCTCTGAATTAACATATTGCACCATAGAGTCGTCTGCTTTCTTTTAAGCTACATGATTTACTTGGAACGTGAGAAAAACATGATCAAAGTTACTTGACTTACTTCTCAATGGTCGCAGCGCACGTCTCAGGTGTATTTACTTGAATACCTGTGAATTAATATTGTGGTTGTCGGTCAAAAGGATCTTTTTAGGTGAAAGTTGGAAAACAAACATTCAAAGACAGAAAATGTAAGAAATTTTCAAACCTATTAAAAACATATATTAAATATTTTAAAGTAAGCTCTATGAGGAGTATACAGAGAGAAAACTGCATTGTTTATTCATTGATTCAGTTTCCCCACATGTCCCTGTAAAGCACAATGCAAAACTGGGAGCCTTAATGATAATTATTGATACTAATAATTGGTTCACAACATATAAACAGCAGATTTGTGTCATTTGACGTATCTTTTGTAAGACTGAACTGAATCTTCAAAAACAAGTGGAGAACTTTGAAGCTAAAATTTTTCTCTTGTTGTCAAATAAATTGATTTCTTGCTGCCACTTGGGAATGGTCTGCTGTCTGACATTCAGCAGGCAGATGAAGGGCTCAGTCTGAAACATATGTGCACTTATGTCTACTCTTAAATTTTTAGACATGTAAACAAAAATATCAGCAAAGAACAAAAGCAGGTTTCTGTGTTTCCTCATGAACACCACAGCAGACAGATAAGTGTGATTACTTATCTACATCACATTTACAGCTGTAAACTACAAAGAATAATGAAGATCATTCACAGACTCACCTATGCTTCTGCTCTGGCCTCGTGGTCTGTCCATCACTGCCTGGTTGTCTTGCAGCTGTAAAATATCACACAACACAGACACAATCCAAACACCTGATTGCAGACAATGGATTCAAAGTATTTCACTACTACAAATGCAGAAAGTAGATGTGCCAGTGAATTAAAATAGCCCATCTCCCCTCCATGTTCCTCATAGCAACTATTATACAACGTGTAATCCTTTCTTCTAACCGTGCCATCTCCTGCATACCCACATTTTTAATCTTCAGGAAACATCAACACGTGGGCTTCATTGTCGATCTGGTGCATCTTATTCATTGGTGCCATGGAAGCTCCTTTGTTGTCTAAAAACTATTAAATACACCGTTGAACTGGTTGACATGTTGCTTCATTATGAAGAATACGAGCACCGCAGCTCCACAATCTACAATGTCGATGAATAAACGTCTGACGCACAAGAAGAGATGTTAGAATGTGATGGATTGATTTAACTGTACTTGTAATAAAACAACAAACAAAGAAAAGGAACACTAATATGTAGATGGACAATAGATTAACTGATGGTTCATTTCAGTACTAACATACTGTATATTATTTTTGATGGGAGGGAATGTTTGTACGTAGTCTACTTCTATCTGTGTTTTACCTTCATATGAATGAAGGAACATGTAACCCAGTAATGGAGCTCTATTGCACAGAGGAATTACATATATCCTGCATTGGATAAACAACACTCATTAGTTTGGTCAGTTCATTGTTGGTTTGGGTCTTGTTATAGGATTTGCTGACAATAACAACAATATAGAAAATCGGCCTTATTCTTTATCTGCACAGTCTTAAAGGGAAACGTCAGTATTTTTCAACCTGGATTTTATTTTCCCATCATTCTGTGTCTAATTGACTTATGGGGACATCAATTTTAAATGAGTCCAGTATTGAGAACCAGGACTGGCTGCAGTGGAGTCCTTTGGGGCAATAGCGCACCATCAATGTATGTCCACTAAAAGTGTTTGTTTTGCCACTGACAGGCTCAGATGTTATTCTAAGTGTCTGACAACATTAAGGAAAGGACCCTACAGAGGTAGACCTTTTTGTTTACCTTTCACTTCTTCCGGTCTGTTTATTATACTGCCAAGTGTCTAACCTGAAACAGAAGTCTTACGCTGAAATCTTGCAGGAGGTGAGTTGTTGCAGAAGAGTCTTTCAATGTGTACATTATAACAGACCTTCTTTAGGGGCTCATCCAATAACTACCATCATCATTCATTGCCAGTAAGTATCTCTATGATCTCTTCTATTGTAAAGGATGTGCATATGTAGGCATAAAAATGGTCTTACAGGTTTAATTGGTAAGCATAAATGACATATTTACACCACGCACACACACTTTGGCAACAATATTACCCAGATTATGTCAGCTTGTTTATCACTTATTCTATTATTATGAATGTCAACTGCTGAAAAGGGGCGATTAACCTGTATAGATATTTTATGAGTCATGACTCAGTTGATAATGTGCACATATTACTGGCTTATAGAATGATTGCTTTTGATGTTATCCTGCCATGCTTTCGTGTGTACTGATGTCAGGACAACACAGTAACTTCAGCTGATAACATACCTCCACCGTGTCTGCAGCGGGTCTCTCCACTCTTGGAACAGCATTTTTCTTTAGGAAAAAGTGCTTTGGTATAGGATTTCTTCTCTTCTTTGGCTGGCAGTAGTCATCCCGTTCAAAATGGTCACTGCAGACCCGATAGTCTGCAAGGCGCAGTGTATGGACAGGAGTGTTAGCATCCATTTGTAGCACAACTAGCCACAACTTCAGCGTATCCCTATCCAACAAAGGTAGTCTATGAAAGCTGCGCGAAGTGTTTGGCGACATTTTGTTGGTACAATTCGGAAATGCGCAAACGCGAACCATTGGTTAATTTATCTTTCAGTTAACACTAAGCTATGCTCTCTCTACTCCAACACAACAAACTCCTCTCTCCAACTCTCACTTACGTTTCCGCCATTGTCTTCCTGCAACAAGTCACCTCTCGCGAGATTTCAGAGCGAGACTTCTGTTTTGGGTAACCGTTACACTTATGGTCATAATAACAAACAGACCGGAAGAAGCGAAACGTAAACAAAAAGGTCTACCACTGTAAAGACCCTTTCCGTAATGTTGTCAGGCACTTATAATAACAATCGGAGCTTGTCAAGGGCAGAAACAAACACTTTCAGTGGACGTACACTGACGGGGCGCTATTGCCCCACAGGACTATATTACAGCCTGTTTCACGACTGCCGGCTGCAGTGCTGTCACTCAATACTGGACCAATTTCAAAAATTGTTGTGTCCATTAGTCACTTTGACAGGAAATGATGGGAAAATAGGGTACCGTTTGAAAAATAAGTAAGTTTCCCTTTAACACCTTACCTGGCGTGTGGATACTGTATTTTGGATGTCCAATTGTAAACTCAGTCTGAGCATGTGTGTGGAGTGCACCAGTAAGGGAACAATTAAATCTGCATTTCACCTTTTTAGCAAATCTAACAGGGCTTCTACAGCTTTAATGTCTTAAAAGACATAAATTTAACAGTGGAGTCAGTTTCCTACTTTTCTTTTGTGTTTCACCCAACTTTAGGTTGTATTTACCACCACTTTATGGACATGAGTTCCCGTATCCTACATAAAATCAACTTTTCCGTCTAAATCACTGATTATCCTTTGTGCCATAAGAGCCAAATCACTGTAACCTTGCCACCTACACATGGTAAAATTAGCACAAACACGTGGGACAATGTATATGTCACGGTAGCTGATATTAGCATTGAGTTTAGCTAACAGTCAGTATTGCATACTGCCACCAGCTGTTTTTAACGATAATAATTGTGTCCAAAGCCTTACCGTCGCTGTCACTCCGGCTTTACTGTCTCTGGGAACAGCTGTGGACTTCAGATAGCAGTGTTTTGGTGCTTTCATCCCCTGTCGAAATGTTCACTACACACACGATGGTCCGCCTCACTCGTTGATACTCGTGTTGGGTCCATTTGTAAAACACGCAGCCACAAAGTGAGTCTCTTTTTATCGTACAATGGCAGTCGATGAAAACTGAACGGTGTGACTCTCATCATTTTATTTTGGCATTTCAGAAAAATGCAGACGCGAACCATCTTCACGTGTTTGCTTCTCGGTACTTCTCGCGACGCTGGACTCAGCTTCCTGTCAGGGGGTTGAGGGGAAATATAAATGACAATATTTAGTGGCTCCTGCCCCGTTTCTGCACTACTTGTAGGTGTAGGAAAATGTGTTCACATCGTAAAATAAGTGTCTTAAAACCCACTTTCAGATTTGTGAAATCTTTATGGTAGTTATGAGAACAACAGTGGACATTTTTACTGATGTTTCTCCATCCAGACAACAATAGATCAGGTCTAGTTTCCTGAATAGTTTCCTCCTCTTAAAAATAATCCACCAGTTTAGAAAAGATTCAACGGTGACCTCCGTTATACATTTGTAACATTACAAGAAATTTGCCATGTTGCATCTGATAATAAACACGTCTTGTTGTGATACTTGTACTCACTTTCTTCTTTGCATCTGTACCATTGCCACCAGTTGTATCTTTTCCCCAAGGACTAGGGACATATGCTGTATGTGTGCTATATTAAATTTACTGTCAGAATGAAGGAACAACAATGTGACATTAATGTAGTCTGATCATACCAGTAACATTCTGGTGTCATGTCTCCTCCTCTCCAGTGAAGGTGAAGGAGAATGAGCTCCTCCCTGTGCTCCTGGACGAGTTGCCCCATCTTCACATCTCCCCCCACGCCCTGGGCCGGATGTGGGAGCAGCAGATGCAGCAGGTGGACAGACTCCACGCCATCTCGTCCTCTCACAGCCAGCGTCGCAGCAAACTCTCTAGCCAGGTATGACGGTGGCCATTAAAAGTCACAAGGGAAGGGGTCTTATGGCATTTTAGGTGTCAGATATCAGCAAATGAGATCAGCCGTGACTAATTAACATTAACTCTGTAATGGATAAAATGAGAATGGAAGTCTCTCATTAATGTGTTTTCTGTTGTGTCTTACCAACAATCTTTGGCTGGATACAGTCATTTTAAACAGTGACAGTTGGCTAAAAATGAGAAACCTGCTACTTGCAGTGTATCTTTTGCAATGCTCTGTGCTAATGATAAAGGACAAGTCAGAGCCAAATCTGTGCCTGTAAAACCAACTAAGGGAACGGTTGAATATGTTAACGCCTGCTTGTCTTCCAGGTGGAGGAAGCCCAGAGGAAACATGACCTGCTGGTGCAAATCGTCCACAAAGACCAGGACCACAAGAAACGTTTGGTGAGCATGAACACACATTTAGAACGTGATCACATTTTCTTACACTTTACCTGTCGGTGACAAACTGATGTGTCGATCCTCCAGAGGGACTTCAAAGAGCGCATCCAGCAGCAGAAGTCAACCCAGAACAGACTGAGAGAACAGAGGCAGCAGACAGCCCGTGCCAAGAAGTACCACAACGACTACCATGTCCAGCACCGTGCCCGTCTGATGAGGGCACGAACCAAGGAGGAGAGGGTGGGTAGTGATGGCCGTTCACAGCTTTGTACTCAAGATCTAGGACGAAGGCCACGACTAATGATCTCTCTCAATATTGATATATATATATACAACTCATATACAAGAAAATCAGCAAATCATCCCATTTTAGCAGCTGTAGCTAGCAAATGTCTCCCATCAATCTCTTAGGGTCCCTGAAATTGGTTAAGCAAGTTACATTCCTGTTTTTAAAGTGTCATTGCATCTAACCTTTTCTCATTTCTTCTGCATTGCCTTTTGCTTCACTCGCTCTGCTGTGTGTCTCATTGCTGGTACTAAACATGTACGTCTGAATATTTGTGGGTGTTTGTTGCAGAAGATTCATATCAAATATGAAGTAATTACACTGTCAAGTTTAACATGAAATTACAGATCATGTGATATCATGATGACCCGTGTTTGTGTGTGTGTGTGTGTAGATGTTTCGGCAGCTGTTTGAGGAGGGGTTGGAGCTACAGAAGGTCCGGTTGAGAGAGCAGAGAGCCTACGCCAGGGAGCAGCGGCTGGAACACCAGAGACGACACCAGGACCAGATCAAGTCCTTGGAGAACTACTACAAAGACCAAGTAGGACATAAAATCACACACACAAAGGACCTCATGCAAAAACCACTTGTACGAACAGATTCGTTCATAAAATGCATGTACCAGTGACATGTCAAGAACAGATCATCTCTGCCTTCCTTCACTGGAGAGAAACAGTACAATTTACAACAAAGTTACAATTATAATGTCCTAATCTGAATTAATTTGGAATTTAAAAATAGAAATGACCAAAAATTAAATATATTACTAAAACAAACTTAATGCAAAATTAATATTCTGTTTACCATATTATCATCATCATGGCTGCCAATTTACTGAAAGGTTTCTTAGATTTAATGATTTTTATTGGCATATTTTGGTGCATTTTTTTTTTAGCATGCAACTTCACGTCAAAGCATTCCCTCTTTATTTCCGTCATAGTGCATCGCTGCTCTGACGACACGTCGTTGGCAACTGGATTCGTATTTTCTAATTGTTTTGGGTCTCTGACTACTGACACTCCTAAATTTGTTATCGCTTTGTCTTCAAGTCTCTGAAAGTAGAGTTTGAAGCTGCGCAGTGATTTTAGTCTTAGGGAAATTTTTGTGAATCAAACTCGCCCACAAATGGAGCGGAACATGCAGCCCTATATGGACATTTTAGGGGTGCGGATTATGCTAATGATCATATCTCACAAACGTTCACCTCCACACACCAATTCAACACCCTTCACATTGGTGAACTGAGGTATAACCTGCTTTCTCTCTTTCAGTTTTCACTACTGGCTGAAAAACTTGCACAAGAGCGGCAGGAGATCCAGGTTCGGAAAAAAGCTCAAG
Source organism: Thunnus thynnus (assembly GCF_963924715.1). Classification (NCBI taxonomy): domain Eukaryota; kingdom Metazoa; phylum Chordata; class Actinopteri; order Scombriformes; family Scombridae; genus Thunnus; species Thunnus thynnus. Next base: position 3,886,409 of record NC_089519.1, on the reverse strand, counting down.
AAAAGGTAAAGTTTTTACTGTGCATGTTCAATGCCATAAGACAGAAGATAATTACATATTATATGATTAATTTACGGTCTGAAATCAATGACCTCCAGGAAACTTTTACTTTTGCTAAGCTTTTATATCACGGTGCTTTTACCACAGTGCTGCAGTCAGGAGGAGGTCAGTCAGAGCTCAGACTGTAGATGTGATAACATTGTCAGAAATCATCAGGTTTACTGTATATCCCTCGAGGATATGATTTTTATACAAATCAAGCCCTTAATTTTTATATCTTGAAAGTTTTAATCCTCTTATCAGTGATGCTGCAGACAGACCCCCCCCAACACATGGGGTCTGGTCTACAAATGTTTTACTGGAAAATCAAATTGGAATGAGCACATTGAAACACTGTACTTTACTTATTACTTTAGTGAAAGACGTTCAAATTTCCCATTTGATTGCAGGCTCTGCTGAAGATGAAGCGAGAGCTGCGTTCCAGGATGGAGCGTGAGATCGGCGAACTGCAGAAGATCATCATCCAGAACGATAAGGACGACTATTTCCAGGATCTGGAGGTGCAGAGGCTGCGCAATCGGGTCCAGGTGGCTTCCTTCCAGTACAACACTAGCTATCTGCACTAACCAGGCAGAGCGAGACACATGGTTGTTTTAAGCTCCACGCAATCAAGGCTGGATTAATATCAGAGGAACATGCTGTGAGACACGTTGTTTCTGCCACTCACAGCTAAGGGTACGACATTCTGACGGCTGAACACGACTGTCTCGTCAAAGATTTGCACACGAAGAGGAAATTCACATTGTAAGAACTAAAACAAGTCCTGATTATATAGAAAATACAGGCGTATTTGGACAGAATGTGTTATGGAACAAATGTTTGATGAACTGAACACACTCCGGCAAAATGTAGCTATTAGCTAATTTATCTAACTCTTCCTCTCACCTCTGCTGCTATACCTGAACTTAATGACACCTTGGACCAAGTCCCCTTCTTCCATGGGTTTTAGTACTTGATAAGTAAGAATGTTTTAAAGTGACTCCCTCACTGTGCTGTTATTGTAGCAGACAACTAGTAAAAAATGTTCTTCCCTTTGCCAAATGGGGACCACAGATGCAAAGTTAATAAGTATGAATGTCACACACTGACAAGATTTTTTAACTTTTTTTTTTTTTTTTTTTCCTTTTCTGTGCGATGTCTTCCCTTTAATGTTTTAACCATGCCAGTGGACTATTTATTTTTTAACTTTAATGTCTTTCGGTTTTTAACTAACCTGCAGTTGTGCTTTCTTATCACCAGGGGCAATGATAATCAGTCTTTAAATGACTTTTCCTTTTCCTCAGCTCCATTGCGTTTGTTTGTAATTCTCAGCCAGAACTTAAAGGGGATTTCCGGTGATTTTGCACATCGAAGTCTGTTTACAGGTCTTTGTGAGCACTACTGCGTATGTGGAAAAAGTTGTATAAAGTCTTTTTGTGGCTCCAGAAGTTTGATAAATTACCTCAAGAGTTGAAATTTGAGGCAGTGTTGTAGTAGCCCTCAACACCTGTAAACAGACTATGATAAGTGAAATTGCTGGAGTTCCTCTTTAAGACATGGTAGTTTTGAATCAATACAATGTTAAAACACTGTCTACTGATATTGTGCATTGTATCTAATGAGCACACAGATGCCCTCATCTATTGATGTTAATCTATTAAATTTGTGGGCTCACTCATCTCCTCTGGTTCAATATGACACAGTTAAAGGTTTAAGTTATTTACATGGGGTGCAGGTTACTGATTTAGTCTCATTTTATTTCAAAAACAGTTGACCAAAGTATAAAAAATAAACGGTGAACAAATCCTATAATGAGGCAGCTCCATGTGGATGAAGGGTGAAAGTCCAAATCCAAGAGACTTAAATTGAAGAGATATATCACAGCTGTTTCCTGTGATACCTGTACTGACTAACTAGTTATGATGTCACAAACTCTTGTAGGTAAGGGCACAGAGAAACTTTCCCGCTTCAGCAGATGAATGTGAAAACAGTCCTATAGTGTCAAACTCTGCACAGCAACAATAAGAAACGTTTTTGAGTGTAGGGGGACTTCCAGGTAAGTTTGAGTTTAACCACCAACACAATGAGTCATGGTCAACAATGTTCAATATTGCTTGAAAACTAAATAGTATTCTCAAGTTCTCAAGTATTCTCTGTGGCTGTGGTTTGATGATGTCAACGGACATATATGACAAGCTGTGACAACCACCTTCTAGCATCAGATGGTTGTTAGATGTGTGTGTGTGAATGGCGTCAGTAAACAAGTGAGCTCCAAAACACTGGAACATATTCCTGGATCAACATAATCCCAGTACAACCACTGTCCACATGGAGCGTCGTTTCAGATATGAAACTATCTCAACTAGTATTACTGCTCGGTGACGGTGCTGTGTTGGTCTTTCAACTTGCTGAATCTTTTTGATTCAACTGAAAATGTTCATCGTCATCATCACTTGGTAGGTTGGTCCATTTACAGCGGCTGTGACAGTAACAACACGCCTGGGAAATGACAAGCTTTAGTCTGAAGGATGCACTCTTCATCAATGATGAACTCTGACGAGCTGAAGGGAAAAGAAAAGACGCAGCAGTTACTCACGTGGACAGGAGTTATTAGTTTCCTTTTCAATGTGTTAAGTAAAACAGATCACAGAAGAAGTAACATTAAAAACTGGAGATGGTGTGGGTGGGAAGAAAGACCGAGGAAATCTTAACAAAAGCCTGAAGACCCCATTGCCTCAGACTGGATTAACATCAGCTTACCTCCCCAAATCCACCAGGAAGCGTCCGTCTCCTACACTTAATGATGTGCTGAATTCTTGATCCTCATCTTCTTGAATATCTGTGTGTGGACCCAGTCAGTTATTACTTTTACTTCTCTTGCTTAACAATTTGCTTGCAGGTTTTGAGCTTGAGAGAGACTTTTCTAATGTGAAAGTGACTCACCTCGATTTTCTTTATTTTCTGACTGTTGTGTTGCCGTCTGCTTGTCTGGATTTTTCTGAACAGCAGCATATTCTTTCCCTGACTCCTTGAAATTGGACATGAACAGCAACCTGTCAGCACAGCTTAGTGGAAACAGTCTCACACATTTAACACACAAGAGCTTCACAAATTACATTTAGGACACACAAACAGAACATTACAATTAAAGGATTATAATATTCATTTTCTGTCAAACAATTAATCGTTTCAGCTCTACGTGAGAGATGTGTGAGTCACATTTACCGTTCCGTTTTCAGATGACTGGACAGAAGTTTCCTGCTCAACTCTGTTTGGTGAACTCATCATCAGCGGGTATCGATCATGCACACTTTCACTAAATAAACAGACAACACAAGAGCACAAGGGTGTAAAGCAAGTTCACATGTGTATTTAGGCAGCTTGTGAGGCTCTTCCACACCAATAAAGATTTTTTAAAAACTATTATTCATCATAATTACTACACAGTTCAAAAAGCATGAAAAGTCAAATAAAACTTGCAATGTGAATGTTTTCAGATTCAATCACCACTATGAAGAAGTGGTCTAGAAATAAAACTTAAATTAACACATAGACCCTCTCACCAGGTTTCAGATGAAGAGCTCCTCTTCAGTGGCTGTTCAGGTCGATTCTCTGAAGACTTAGTCCGACGATAACTACAATCATTAAACGTGGCAGTTAGCAGTGGTGGAAGGTAACTAAGTACATTTACTCAAGTACTGTACTTAAGTACAAATCTCACATACTTGTACTTTACTTTATTCTACTTTGTTCTTGCACTCCACTACATTTCAGAGGGAAATATTGTACTTTTTACTTTACATTTATTTGCTACTTGTAGTTACTAGTTACTTTTAGATTAAGATTTTACATAAAATAATATATTTTGATGTCATATAACTGTTGTTTGAACTGTCTGCTCTTTTCTGTTTAAAATTGTTAGGCACTTTGTGTGAAAGGTGCTATATAAATAAAATGTATTATTATTGTAATTGTATTGTATTAACATTAGCTAGTGTTGCACTCTGTTGGTGCTGTTAACACAATTTTTTCCTAGGATGATTAAGTCATGACCCACTCTACTCTGCCTCTAATTGGCTAGTACTCGTTACCTTCATTAGTTGTATAGACTGTATATAAAGATATATATATATATATATATACACAGTCTATGGTTGGTTGGGGTTGTCAGGTTTGGCATGAAGAATAAGATTTGTTAGGGTTACAGTAAGAATATTAGGGTAAGCCAATCAGAAGCACAGTAGGGCGGGTCATGACTTCGCCATCATAGGAAAAAAAGATATTGCGGACAGGAGGCAAAATTTCTATTCCCAGGATGGTGAAGTCATGAGCCACCCTACTCTGCCTCCGATTGGCTAGTACTCGGTGTCTTCGTTGGTTGGGTTGGTTAGGTTTAGACATGATGAGTGAGATTGGTTAGGGTTGGATTTTCCCGCCAAAACTGTCCCAAGTCCACATACTGTCTGTATCTCATAATTTTACACAGTGGTGGTCGTCAGTTCCACTTTCTGGTGTTATAATATTCAGATGGTGAAGTACTTCAGGGGCGACACAGGTTTAAAGTACAGACACAATCTGAAACAACTCAGAGAGCCAGATGAAGGGAAATGTTGAGAGAAGCTTGTTGGAGACACAGGAGTCCCAATTTTTTTGACAGTTTTTCTTATTTTTGTTGACTGAGTCAACAGCATACTGCTTGAGTAAAACTCAAGAGTCGGTTTATCCACAGTGTCAGAACTGGCAGACTGTGCAATAGATTTAAATACTACATAGCAGCTGGATCAGGAGGATTTTTGAAAGTAGTTTAGAGACAATTGAGACCAAGTTAAGTGGTTATGTGACAGTTACATTTTTACTGTCTAAAACATCTCTGATTTAGAGACATAATGATGCTAACTAATATCATTATGTGGGCTAGTTACAGTATATTACTGTCATTGGTCGAAACAGAGCTTCCAAATTTGAAACAAAAAAAGATACGTCAAGATAATTTGTATTTGCTTGATTGTTTTTTAGCCATTTCTGTTCTTACGTCTGTTCTTACGTCTGTCTCAGCTTTCTTAAAGCTGCCAGCTTGCTTGTGTGACGTCATTTAGAGCCAGAGTCTGCGCAGTAGAGTTGGACAGAGGTTTGAAAACAGCTGTCACAGTTGTCAATCATGACGTCACACCTCCTGTTGATATTGTCAAATAACTAAGTAAAAGCACTTATCAGAAAAATGAGCACTTGGACAAACATCAAACAACAACATTGATTTTTTCGTTTGGCACATGTCCCATCCACTAACATGGAAGGGGCGGGTCTTTTGAACTATACTGCAGCCAGCCACCAGGGGGCGATCCAGATGTTTTGGCTTCTCTTTTGGGGAGCTGTCATGACGTCCATATTTCTATACGGCCAATGGTAATAACACATTTCAATCAGAGCTCAAGGCAAAGTTTCAATTAGCGTTAGTTTATAACGTTACAGCCGAGTCTTACCTCCTGGCAGTAGACGTACAGGCAGTTTGTTCTTCAGTCTACGATAGCAGAGCACTTGTAAACCATCTCAGTGCTAAATGGAGCAGACACAATATGGAATTTTAGCTATGCATTAAATGTAACTAACGTAAGCTAAAAACAGCTTACCTCTATTAGTCATCGCTTCTTCTCCCTCCCTCACCACGGCTGATATCGCTTCCACGGAGATTGGGCACAGTGGATGTCTTCAGCAGTTTCTTGATGGAGCCTCCCATCATCTCTGACTGCATGTCCCTGTTGTAGTCATCTGCTGCAAAATGCAAAGAGCAAACCCGAAGATTTCCCAGTACTGATGTCGGTGTGTTCTCGTCATATTTAGGGTTTTCTATCGCTCGGGGTCATTCTTTGCACCGTTCAACGTCTGTTGGTAGTCGGTGGTAGCTTACGGTTGCTCCCTCATCTCTCTTCTTTCTGTAGTTGTCGCATCTTGGCGCCATACAATGAGCGGGCATGTTTGTTGTTGATAAAACTAGTCCTTTTCAATTCATGTCGTTTTTTTCGGTTTTCTGATTGAAGAGCAAAGTATTTGAGACGCCTCTAACTATTTGTACACAGAGCCGTTGAGCGTCAGAAGCCCGCACGCAATGCATCCTGGTACATGTAGGCAATGCCGGCACCTGTAACCCTCTAGAGGATAAGCGGTAAAGAAAATGGATGTATGGATGAATGACGTGGGTGTGGAGGCTTTGGAGTTGTTTGAAATTGGGAAAGACCATGGTCATAGTTGAGACTACAAACAGATTGCCTTCATTGTCTCAAATGTCACGTAAAACCCCACACTTAGTATGCTCATCTCTTTTTTTTCTGGCACGTCATACTTTTTCTACCTCATCAGTCACACAACCACAAGAGGTCACAACGAGAAAACTCTTCAGTGTTGGGAGACCAATGCTGTTGTTTTTCTGGTATAAAATTTTGGCTTGTTGATGTCTTTGTCACCAGGGAGCTTTTTAGAGGGCAACAATTTGACCTGATAGTGGTGCTAAAAAACAACACATGCAGCATCCAAAATGCATATTGTATTTTTTATTTAAGCGAAATTTGACACAATGTTGGAAAAATTATATATTTTTTTGTTATTTATGACAGATAAACATCACACTGCAAATAACATGAATTTCTCTGCATTAAACTATAATCACAGGCCTCCTTAAGGTTCTGTCCCTACTTGTGTAAACAGCATAACAGGAAATATTTTAATCAAACGGCTTAGCCAGCAAAAAGCAACCAGTAAATAATATACAATACTTAAATTCACACAAATTCATGCTGTTTTTTTAAGGTAACATGAAGCAACTGTTACGAACTGACAATAAACATGTGGAGGAATTAAAGGTTTTCTTACATTGTTCAGCGGTGTTAGATGTGATATATCCATTACATGATTAATAAAATAAAACCATGTTCATGCCACCTTGGTTATAAACAACAGTTCACTTCTTTTTAAGTAAATCAGACCAGTCTCTCATAGTCTCCAGAGTCCAGACTTGAATTGTCATCGCATACTGTACATGCACTGCTATAACATTATAAACGTAGTATCAATGCTATAATATTATAAGAGACTTTGAGTCATAAAATAATGAATTCACCATTATCTGCAAACAAATATGAGCATTTTCTTTTGATGAAGCAAATCAGTAAAAACAACATAGACTTATATGATCAGTTGTGTTTGCTGTTGATAATCAGCAGGTCTGCGCCTCTTTGCAGACAGTCATTTCTGCTATCTTGCCAGGATTTCTCCCATTTAGAATTAAACAGAAACTTTGGTTGAAATAAACCCATCCTTGTTGATAATGTTGCTCATAATAATCAGCTGTTAAAGGATAACAACAAAAGCATCTCATTAATTAATAAAACAAAGACCTGCAGTGTCAAACTTCTACACAGAAGGTACACAGGTGGCTCTGGCCTTGATAAGTTTCTTTCATTACCTTATATTGAATATTTCAACATAAGGTAATGAAAGCTTGTACTTTCAAACATGGAAACTTTCTGTTTTTAACAACACTGTTGTACAGGATGTGGTTACTAGCTATGTACAAACCTATAATTAGAGTAAATAAATGTGCTGAATTTCTTCTTACATGGAAGCTGCCTTTCACCCACTAGATGTTATCACAGCAGAAGCCAACACTTCCTTATCTCTCTCTCTGCTGACACTGGCCAAGAAACAGTCCAGCAATTAACTCACTGTTAAAACAACACAACTTGTTGTTTTTACACTTACATACAGGTTTTTAGCTATAGTATATGGCCAATACTCAATCTGCTTAAGTCAGTCCCAATACTAATGGAATTTGTACATCTATGAAACCAAAGCAAAAACAGATAATAATTATTGTGGAAATTTAAAGATGAATTCACAGAGAGCAAGCTGTCTTTCAGAGTTTTATTGTGATAATTAGTTCACATTTGCAAATGCAGCTCCCCTAGTTTACTAGGCTGAAGAGATACTGTAAAAGTTCAGTGTCAGTATTTGTACATATAGCTGCGTGCGTCACAAACATCCCATATTTGTCACCCTAATAGGTTTCTTTGAATTAATTCATCATGTCTCTAGGGAGTTTCTCTGGGTCTTCTGAGAATTAAGATTTATCTGCCTTTCCTCCCTGGACGTTCCCTCTCTGCCTCTGTCTAATGAGAAGTAAAGTTATACACAGCTCACGTTTGATGCTACCTGTTAGGAACATCTTCACACAGGAAGCAGAGAGACAAAGTCTTACAATTTGCTTTTGGCTATAAAGGCAGTATAAGATAATAACTTAAGATAATTACATAAGGGTTTAAGTTTCCGTTTCAATAATATTTAATATTTATTACAGGTGTGTTTAGTTTCATCCTCATACTTACTAAAGATAGTCAGCTTTCTCTTCAGCTCGTCTCTCTCTTTCGTCACATTTTTTAAAATGGCCTCAGTATCTGATGTTTCATCTTCAGTAGTGTCTGAGAGAGAGCAGAAAGATTTACACATTTCAGTTTATTACTGTAGTTGAACACTGAGGCTGTCTCAGGTTACCATCTTGGAAATGTCAGTGTACCAGGGGAGAGAAAACCCACACTGACATCATTTAACCTTTGTAAACTTAGCAGCAAGCAAAGTGTCAGGACATAAAACATAACAAGACACATTTTTTAATACTTTTGTGGAATTCTTTGACAACAGCTACTTTGGTCCAATTTTTAACACTTGTATAAGATATTTGTATATTTTAAAAAGGAATTACAAGAGAAACATTTGCATTAAAGTATAGAATTAACATGGACATGTTTATATTAGCAACACGTTAGCAACGTGATTTATCTAATAATGTAAATGTAAAAGTTGGACTCATTGAAAAGTTCATCCAAATTGGCAGATGCCTTTACTGAATTTTAAAATAGCAGTTCAAGTGCCCATTATTATTTTTATTTTTTATATTTTATTATTATTATACAAATCAAAACATTTTATATCTTAACGTATAATAAAGTGTATGATGTCAATTTTAACTTTGCTTGTATGTTTTTTTTAACAGCCAGGTTGTGCCATGCAATTTATAATCAGTTCAAATTAGTAACTATAATTATACAATTTGCTCTGTACTTTGGATTGTACTTTGATATTGTTGAATGAAACACTTTGTATGAAATTGTACCGATAGTCCTGACAACTCAGAGGTCCAAATCGGAAAGCTGAGATGATATCTGTAGCCCACTGGACAACAAATACGTTTACAAGCCCAAAAAATATAAAAATGTACATTTTCAGCATGAACTCTTTTTTGTTATTTTGCCTTTTTTGGACAGAGAAAGAGACAGACAGGAAACATGGGGAGAGACAGAGGGGTATGAAATGCAACTTAAGTCCCCTGCTGGAACTGAACCAGGGACACTGTGGTTACAACAAATGATTGTATGTACCTAAACCTTCAGGATACCAGGCACTCCATCATCTTATGTCTTATGTAAAACATCTTATGTGTTTTAATCAACAAAGTTATCCAGATGACTCAGTAAACCTGCTTCTTTTAAAAGACCTTTAAATATACAGTTTGGTACATTTGGTATTGATGGTGCGTCTTCCTCCTTACACTCAGTATGTACTGTAAACAGTGTGGTTTTCTGTTTTATCTCCAATATCTATGACACATTTGTGGTTTTCAGTCTGTAATTAGAGAACTTTCAGGTTGAGTCATTTTTGGGGTTATGATCTGTTTTGTTGGATTCTGTTATAATCTGCATGTATTTCATCTCTATAAAAAGTGTTTTGGTGGCATTTGTCAATATCAATCAAGATCCTTTTTAACATATCAATAACTGATGGTGATCACTCAGAAGTCTGAGGACACTCAGGTTAGAAGATGCTGTTGTTTAAAACACATGTAGGAAAAATATTTATTCATATATAAAGAGGAATACAAGGGTAAAACGATCATAGAGGCTGTAATGTTAACAGAAATTAGTACATTTGACAAGCTTTGGAAATAATAATATTACATATAATATAATAAGTATAATAAGTATTATATTATATATATATATTATATAATAAGTATAATAAGTACCACATAAAAGGAGTGAACACAACAATGTTTAGACACAAAGAAATAAAACTGGATCTGTATCAACAGATTAAAAATAGATAAAAGCAATAGAAGGTAGATTATGAGATAGCAAGCACCAGCAAAAATTCAGTCACCCTTTGAGCTTAACCTGGAGTCTGGACTGTGGGAAGATACCAGAGACCCAAAGAAACCCACACAGACACACTGAGAATGTACAAAGTCCACAACGAAAGGCGACAGTGTTTAAAACTGAATCAACCTTGTATATAATTAGCAAGATTTTATTTTTATTTTTAAATGGATTTTGAAAGAAAACGACAACCAGTGCAAAGACGTTAAAGTCACATTGTCCTCTACATTTGTATCAACGATGGTAGACTAAATATTACAAACACTTTTCACAATAATGCAATACAATTCAACAGGGACACAACCTACAAAATGACCATGATGTTGAGTCAACACCTCTCAAAAACAGCTTCAACACAAACTAAACATTATAACCTTCATGTAGGGTGGATTTGTTGCTGGGCTGCTGTATTACTGTATAAGTTTCAGCTTTAGGTGGACCTAATACACTTTTAGCCATGATCGTGGTTCCTGGATTTTATGGCACCTGGACTCCTGCATCAATACTGTCTTTACATCAGGGACCACAATGGAAACAAGTTTCCTCCTGTCCACACTGACTGTGAAAAGATCCCTTCTTGACACATTTCCAATGTAAGCAATGGGAGACAAAATCCACACGTCCTCGTACTTTGTAAAAATTCATTCTTAAATTCAGCTGAAGTTAATATGAGCCACTGATCCTTTTGCTAATCTGCAGTTTAGGGACAGTAACACAAAGAATGTCGTACTAAAAGATCGTAACTTTGGAAGATACTCACTTGCTGCAGATTACACAGGATTTTGTGGATTTTGTCCCCTATTTTCTTACATTGAAATCACATTAGGAAGAGATCTCCTTGGGGCCGTTACAGACAGGAGGAACAATGACGGCAAGTTAAAACTGTTTCAACGTAGCTACACACACACACCTGACTACTGTTTTAAGATAGGCTTGAAAAATTGGTGGTTGGTTTCCCATCTGAAATTATTATTTTTAATTCTCTTTTTTAATCGATAGAGTCAGATTGAGTGAGATGGAGAAATGTATCAATATCTTTTTCTAGTAGAAAATCGATTTTAAAATTGAACCTCTTCTCAGGATAAATTTCTTTAGTTCAATGCTTTTTTTTATCCGCCTCCTGTTGGAGAAACTTCATTGCATAATCTCACTATATTTATGGAAAGAGAAAAGGTCAAGAATTATATTATTATTATTATATTAATTATACTTTCAGGCCTTCCAGTTTGTTTGATAATAAACTGGTTCAATTCTTCAAAAGTTAATATATGTGAGACTAAGCACATGTGTTTCACATGTACACATATTCTGTCTTCTCTTTATCAAAATTGAAAAAAAAAGAGATATTAAAAATTGTGGACCTATCCTTTAAGATATTGTGCAGTGTGGGAGGTGACAGAATGAAGTTTAACCTGGTGAGACTGTCTGTCCCATTCTTATGATGACAACAAAACACTTTTATTTAGCGATAACATGTTTTAGAAATGAATCAAAGTATGGATACATTACAGTCTATCATTTTCTAAACCAAGTTAGATATTTGTGTCTGATGCCACTTTACCTGCAGCTTAGCAATGATCATGTTTCAGTGCTGTCTTTAGCTGAAAGTGGTAAATGAATCTTATCTTCATGTCTTAAACATACAGTAGTTATATATAGTAGTAGATGCCATGGTGGTGTGTAAGCTGAGTTAGAGAAACATTTTCTTTTCACAGATCCATGAGTGTCTATCTCCACATACTGCATCATTCCAGCTGTTTTTGTCTTTGAACTTTGTTTCTACACAGTCTTCATTGTCATTATGATCGTTAGGCTCCCCAGAGTGCCAGAAGCTGAAAACAAACCCAAAGGAAATGAGCTTTTAATAAAGAACACAAACCATCAAACATTTAATGAACAGCAACACACAGAATGTGGCCAAGTTAAACTTAAAACGATGACAAATCAAAAATATTTCCCTAAAAACTGTTGATAATGTAGTCAGCTTATAAAAATCTAAAGTCTACTCAGCTGCTATTGTGATTTGAAAGAGGCTTTAGTTTCACTACAAAGATTGATTTAGTTTGAATGAATATTAATGTGTGAACCTTGTTGTCAGCGGAGTCCCATCCACCCATTTCCACGTCCCCTCTCTCTCGCTGTCAGTCAGTCCAATCCACATCCTCTTTCGGTATCGATTTATGAATTCCTTGTTTTTAAAGAGAAACATACAATAATCAATAAATATTTAACCAATTTCCGTCATTCTGTACCTTGGTGACCTTGCATTCAATCAATATTTCACTCTTTCTGTGTCTGTGATAAACACTGATTCATCCATTAGTACACACACACACACACACACACACACACAGACACACACACACACACACACACACACACACACACACACACACACACACACACACACACACACACACAGACCTGTTCTTCTCTGCTGTTGACAACCACTAGGTCCATCTCTCTTTGCAGACAGTCAGTTCTACTCTCATTCCAGGTTTTCATATTCAAAGAAATATAATAGAGACTACCGTTGACATACTTCCATCCTTGTTGGGAGTAGTGAACTGTGAGCAAAAAAAAAAGGCAAATCCTTAATACGCCAGTAACAAGAAGAACTAACAAATACATTTCCACTGAGGTATCAAAACTGCATTATATTATTCAGAAATATGCAAACAGGGATAATAAAGAAATCTATGCAAGAACAGAAAGATGATATATTACAGGCTTGGAGTCAAAGTGTTATAAATGTTTTATACAGTAGTAGAAATCTACAGAGTCATAACAAGAAAAGATAAGTTCTGAACTTTTCAAGTCTGTCCTAAAACAATAGTCAGGTGTCAGAATGAACATTGAAACATGTTTTTCTTGCTGTAATCATTCCTCCTGTTCATATTGGCAATTAAGAGATCTCTTCATAATGCACTTTCAATGTAAGTGATGGGGACAACATCCACAGTCCTCCTTCCATGAGGATCTTTATTTAAAAATGTATGATATGAGGCTGCAGCTGCACAAATGAGTCAAATCAAGTCAAAATCTTTCAAAGTTACCGTTTTTTAGTGCCAAATTCCCTCTTTTTGTTACGATCCATCCACTGCAGCTGAACAGGAAAACACTGTCCATCGAGACCCAAAGAGGGAAACTTTTAATTAAAAAAGACTGAAACTGTGGAAGATATCAGGTGACTGAAGCATCATATTATCTTCAGATAAACTTTTAAATACATCTTTGCTCAAACGCAGACTGTGGATTTTGTCCCCATCACTTACACTGTAAACATGTTTGGAGGGGATCTTCTAATAGTCAGTATGAACAGGAGGAATGATTACAGTGAGCAAAACCTGCTTCATTTGGGTTCCTGGCTGTTTTAGGAGAGACTTGAAAAACTGTGAACCCGTCCTTTAACATCTAACTTTGACAAATATGTAACAGTCTAAATAAACAATGACTACGTGATCAGTTAATAACAGATTTAAAGAGAATCAATCAGTTCAAATATACATTATTGTCATTTGTTTATCAGCTATATCCCAATAAATCGACAACAGTCCATCATTACTAATGACATTGGTTCATTTTTTTAACATTAACAGTCAATATTAGGATTTTTACCATATAAATAATATAAATAGTTGTCAATCATTCACAATAAGATTCACACCACTTTCACACTAGATGATGATCCGATGTTCTTTCTCAGTGGTGTAGTATCACACAAGCTTTGCATTAATTAAACAGCCATCAGTTGTGTTACTGCTATTAAACTTTCTGATTGTTTCTGATTATAAACTGTCCCATACATGTACCTCTGTCTTTAAAAGTCAGTCAACCACAAACTCTTATGTGCTGCCAAACAGAAGATAATATCAGAGACTGCAACGTAGCCTGAGGACACAAACTGAGGTGAGGTCTATGTTGTCATTGATCAAGTGATCTACACACTGATGAAAATATATGTAGACTGGAACATTTAGGAAGCAGTCAGAGCAAGTGATCGTGATCATCATAGCTTGTAATATAATATAAATTTTATTTAATTCAATAATTGGATGCCATTGATGCTCAACCATGAATGACTCACTGATGGCCACTGATTGCAAGAGCAACTAACTCAGTGACACATTTCAGGAACTTATGAACTCTTGGTCCCAAACTGAACCCATGTACATCAGTGGATCATGATACCAGTCTTTCTGGCACTGACAACATTTAAATGGCAGCTTTCATCTGACATGAAGCATTTTCTAGATGTTATACTTATACAACTTTGGATACAAGTCCTTGTTATTGGTGTAATTCATCACTGTACTAACCACAGTCACTCAGCTTCCTCTTCAACGTGTCTCTTTCTTCGGTCAGGCGTTTGTAGCTGGTACTGTCAGAACAGTCTGAAAGAGAAGAAAGACTTTCATGCAAATTGTGCAATAAGTTGGCCATTGACAACAGAGAGATTACCATCAGTTGCAACAGAATTACAGCATGACCACAACATAGGAGACACTTCATTTTAAAACTGAATTTCCATTTAATATATAAGCAGATTTACAGGCTGAAAATTCTGACATTGGTTTAATTTCTTAATGGTTATTTTGCTTTGTGATTCTAAAGGCCCACAAACTTGTATCTCTCTCTGAATGTCAGCCAAACACATTTTTCCTGCAATACCAAACAGGACAGAACTTTTAGAAACTGCACACAGCTGCACAAATTAATCAAATCAAGTCAATTGTTACTGTTTTTTTAGTGCCAAATTCCCTCTTTTTGTTACGATCCTTCCACTGCAGCTGAACAGGAAAACACTGTCCATCGAGACCCAGAGAGAGAAACTTTTAATTAAAAAAGACTGAAACTGTGGAAGATATCTGCTTCATTTGACTAACTCAGGTGACTGAAGCATCATATTATCTTCAGATAAACTTTTAAATACATCTTTGCTCAAACGAGGACTGTGGATTTTGTCCCCCATCACTTACACTGTAAACACGTTTGGAGGGGATCTTCTAATAGTCAGTATGAACAGGAGGAATGATTACAGTGAGCAAAACCTGCTTCAATGTTCATTTAGGTTCCTGGCTGTTGTTTTAAGAGAGACTTGAAAAACTGTGAACCCGTCCTTTAACATCTAACTTTGACAAATATGTAACACCCTAAATAAACAATGATGACATGATCAGTTAATAACAGATTTAAAGAGAATCAATCAGTTCAAATGTACATTATTGTCACTTGTTTATCAGCTATATCCCAATAAATAGACAACAGTCCATCATTACTAATGACATTGGTTTATTTTTTTAACATTAACAGTCAATATTAGGATTTTTACCATATAAATAATATAAATAGTTGTCAATCATTCACAATAAGATTCACACCACTTTCACACTAGATGATGATGAAATCTGAGTCAAATGATTTTTTTATCAATCAAATCAGATTTTTTTCCTTTACATCACACAACACATAATGCTGACATTGTTTCCAGAGCACGAGTAGTCGGCTGAGACAACAGCACATAACATGGCTGCATATCAATCTTCTCTGCCGCTCATGTTGTCAAGTGTGACAAATGGACTGCAAAACATTTTGTGATTGCTTGGTGCAGTTTAATTTTCACACTTACCAAAGTCAGTCAGCTTCTTCTTCAGCTCATCTCTCTCCTCAGTGAGGGTTTTAAAGCTGGCCTCAAGGTCCAGTGTCTTCTTATCTGAGAGCAGAAAGAGTAATATGAAGCTGTCATGCAACAGCATCAAAGCGTGTCCATAAATAAAGAGATGATGTACTTTAAAACAATATGGAAATTGTGTTTTAACTTTTAATGAAAGGTAAAGTTTAATATTGTTGTACTGTATATAAACCATTCCCGCATACAAAGCCAAGGTGATATATGTGACTTTATATCTGCAAGACTAAAAGCAGAACATTTTGATTTGGGATTAATTTTTACTTTGAATTTATTACTGTGAAAAGCAGCTGAATTCACAAGATCACACGAGAATCCATCTTGTCAGGCTTCAAGTTCTGCACTTGTGTCCAAACCACCGATGGTTCAGACCAATCAGCATCCTATAAGGATTCTGGCGTGATCTTGTGATCTCGCAAATCCAGCTGCCTCGCAAGGTAGGACGATGACAGAGAGATGGTTCATCCAATCACCTGCTGAGATTACCATTAGTTGCAACAGAATTACAGCATGACCACGACATAAGAGACACTTAATTTTAAAACTGAATTTCCATTTAATATATAAGCAGATTTACAGGCTGAAAATTCTGACTTTGGTTTAATTTCTTAACGGCCCAAAATGTGATCCAAACCCTTCTTACTTGATCTTACAGCTTTGTTGTAACAGTAGTTTTAATATTATTTTTCTTTGTGATTCTAAAGGCCCACAAACTTGTATCTCTCTCTGAATGTCAGCCAAACACATTTTTTTCTGCAATACCAAACAGGTCAGAACTTTTAGAAACTGTTATGTTTGGACAGAAATATGTAACAGTGGACACTTAACACTTTACAGTCTTATATATAATAATCAGATGGTGAATTTCAATGCAGGGGAGACACAGGGTGGACGTACAAACACAATTCAAAAGGACTCACAGAGAGTAAGACGCACGGAAATGTTGAGAGCAGCTTGTAAGATACACAGGAGTCCAAAGCTCACAGCAACCACTCTGTACAGTTTTCTCCCTGGGTGCAGAAATCACACAGACTCAGAGTAATTATTACGTCTCTCAGCCTAACGATAGAGTTCTTTTAAACATGACAATGGCAAACAATTGTGAAGCTGAAACCCGAGTGCTTCGGCTAATAAATATTTTAATTAATTATTATGATTATTATTATTAATTATTAAATTAAATTAATTAATTGTTTTTTTTAGAATTATTAACATTTTCCATGAATGGAAAAAATGATGACTGCCAACAGGACAGATTAATTCAAGGATGACATTTATGTATTATTTTTTAAATTGTTTTTTCTACTCACATTACACACCATAGTCTATAATAAAAGTTTGTCTTACCAACCAACTTGACAGTAATAGCAGGTTACAGTCCTATGCTTTGACTTTGGGTGGTGGAGCGTATTTCCAACATATAAAACTATTACTTGAAATAACATGACTGATATAAATCATATTCACATCTGTGGTTGACTAAACTCTACTTGAGAGGTGCTTCTAATCTTTAATGAAATACATTATAAGCAATATGTAATATATAAGCCTCTTTCACAACAGACATTTTGACTTGTCATAGCAGGAAAACCACAGGTGTTACTAATAATATTAACGATGCCTCAGTAAGTCATGACAGTGTGACAGTGAGTCAGCAGGCACAATATCAGGACCTTGAAACTGAAGCAGCTAAATGTAATTCAGCCATTGTTAATTTCATTATTTACACCTGTGCTTTTTCTACTGCCACATGTAAAACTGTCCTCAGTGAAAAAGGCTGATGGGAGCTTTTTCTCCTTCTTCATGTGCCCCCCACACATCAGTGTCCTTGACAACTGCCTGTGTATGTTCGCCTCGGAGAAGCGCGGTCTTTAGTGGGAGTCACGCATTGCACTACAGTATGTGGCATTTGTACAAAAAAAAGTATAAAAAATAATTTGGGATTAATAAATTCAAATGAATGTGCCTCTAAGTAAGAATTGAGATTAGTATTTATTGAGATTAATTAAAATGAACATGTAGTAATGATGGAAACATTATGCCTTCAAACATTTGATCAAGTATTTGTAAAATTATGAAGAAATGTTCAAACAGGTTTAGAAATACAATAACAAATTATTGCTGATGATAGCCTGAATCTTCTTTTTCATCTTCCTCATCTTTGGTGCAAATACTTTGATATGAAGTAGTAGTAGTAGTCGTAGTAGTAGTAATAGTACTATAGCAACAATTCAAAGATTAAATTTGTGAAAATTTGTCATAATTTAGTGATTTGAACTACAGCTCTGAAAGTTTCTGAGGAGATAGGCAGGCCCCTTCATGTCATTGTGTATAAAGTGAGGGACCATCAAATAATTAACTCAAACAGATTGTACACTACATACTACAAGTGAAACAAGAAGGTAGAAAAAATATATATATATAAGGTCAACACAGTTACTGAATAAATTACACCTTATTAAAACAGATCTATACATTATTTTATCCATTATAAAATGAACTCTCACAAACACTTAGCTATATCAAACTTTGCATTTCATGTTTACATTTTGATATTGTAAATAGAAAAGATGAATGTTTACAATATGATTACAATATTTGCCAATAAGGTTAAAACTGAGAATAAAGATGTTTGTTTAGTTATAAGATTTCTGTCTCACCAGGCTCTGCAGCAGCCATCATTTCACCGTCTTCAACGTTGCTGCTCAGCACCAAATTTTATCTACTTGGGTTACACAAATATGTGTGAAGATGTTTCGATGTTAACTGCTTCCTCTTTTCTATTTTTTATCTCTGCTTCTGCAGCCACACAGTTTTGGTCTCAACTTCCACTTTTATTTGTTCCCACAGGGCAATTGGTTTTGCAGCAAGACATAGATACAAGATGATAAAATACATAATATAATACATAATATAATATAAGTTTTGGTCTTCCTTATTTGCCATTCTTCCTCAACATAAACTTCTCCATATAACAGACTTTGACTGCTGCTCTGGCAGTCAGAGCAAACCACGTAACACTATGTATTCATGGTGTATAAATACACTCATGCTGAGGGAAAGCCACACGAGGGTTTCTTGTAAGTGTTGCTGTCATAGAAAGTTGTACATGTTGGTCATCACCTTTTAGAACTCTTTAGTGGAGATCAAGTCAAGTTTCTGGATGAGAATTTAAAATGAGTCACAGTCAGCAGCAGATGATAGTTGGAGAATTAATATGACAGGTCAGTGGTGGTAGATAAAAACTGGCAGGGATTAACAAATATTGATCTATTGCCACTTTTATTTTTTTTACTTTATATGGCAAGTAAGTCTTTTATGAGTGGTGGACATGGACTTTACAGAAACTCTGCTGTGTTTTCCTGCATGTTCTTTTAAGGATACAGATGTCCTCTTTTTCCAAGGAGATGATTTGACAAGATTTCACTGTTTGAGGTGTTAAAGGGGCAACTGTATCCAGTGCAGCCAAAGCTTATTGCTATATTTCTTAAAACTAAATGGCTCAGGTTGTTATCTAAATAAAAGGACAAATTATCCCT
The DNA here is from genome assembly GCF_963924715.1 of Thunnus thynnus. NCBI lineage: Eukaryota > Metazoa > Chordata > Actinopteri > Scombriformes > Scombridae > Thunnus > Thunnus thynnus. The sequence goes on along the minus strand of NC_089519.1, from coordinate 3,866,943 downwards.
TACATTGTCAAAATGAAGGCATAATCATATGTTTGTTTAATCTATGTTTATTGAACACATGAAAACTCACTGAGAGGTCATTGACTGTAAGAAGCTTGCACTTGCATGATCACAGTGGTTACTTGTCACAGGCAGGGCTCACTTGAAATGTGTAAGATTTTGGTGGTTAAAGCCCCAAGTCTTCCTTGTTAAGTACCTAGGAGAGTGACTTCCAGTTGATGTTTACACATTTAAAAAGTATGTTTATATGTATCTGAATCACATTACAGATAATACATCACAGCCATTATTTTCTACAACCGAAGCAGTGAACTTATGGCTTGATATTTGAATCTATGCAGCAATAACTTTTCTGGCTCGGTCTTCATTAAGCTGACTAAATGTGAAAACATGGTTTACATGTGAAATGAAATGAAAAAGACACATTTTCAGTTGTAGTCAGGTTAGTGTGGATGTGATATCAGCACTGCTTCAGTTTAACTGAAATTGAGAAATGTATCTTTTTGTCCTGATATTGCCTGCTGGGTTTGGATGCACAGCTACAGAGAGGCTTTCTTTTGACTAATCCAGAAGTGTGAAACTTGACATCCTTCATCATTCCAGCTCTTTTCCAAATCATAATACTTTATTTCCACACAATCTTTCTTTCCAAGACCAGGGAACCCAACGGATATGAAGGCAAAACTGAAGACTGTGTAGAAATAAGACTCCATAACAAGGAAAACAGCTGGAATGATATACCATGTAAAGATCAGAACTTCTGGATCTGTGAAAAGATGGTGTCTCTGTAACGGAAGCTGGAAAGTCCCTTAGAGGAGGATGATGTAACAACTTCACTGCAGCAGACGCTAATTTCTTATTGTATGAACACAGCTGTAATGCTTGCCTGAATACACTGCCTTGCTTGTATGGTTAGCCATCAGAAGCTTGAAAAACAAAAGTGCTGGTCCTGATGGGATTCCAACAGAGGCCTTAACGCATGGGGGGTACCTCCTCACATGCCGCCTGCACCTTCTGATCACAAATGTTTGGCAATCTGAGATGATCCCACAAGAGAAGAAGCATGCCAAGATTGTGATCATCTACAAATAGAAGGGGAAAAGTTGTTGGAAAGGTGCTGGCAAAGGTCATGGTCAACAGACTGGTGGAGCACATCTCTGAAAATGCCCTTCTAGAAACACAATGTGGCTTTAGGAAAGGCAGATGTACCACCAACATGATCTTTGTCATACAACAAATTTAAGAGAAATACCGCAAGCAGAGGAAAGATTTCCATGTTACCTTCATTGAACTCTCTAAAGCTTTTGACACCATAAATCAGACACTGCCATGGAAACAACTCTCCAAACTTGGAGTAGCACCCAAGTTCCTCTCCATCTTCCAACATCAACACCTGCACCAACATCAGAGCCTTTCTATGTGAAAGCAGGGGTAAAACAAGGCTCTTCCACCATGAGGAACACAGATGGAGTCCAATGAATACTGACTGAATGGAAACCTTTTAAATGTCTGATGGCTTCATGCCGACACCAAGGTATAAACTTGCCAGGTACATCTTTGCAGGGGACTGGCCGCTTAGCCACCACCAAGGATGTGTACATCCAGATACCCATCTGGCAGCTGATGATGTGAGATGATTTACTTTAAAAAGGAGTTTCCAATTTTTTCATCTGGAAAATCAATCTAGTACAAATGTATTTGTAATACTAAACAAGAAAGAGTATCAGAAGCTGCTGTGTAATTGTATTTTACAGATTCAGAATCATTCATATATTAACGATAATTGTGATCTACACAGTAAGGCTGGGCAATAAAGTGAAGGTTTAACAAAACCAACAGTATTAATCTCATATGATCTAATTTAAAGGCATGTGTCGTGGAAAAACTCTTCAGATGTGCCAATGAATTTTCAGATATCCCACAACATATTTGGTCCAAAAATCATGATGATCCCAAACTCAAAGAAATACACTAAAACTGGCAGAGTTCAGTGTAATAAGATTTACTGTGTATCAAGTGCAATACAAGTAAACAGAGGCTTGGTCCATGGAGCAATAACCATCTTATATACTCTTCTCCTACTGTGGAGCCTAACTTATCTGATTTTCTAGGGCTCCTCCACATTTTACAAAATCCTTCCAGTAAAGCTCCTCCCTAAATTACATCATTAGTGATATCAAAAGGTTGGCAATGATCCAAAATATGACTTTTTTTTTTTTTTTTTTTTTTAGAAACAATGGTGTCTCAAACTTCCCTAAAACTAAAAATAAATAGAGGGCCTGTGGCCTTTAATAATCAAATGTCATGAGAATTAACCTTTCCATGATTCATAATGATTAACTATCCTGTATACTGTTGCTGTGGTGACACTGTCATGACTATGTACACAAGAAAATTATTGTCTGATGAATAAATTCCCTCAGACAAGCTGATATTTTAGAGAATTAACAAATTACATCTACAATACAAAAAATAAATCAAGTACGCCATATGCTGGGAGCATACCTAGCGGACTTCTGGTAATTTTGTGTCCAGGCTTGCCTGGTGCACCTGTGGTGCACAAATGGATTTTCTCAGAGAAGCTTGTTGTTGTCTGGGTCATAAAGCAGCTCAAATATGCGGCCAAGAGCAGATGATGTCTCTTTTTAAGTTAAATTTATATGGACATGATGATCCAGCAATCACCATTTGTTCTGTGCATATAGTTTGCAATTTTACTTGTCGTCACAATCCATCTGTATTTCTGCTGCTAGGGGTCTCTCAATCAAAACAATAACAAGAGACGGAGTTTGATGACATTGTGAAGTAGCATGGGGTCATTGGAGTTATTGTCTTCATTGTTAAACAACCAGCTTCTCCAAGTTAGGATTACTTCAGTATTCGTCATTCAGGATATTTTTACCAGGAGCTGAATTATCCGTAGAGGTTTCCTCCTCTCCAAAACAAACAGACCCGGTTATTAAAACAGGTTAAAACACTGAGTAAAGCAGTTTCACATAAAAAATAAGTGTTTATCCAACGCAGTCCAGCGGGCACAGGTTGTCTGGGAGAGGCTGCTAGCTGAGCTGCTGCTAACGTTTGCTCAGCTTGTTCCTCTGATAACTTAAGATCCAGATGTCCGATGACTCCTTCATCCAGTTAAAAGGTATAGTTAAAAACGATCAAGATCGAAAAAGTTTATCGTGAAAATGTGGCTTAAAACTGAATAAAAGTCAATTCATGACACCATTGTGGTGGACAACCACAACACCCACGTGTTAGCTTGTATGCGTATACTTTTTGGTAGAGGCCACTGTGGCGGATGAGCACAATGCAGGCGCATGCATCTTGTGCGTGTATACTGTTTGGTAGAGGGGGTATGATGCCAATGACGGGTGACCAAATGAAACAGACTGTTACCTTGATTAAAATTACGGATACAAATACACAACTCAACAAAATATGTAACATAGGTCTAGTCGTTTTTATACATTTTAATGCAGAATAGGTACATATTATAGCTTTAAAAGAAACACTTTTGATGAAAATACAACCCGAACAATCTCTATCACATGATGCTCATAACAGCCACACATCTCCTTGTATTGTAATTAAAAATGCTGAGCTCCAGGCAGCACGTTGGCCAGACCTGTTGATTAACATTAAACTGTACATAACAATAATCATGATCGACAAGTGTGATGTGCACATAAGCCAGGAGGTTTCTGTGGTTATTTTGGAACTGTCTGGTGCTGATTGCATAAAATATAACCAGTGGATCTGGTATAATTGGACCTTGACAATATGTAACATCATTCCCATAGAGACAGCAGACAGAACAGATACCTGACCTTCAGAGTCTATTACAGAAGCTTTTGCCAACCCTAAAATATTCCACAAATTGAGTTTAATTATTTGATAGTGAAACAGAGACTGCTTCACTTTGATTTTTTATTTCAACAAAAAAAATGCTTAAAGGCGTTCTTAACCACTATAATTTAGTGTAAAACTGTAAATGATATAATTGTTCAGTACAAAAAATGGATATATGTTCCACTGTGAGAATATTATGAATAGGTCTATTTAAAAAGATGTTTTAATTTTCTTTTTCTGAAATATGTAAATTAATATTCATCAGTTGTCCAACCCTACAGTAAACAGAGATAAAAACATAACATTTCTCCAAAGCACTCAGAGCACATGATCGTCATAGCTTGTAAGTGTGATAAATAGACACAAATTAAGATGACTCACAGAGAACAAGACGCAGGGAAATGTTGAGAGCAGCTTGTAGGATACACAGGAGTCCAAAGCTCACAGCAACCAGTCTGTACAGTTTTATTCCTGTGTGCAGAAACCGCCCAACGATCCACCAACACACACACACACACACACACACACACACACACACACACTCACATCAAACACAAAAGTAAACTTTCACACATTCTTACAAATATAATGGAAAATGTTGCAGACGGGTTATTTGTTCCCTTTTTATTTTTGTCTTCTTCAAAGCACAAATCTACCTTCTCACTAATCAAAATGTACAAATTTTGTCTGTCCCAGCAAAAAGTGGTACTGGTTCCTTAAATAGTTACTAAAACTTTGATGATTTGAACAGCAAGTCTAAATGTTGCTGAGGATAAGTCATCCAGGATAGTCTATTGTAAATCTTGTGTACATACTGTAGTGTACTAATAAAAGTGAGCCACATTTGTTGACTTCAACAAGTGGTTTAATGGTCACCTAAAACTAAAACCAATAAAACAAGAAGGTATCACAGGATACATGTGACAAAACATGACAAATGGTCGGCACAATTTTTGAATAAAGTTACATGACCAAAAAGCTTGCAATTTATTGTACCAGATTAATATTGACATTGTAGTCCATCTTGCTTTAATGTTTAAAACTGATCTTGAAAATTATTGAACTGTAATTATGTGAACTGATTTCTTAACAGTCACTGCAGCAGACACTTTACTGTCTTCATCAGAGCGACTCTTCAATGCAACACTCCTGACTGAATCATCATGGAGGTTTTCATATATCACAGTCATCTCAGATTCCTCTTCATGGAAAACTGTTACCATAATTTTCCTGTTGATGAAGGTGTTAGTAATGTTGTCTTATTTAATGGTGCTGATCTGTGGTCTGATTCTTCTTTTATGTTTTATCCTTACAAAACAACAATCTTATTGTTCCTCCTCTTTTTTCAGTAAGTTTTTTCTTTCTCAACTCAACAATGTTGTGATACTAGACACATTGACTGCTTCTCCAGCTGTAACCAGTGCAGATCCTTGTGTACCTGCAAGATAGATGAGCCTCACGCTTGAGCGAGGCAAACATTCCTCAGCTTCATCATTCCTGTTTCGACACACGCTACATGATCATTTGAGTTTGTCTCATGATTTGATCACAAAAAACAAACTTGTAGCCATGCAAGTCAATTCAACACCAAACAACGGCCTCTAAAATTAGTTTTGAATAATTTTCCTCCTCTGGTGAGGTGTTTTTAAGCCTTTATATACCATTGTAAGTACATGTTTCATCAGTTTTGGGTGGTAAAATCTAGTAAAAATTGATAAACATAATCATTAATTTCCATCATAAAAAAAATAGTAGTTCCTCTGTATATGCTTGTATATATGAAAACATATATGATTTTAAGTTTATATATGTGAGACTAAGCATATATATTTCACATGTATGCATTTTCTTTCTTTTCCTCATTAAAATCGGGGGGAAAAAATTGTGGACCTATCATTTAAGATATAGTGCAGTGTGTCACCTGTGTAAGTTATGGTGTTTTTTGAGAACACGCTTCCTCTTTTCTATTTCTGTCATTAATCTGGTTACGCAGCGGCACGCTTCCCTTCCTTATCTTTTAGAAACTTATCATCATTCACGCCTTTTCATTTTGACTTTGCTATCTGTCTTGTAAACACACTTTTCCGCCACAAATTGTAGTGAAGTGGATAAAAATGTTTTCTATACTTCGGTTTCTTTTTGCTTGTAAATCATGTCTGTTGTAATATTGTTCTAGGCTACTTGTATAGGTTTATTCAACATATCAGAAGAGCTCTGTTGTGTGTAAGTTGGTCCTGTTCATTTGAATGCAAAATCAAATCCAGCCTTGTCATTAAAATGTGTACAATTTATTCATAACAAGTTGTGATGTTGAACACTAAACAGTCAGTCCAGAAATAATAAATGTTCAAAAGTTACTGAATATAAAACAAAACCTGCTGTTATTCAAAAACACAGAAACCATTAAAAATATTTAAGGAACATATTAAATGCAGATGCATAGATAGAATACACAAATGTAAAAAAAACAAACATAATGTTCAAGGACTTGTCTCAAATTTGTTGTCCAGAGCTTTAATCACACTGCTAGTAGGGACAAATAATGTGATGTTAAAAATTGTTATTATTACACCGATATTAACTAAAGTCTAGTAAGGTAACCTGTGTCAGCATTGCAAATTTTTTTACATTTCTTGTAACTACACCAGCAGCAGGAAGGTCAGATACTGCAGCACATGAGGAAACACTTGTTCATAAATTCAACTCACTTCTAATCTTGCTGCCTCTAAGCAGTAGTTGAGAAGCAAATTTTTGTAATTACATCACAGTCACTAATCCCAGTAATAACCTGTTACTTGACATTTTGGGGGTTGTTCACTGATAATAACATTTCTACACCTAAAGAAAAGGCATAACATGTGGCTGTGCTTCTCCCCACAGGCTAAAAACATGCAGGTTAGGTTAATTGGTGACTCTAAATTGCCTGTAGATGTGAATGTCAGTGTGAACGGTCGTCTGTCTCTATACTGTATGTTAGCCCTGTGATTGACTGGCAACCTGTCCAGGCTGTATCCCACCTCTCGCCCAGTGTCAGCTAAGATTAGCTCCAGCTCCCCTGTAGCCCTTTAGAGGATAAGCGGTAAAGAAAATGGATGTATGGATGAATGACGTGGGTGTGGAGGCTTTGGAGTTGTTTGAAATTGGGAAAGACTGTGGTCATAGTTGAGATTACAAACAGATTGCCTTCATGGTCTCCAATGACACGTAAAACCCCACATTTAGTATGCTCATCTCTTTTTCAACCACAAGAGGTCACAACAAGAAAACTCTTCAGTGTTGGGAGACCAATGCTGTTGTTTTTCTGGTGTCAAATTTTGGCTTGTTGATGTCTTTGTCACCAGGGAGCTTTTTAGAGGACAACAATTTGACCTGATAGTGGTGCTAAAAAACAACACATGGAGCATCCAAAATGCATATTGTATTTTTTTATTTAAGCAAAATTTGACACAATGTTGGAAAATTATATATTTTTTGTCATTTATGACAGATAGACATCACACTGCAAATAACATGAATTTCTCTGCATTAAACTATAATCACAGGCCTCCTTAAGCTTCTGTCCCTACTTGTGTAAACAGCATAACAGGAAATATTTTAATCAAACAGCTTAGCCAGCAAAAAGCAACCAGTAAATAATATACAATACTTAAATTCACACAAATTCATGCTGTTTTTTTAAGGTAACATGGGGCAACTGTTACGAACTGACAATAAACATGTGGAGGAATTAAAACTTTTCTTACATTGTTCAGTGGTGTTAGATGTGATATATCCATTACATGATTAATAAAATAAAACCATGTTCATGCCACCTTGGTTATAAACAACAGTTCACTTCTTTTTAAGTAAATCAGACCAGTCTCTCATAATCTCCAGAGTCCAGACTTGAATTGTCATCGCATACTGTACATGCACTGCTATAACATTATAAATGTAGTATCAATGGTATAATATTATAAGAGCCTCTGAGTCATAAAATAATGAATTCACCATTATCTGCAAACAAATATGAGCATTTTCTTTTGATGAAGCAAATCAGTAAAAACAACATAGACTTATATGATCAGTTGTGTCTCTCCTGCAACACTTCAGCACACAAACTGCTCTTTGGGTCCCAGTACAGACAAACACAACACTGTTACGGTTATTTTCCTTTAAAAAAAGCAATTTTCACTGAAACTGGGCTGTTTGTTAAGGTTTTTCATTCCATGTATTTTGACTGTATTTCAATATTTTCCCATGTGTGGCACAGCCCCTTTTGGACCTACCATGTCAAAAATAAAGAAGGCACTATATTATAAACAAATAATTATAAAGCCACACTCAGTGGCTTTAATTAATGGATACATTTATATGTTAAAAATATGCATTATTATGATGACAACCTGCAGGCACTTAATCAGAGCATCTATAATATCACACAGTCTTTTCTTTTAGTTGTAAATTAATATGTGTGTGCGTTTGTGTATTCTTGTCTATTTCTGTGCGCATGTTAATGAGCCAATTTACCAGCAGCTTGGCCACAACTAATGTTTCAGTGTGAGACTCGTGATGGTTTATATTCAGCTTTTGGTTGTTGAGTTAGAGAGTCGCTGTTTTTTCACAGATCCAGAAATTTTGAGCTTCACACGGTTTATCATTCCAACTTTTTTTCTCATTGAAGAACTTTATTTCTTCATCTGTGCCTTGATGACTGTTCAGCTCATGAGCGTCCCAGTAGCTGAAACCCAAAAACAAAGAGTAAGATTTTCATAGACGTCATAACCCAGTAATTCAAATTGACCAAGTGAAACTTTAAAACGGCTATGAGTTCAAAATGAAAATGTCTCTTTTTGACATCGAAGCAGATTTATTAGACTGATTTCTTCAGCTAGCACAACAACCTCAGGTCAAGTCAGGTACTTTAAAACCTATAAAAGTAACCTAAAACAAAACATTCAGCAAAGAGAGTGATTATGAAACAAGGTGTGAACCTTGTGGTCAGTGGAGACCCGTCCACCCATTTCCATGTCCCCTCTGTCTCTCTGTCAGTCAGTCCAATCCAGATGTGCTTTCGGAAATGACATATAAATTCCTTTTTAACAGAAAGAGAGAGAAACTGTAATCAACATAAATGAAATATACAGTAACTATACTTCTGCACCTCAGTTACCTCACATTTATATCTTTATTCCATTTTTCTGTCTGTCACACACAGATTCATACACATACATAGATACAGACACACACACACAAACCTGCTCGTCTTTGCTGTTGATAATCAGCAGGTCTGCACCGCTTTGCAGACAGTCATTTCTGCTGTCTTGCCAGGATTTCTCCGATTTAGAAATTAAATGGAAACTTTGGTTGAAATTGCTGAAAAACATGTTTTAAGCCAGACATGCTATGCACTGAGCTAACATGTCATACAGCAATACCACGCCAGATTCTGCTATTTAATCTGTCAATTGCTAGTTTAACATGAGAATGAATGATATGTGTAAAATGTGTTTGAAGGAAGAGAGAGTTTGTAAGTTTAAGAAACTGGAGTGAGAGGAGACACACATCCTGCAGACTGTATTGCAGTCAATGAGAACATGACAGGGACTCTCTATCAATTAAGGTTCAGATCTCAAAAACTATAAGTCCTATGTGAAATGTATTTACATTTTGAGAGAGAGGAGGCTTGTGGTAACATACTGAGGCAAGATATGTGCTTGAGGAGTTAAAATTGTGGAAGTGACAGCTGCTCAGAAAAAAAAAACTAGAAAATGCAATTTCTGTAGAAATTGCGTGTGATTGCTGAAAGCGAATTTAGATTGCATAACTGGAAGCTGAACACTATTGAAAAATCTAGCAAGATTAAAATCAGCAATGGGTAGAATTGAACCTACACCTTCAAGCCAGACATGCTATGCAGTGAGCTAACATGTCATACAGCAATACCAGGCCAGATTCTGTTATTTAATCCGTCAATTGCATGAAATTGACAAAAAAGCAGTTGAGCTCAGCTCATTAAGCAGATTGACATCACCTGGACTCCTTAATCCTTCAACTCTACTGAGTTCTGCCCTAAGCGGGGCTCGAACTCACAACCTTTGGATCTAAAAGGAATTCAGAAATGACATGAGCTCAAACTACTAGACTACTTGGACATGCTATGTAGCACAGGAAGAGTTGTCTTTAACAAGTATATCAATCCACATTTTAGGTAATAATGCTAAGGTGAGCTAGAGTGGAATTGAATTATGGTACAGGATAAAGATGTGAGGCAACTTTGTACATGAGAGCAATATTATGAGGAGCACTGCAGTGAGCAGGTATCGAAGACACAACCTTGTCATCTAAGGAACTGCTGATCATGAGAGCAGTGTTCTAAACCACTGAACCAACAGACATTGACAAAAACAGAAGGAAAAAATCTCCATTTTGATGAGGAAAATGTATTTGTCTCAAACCAGAGCTCGAAGCCCAGAGATTTGTACATCATTAGTGAAAGCAAGACTAGTTTAACATGAGAATGAATGATATGTGTAAAATGTATTTGAAGGAAGAGAGAGTCTGTAAGTTTAAGAAACTGGAGTGAGAGGAGACACACATCCTACAGACTGTATTGCAGTCAATGAGAACATGACAGGGACTCTCTATCAATTAAGGTTCAGATCTCAAAAACTATAAGTCCTATGTGAAATGTATTTACATTTTGAGAGAGAGGAGGCTTGTGGTAACATACTGAGGCAAGATATGTGCTTGAGGAGTTAAAATTGTGGAAGTGACAGCTGTTCAGAAAAAAAACAACTAGAAAATGCAATTTCTGTAGAAATTGCGTGTGATTGCTGAAAGCGAATTTAGATTGCATAACTGGAAGCTGAACACTATTGAAAAATCTAGCAAGATTAAAATCAGCAATGGGTAGAATTGAACCTACACCTTCAAGCCAGACATGCTATGCAGTGAGCTAACATGTCATACAGCAATACCAGGCCAGATTCTGTTATTTAATCCGTCAATTGCATGAAATTGACAAAAAAGCAGTTGAGCTCAGCTCATTAAGCAGATTGACATCACCTGGACTCCTTAATCCTTCAACTCTACTGAGTTCTGCCCTAAGCGGGGCTCAAACTCACAACCTTTGGATCTAAAAGGAATTCAGAAATGACATGAGCTCAAACTACTAGACTACTTGGACATGCTATATAGCACAGGAAGAGTTGTCTTTAACAAGTATATCAATCCACATTTTAGGTAATAATGCTAAGGTGAGCTAGAGTGGAATTGAATTATGGTACAGGATAAAGATGTGAGGCAACTTTGTACATGAGAGCAATATTATGAGGAGCACTGCAGTGAGCAGGTATCGAAGACACAACCTTGTCATCTAAGAAACTGCTGATCATGAGAGCAGTGTTCTAAACCACTGAACCAACAGACATTGACAAAAACAGAAGGAAAAAATCTCCATTTTGATGAGGAAAATGTATTTGTCTCAAACCAGAGCTCGAAGCCCAGAGATTTGTACATCATTAGTGAAAGCAAGACTAGTTTAACATGAGAATGAATGATATGTGTAAAATGTATTTGAAGGAAGAGAGAGTCTGTAAGTTTAAGAAACTGGAGTGAGAGGAGACACACATACTGCAGACTGTATTGCAGTCAATGAGAACATGACAGGGACTCTCTATCAATTAAGGTTCAGATCTCAAAAACTATAAGTCCTATGTGAAATGTATTTACATTTTGAGAGAGAGGAGGCTTGTGGTAACATACTGAGGCAAGATATGTGCTTGAGGAGTTACAATTGTGGAAGTGACAGCTGTTCAGAAAAAAAACAACTAGAAAATGCAATTTCTGTAGAAATTGCGTGCGATTGCTGAAAGCGAATTTAGATTACATAACTGGAAGCTGAACACTATTGAAAAATCTAGCAAGATTAAAATCAGCAATGGGTAGAATTTGATTTTACACCTTCACATTTTTAAGCCAGACATGCTATGCACTGAGCTAACATGTCATACAGCAATACCAGGCCAGATTCTGCTATTTAGTCTGTCAATTGCTAGTTTAACATGAGAATGAATGATATGTGTAAAATGCGTTTGAAGGAAGAGAGAGTCTGTAAGTTTAAGAAACTGGAGTGAGAGGAGACACACATCCTGCAGACTGTATTGCAGTCAATGAGAACATGACAGGGACTCTCTATTAATTAAGGTTCAGATCTCAAAAACTATAAGTCCTATTTGAAATGTATTTACATGTGAGAGAGAGGAGGCTTGTGGCAACATACTGAGGCAAGATATGTGCTTGAGGAGTTAAAATTGTGGAAGTGACAGCTGTTCAGAAAAAACAACAACTAGAAAATGCAATTTCTGTAGAAATTGCGTGCCATTGCTGAAAGCGAATTTAGATTACATAACTGGAAGCTGAACACTATTGAAAAATCTAGCAAGATTAAAATCAGCAATGGGTAGAATTAAACCTACACCTTCACATTTTTAAGCCAGACATGCTATGCACTGAGCTAACATGTCATACAGCAATACCAGGCCAGATTCTGCTATTTAGTCTGTAAATTGCTAGTTTAACATGAGAATGAATGATATGTGTAAAATGCGTTTGAAGGAAGAGAGAGTCTGTAAGTTTAAGAAACTGGAGTGAGAGGAGACACACATCCTGCAGACTGTATTGCAGTCAATGAGAACATGACAGGGACTCTCTATCAATTAAGGTTCAGATCTCAAAAACTATAAGTCCTATGTGAAATGTATCTACATTTTGAGAGAGAGGAGGCTTGTGGCAACATACTGAGGCAAGATATGTGCTTGAGGAGTTAAAATTGTGGAAGTGACAGCAGTTTAGAAAAACATTTCTGGTCTAAAAATATCTGTGCCTGTTCACATGTCACACTGGTGAGACCTGAAAAAGTCTTCAAAACCCCTGACTTTGGGCTTAAATTGCTGAAAAACTACAAAAGATATCACTAAACAATCTGATGACTTTGAAAGTTCAAAGTTTTGTGAACATTTTACAGTTTGAATGGCGTCTGTACGATAAGGGACGTCCAAGCAGTTGAGTGTCAAAGTGACAATAGTTCCAACGTAGTTGGATGGTTCGTCCCATAGACTAAATTTTAATGTTTGATTGTTTCCAGCAATCACACAATAAAGAGTGAGAAGAACAAAATAAAACAAAGACCTGCAGTGTCAAACTCCTATACAGAACCTCTGGTGCTGTGCATGTTGTCATCTCCGCAGGGTAAGAGGTTCAGGTGGCTCTGGCCTTGATAAGTTTCTTTCATTACCTTATATTGAATATTTCAACATAAGGGAATGAAAGCTTGTACTTTCAAACATGGAAACTTTCTGTTTTTAACAACACTGTTGTACAGGATGTGGTTGCTAGCTATGTACACACCTATAATCAGAGTAAATAAATGTGCTGAATTTCTTCTTACATGGAAGCTGCCTTTCACCTACTAGATGTTATCACAGCAGAAGCCAACACTTCCTTATCTCTCTCTCTGCTGACACTGGCCAAGAAACAGTCCAGCAATTTACTCACTGTAAAACCACAACTTGTTGTTTTTACACTTACATACAGGTTTTTAGCTATAGTAGACGGCCAATACTCAATCTGCTTAAGTCAGTCCCAATACTAATGGAATTTGTACATCTATGAAACCAAAGCAAAAACAGATAATAATTATTGTGGAAATTTAAAGATGAATTCACAGAGAGCAAGCTGTCTTTCAGAGTTTTATTGTGATAATTAGTTCACATTTGCAAATGCAGCTCCCCTAGTTTACTAGGCTGAAGAGATACTGTAAAAGTTTAGTGTCAGTATTTGTACATACAGCTGCGTGCGCCACAAACATCCCATATTTGTCACCCTAATAGGTTTCTTTGAATTAATTCATAATGTCTCTAGGGAGTTTCTCTGGGTCTTCTGAGAATTAAGATTTATCTGCCTTTCCTCCCTGGACTTTCCCTCTCTGCCTCTGTCTAATGAGAAATAAAGTTATAGTGATGGAGTCCCACAGCTCACGTTTGATGCTACCTGTTAGGAACATTTTCACACAGGAAGCAGAGAGACAAAGTCTTGCAATGTGCTTTTGGCTATAAAGGCAGTATAAGATAATAACTTAAGATAATTACATAAGGTTATAAGTTTCCGTTTCAATAATATTTAATATTTATTACAGGTGTGTTTAGTTTCATCCTCATACTTACTAAAGATAGTCAGCTTTCTCTTCAGCTCGTCTCTCTCTTTCGTCACATTTTTTAAAATGGCCTCAGTATCTGATGTTTCATCTTCAGTGGTGTCTGAGAGAGAGCAGAAAGATTTACACATTTCAGTTTATTACTGTAGTTGAACACTGAGGCTGTCTCAGGTTACCATCTTGGAAATGTCAGTGTACCAGGGGAGAGAAAACCCACACCGACATCATTTAACCTTTGGAAACTTAGCAGCAAACAAAATGTCAGGACATAAAACATAACAAGACACATTTTTTAATACTTTTCTGGAATTCTTTGACAACAGCTGCTTTGGTCCAATTTTTAACACTTGTATAAGATATTTGTATTTTAAAAAGGTATTACAAGAGAAACATTTGCATTAAAGTATAGAATTAACATGGACATGTTTATATTAGCAACACGTTAGCAATGGGATTTATCTAATAATGGAAATGTAAAAAGTTGGACTCATTGAAAAGTTCATCCAAATTGGCAGATGCCTTTACTGAATTTTAAAATAGCAGTTCAAGTGGCCATTATTTTTTTTATTTTTTATATTTTATTATTATTATACAAATCATTTATTTTACATTTTATTTCTTAGCGTATAATAAAGTGTGTGATGTCAATTTTAACTTGTTTTTTTTCACAGCCAGATTGTGCCATGCAATTTATAATCAGTTCAAATTAGTAAGTATAATTATACAATTTACTCTGTACTTTGGATTGTACTTTGATATTGTTGAATGAAACACTTTGTATGAAATTCAAAGTTTGTACCGATAGTCCTGACAACTCAGAGGTCCAAATCGGAAAGCTGAGATGATATCTGTAGCCCACTGGACAACAAATACGTTTACAAGCCCAAAAAATATAAAAATGTACATTTTCAGCATGAACTCTTTTTTGATATTTTGCCTTTTTTGGACAGAGAAAGAGACAGACAGGAAACATAGGGAGAGACAGAGGGGTATGAAATGCAACTTAAGTCCCCGGCTGGAACTGAACCAGGGACACTGTGGTTACAGCAAATGATTGTATGTACCTAAACCTCCAGGATACCAGGCACTCCATCATCTTTGTTGTATATAATCTCAGCTGACTTAATGTCCTTTAGATTATTGTTTTTCTTTTCAATACATTACGACTGTGTTGGTTACACAGTAATTCACTGTCATTCCTACTAAATTTATATGTATAACTACAGCATCAATCCATTAATCATAGATAAGTTTGTTTATTATTTGTGAATAATAAACCACATGCTCCTGACGAGTAATCGATAGTTAACATTAATAAAGCATACATAATGCACACTTTACTTTACAGGGAAATAAATAGTTAACATCTGTGTATTTATTAGTTCATGATTCAAATTTACTAAGTTATCAGGATAACTTGGAGTCGTCCTTTGAACAAACCCTTTTTTTTTTACATGAGTCCATGTTTCAGTTTTGCTGGTGTTTTACTCAACAAAGTTATCCAGATGACTCAGTAAACCTACTTCTTTTAAAAGACCTTTAAATATACAGTTTGGTACATTTGGTATTGATGGTGCGTCTTCCTCCTTACACTCATTATGTACTGTTGGATTCTGTTATAATCTGCATGTATTTCATCTGTATAAAAAGTGTTTTGGTGGCATTTGTCAATATCAATCAAGATCCTTTTTAACATATCAATAACTGATGGTGATCACTCAGAAGTCTGAGGACACTCAGGTTAGAAGATGCTGTTGTTTAAAACACATGTAGGAAAAGTATTTATTCATATAAAGAGGAATACAAGGGTAAAACGATCATAGAGGCTATAATGTTAACAGATATTAGTACATTTGACAAGCTTTAGAAATAATAATATTACATATAATATAATAAGTATAATAAGTATTATATTATATATATATTATATAATAAATATAATAAGTACCACATAAAAGGAGTGAACACAACAATGTTTAGACACAAAGAAATAAAACTGGATCTGTATCAACAGATTAAAAATAGATAAAAGCAATAGAAGGTAGATTATGAGATAGCAAGCACCAGCAAAAATTCAGTCACCCTTTGAGCTTAAACTGGAGTCTGGACTGTGGGAAGATACCAGAGACCCAAAGAAACCCACACAGACACACTGAGAATGTACAAAGTCCACAATGAAAGGCTGTGTTTCACATGTACACATTTTCTTTCTTCTCTTTATCAAAATTGGAAAAAAAAAAAAAAGAGATTTTAAAAATTGTGGACCTATCCTTTAAGATATAGTGCAGTGTGGGAGGTGACAGAATGAAGTTTAACCTGGTGAGACTCTGCGCTGCCTGTCCCATTCTTATGATGACAACAAAACACTGAATCAACCTTGTACATAATTAGCAAGATTTTAAAAATGGATTTTGAAAGAAAACGACAACCAGTGCAAAGAAGTTAAAGTCACATTGTCCTCTACATTTGTATCAACGATGGTAGACTAAATATTACAAACACTTTTCACAATAATGCAATACAATTCAACAGGGACACAACCTACAAAATGACAATGACGTCGAGTCAACACCTCTCAAAAACAGCTTCAACACAAACTAAACATTATAACCTTCATGTAGGGTGGATTTGTTGCTGGGCTGCTGTATTACTGCATAAGTTTAAGCTCTAGGTGGACCTAATACACTTTTAGCCATGATCGTGGTTCCTGGATTTTATGGCACCTGGACTCCTGCATCAATACTGTCTTTACATCAGGGACCACAATGGAAACAAGTGTCCTCCTGTCCACACTGACTGTGAAAAGATCCCTTCTTGACACATTTCCAATGTAAGCAATGGGAGACAAAATCCACACGTCCTTGTACTTTGTAAAAATTCATTCTTAAATTCAGCTGAAGTTAATATGAGCCACTGATCCTTTGCTAATCTGCAGTTTAGAGACAGTAACACAAAGAAAGAATGTCGTACTAAAAGATTGTAACTTTGGAAGATACTCACTTGCTGCAGATTACACAGGATTTTGTGGATTTTGTCCCTTATTATCTTACATTGAAATCACGTTAGGAAGAGATCTCCTCTGGGCCGTTACAGACAGGAGGAACGATGATGGCAAGTTAAAACTGTTTCAACGTAGCCACAAACACACACACCTGACTACTGTTTTAAGATAGGCTTGAAAAATTGGTGGTTGGTTTCCCATCTGAAATAATTATTTTTAATTCTCTTTTTTAATCTATAGAGTCAGATTGATTGAGATGGAGAAATTTATCAATATCTTTTTCTGGTAGAAAATCGATTTTAAAATTGAACTTCTTCTCAGGATAAATTTCTTAAGTTCAATGCTTTTTTATTCGCCTCCTGTTGGAGAAATTTCATTGCATAATCTCACTATATTTATGGAAAGAGAAAAGGTCAAGAATTATATTATTATTATTATATTAATTATACTTTCAGGCCTTCCAGTTTGTTCGATAATAAACTGGTTCAATTCTTCAAAAGTTTATATATGTGAGACTAAGCACATATGTTTCACATGTACACATTTTCTTTCTTCTCTTTATCAAAATTGAAAAAAAAAGAGATTTTAAAAATTGTGGACCTATCCTTTAAGATATAGTGCAGTGTGGGAGGTGACAGAATGAAGTTTAACCTGGTGAGACTCTGCACTGCCTGTCCCATTCTTATGATGACAACAAAACACTTTTATTTAGCGATAACATGTATTTGAAATGAATCAAAGTATGGATACATTACAGTCTATCATTTTCTAAACCAAGTTAGATATTTGTGTCTGATGCCACTTTGCCTGCAGCTTAGCAATGATCATGTTTCAGTGCTGTCTTTAGCTGAAAGTGGTAAATGCATCTTACCTTCATGTCTTAAACCTACAGTAGTTATATATAGTAGTAGATGCCATGGTGGTGTGTAAGCTGAGTTAGAGAAACATTTTCTTTTCACAGATCCATAAATTTCTATGTCTACATGTTACATCATTCCAGCCGTGTTCGTTTCTGTAGAACATTGTTTCTACACAGTCTTCATTTTGTCCTTCATAATCGTTTGGCTCCCTAGAGAGCCAGAAGCTGAAAACAAACCCAAAGGAAATGAGGTTTTAATAAAGAACACAAACCATCAAACATTTAATGAACAGCAACACACAGAATGTGGCCAAGTTAAACTTAAAACGATGACAAATCAAAAATATTTCCCTAAAAACTGTTGACAATGTAGTCAGCTTATAAAAATCTAAAGTCTACTCAGCTGCTATTGTGATTTGAAAGAGGCTTTAGTTTCACTACAAAGATTGATTTAGTTTGAATGAATATTAATGTGTGAACCTTGTTGTCAGTGGAGTCCCATCCACCCATTTCCACGTCCCCTCTCTCTCGCTGTCAGTCAGTCCAATCCACATCGTCTTTTGGTTTCGATTTATGAATTCCTTGTTTTTAAAGAGAAACATACAATAATCAATAAATATTTAACCAATTTCCGTCATTCTGTACCTTGGTGACCTTGCATTCAATCAATATTTCACTCTTTTTGTGTCTGTGATAAACACTGATTCATCCATTAGTACACACACACACACACACACACACACACACACACACACACACACACACACAGACCTGTTCTTCTTCGCTGTTGACAACCACTAGGTCCGCCCCTCTTTGCAGACAGTCAGTTCTACTCTCATTCCAGGTTTTCATGTTCGAAGAAATATAATAGAAACTACCGCTGAAATACTTCCATCTTTGTTGGTCATGAACTGTAAACAACAAAAAAAGGACAAATCTTTAATACGCCAGTAACAAGAATTAACAAATACATTTCCACTGAGGTATCAAAACTGCATCATATTATTCAGAGATATGTAAACAGGGATAATAAAGAAATCTTTGCAAGAACAGAAAGATGATATATTACGGACTTGGAGTCAAAGTGTTATAAATGTTTTATACAGTAGTAGAAATCTACAGAGTCATAACAAGAAAAGATAAGTTCTTAACTTTTCAAGTCTGTCCTAAAACAATAGTCAGGTGTCAGAATGAACATTGAAACATGTTTTTCTTGCTGTAATCATTCCTCATATTGGCAATTAAGATATCTCTTCATAATGCACTTTCAATGTAAGTGATGGGGACAAAATCCACAGTCCTCCTTCCATGAAGATCTTTATTTAAAAATGTATGATATGAGGCTGCAGCTGCACAAATTAGTCAAATCAAGTCAAAATCTTTCAAAGTTACCGTTTTTTAGTGCCAAATTCCTTCTTTTTGTTACGATCCTTCCACTGCAGCTTAACAGGAAAACACTGTCCATCGAGACCCAAAGAGGGAAACTTACTTAAAAAAGACTGAAACTGTGGAAGATATCTGCTTCATTTGACTAACTCAGGTGACTGAAGCATCATATTATCTTAAGATAAACTTTTAAATACATCTTTGCTCAAACGAGGACTGTGGATTTTGTCCCCATCACTTACACTGTAAACATGTTTGGAGGGGATCTTCTAATAGTCAGTATGAACAGGAGGAATGATTACAGCGAGCAAAACCTGCTTCAATGTTCATTTGGGTTCCTGGCTGTTGTTTTAAGAGAGACTTGAAAAACTGTGAACCCGTCCTTTAATATCTAACTTTGACAAATATGTAACACCCTAAATAAACAATGATTACATGATCAGTTAATAACAGGTTTGAAGAGAATCAATCAGTTCAAATGTACATTATTGTCATTTGTTTATCAGCTATATCCCAATAAATCAACATCAGACCATCATTACTAATGACATTGGTTCATTTTTCTAACATTAACAGTCAATATTAGGATTTTTACCATATGAATAATATAAATAGTTGTCAATCATTCACAATAAGATTCACACCACTTTCACACTAGATGATGATGAAATCTGAGTTAAAATGATTTTTTTATCAATCAAATCAGATTTTTTTCCTTTACATCACACAACACATAATGCTGACATTGTTTCCAGAGAACAAGTAGTCGGCTGAGACAACAGCACATAACATGGCTGCATATCAATCTTCTCTGCTGCTCATGTTGTCAAGTGTGACAAATGGACTGCAAAACTTTTTGTGATTGCTTGGTGCAGTTTAATTTTCACACTTACCAAAGTCAGTCAGATTCTTCCTCAGCTCATCTCTCTCCTCAGGGAGGGTTTTAAAGCTGGCCTCAAGGTCCAGTGTCTTGTTATCTGAGAGCAGAAAGAGTAATATGAAGCTGTCATACAACAGCATCAAAGCATGTCCACAAGTACAGAGATGATGTACTTTAAAACAATATGGAAATTGTGTAAAGTTTAATATTGTTAAACTGTACATAAACCATTCCCTCATACAAAGCCAAGGTGATATATGTGACTTTATATCTGCAAGACTAAAAGCAGAACATTTTGACTGGGGTTTAATTTTTACTTTGATGGCCAAAATGAAAAGCATGAACTAAAAGCTTTAATGTTCCATCCTCTTTTTTCTCAGTGGTATAGTATCACACAAGCTTTGCATTAATTAAACAGACATCAGTTGTGTTACTGCTATTAAACTTTCTGATTGTTTCTGATTGTAAACTTTCCCATACATGTACCTCTGTCTTTAAAAGTCAGTCAACCACAAACTCTTATGTGCTGCCAAACAGAAGATAATATCAGAGACTGCAACGTAGCCTGAGAACACAAACTGAGGTGAGGTCTATGTTGTCATTGATCAAGTGATCTACACACTGATGAAAATATATGTAGACTGGAACATTTAAGAAGCAGTCAGAGCAAGTGATCATGATCATCATAGCTTGTAATATAATATAATTTTTATTTAATTCAATAATTGGATGCCATTGATGCTCAACCATGAATGAATCACTGATGGCCAGTTGGCTGTTGCAAGAGCAACTAACTCAGTGACACATTTCAGGAACTTATAAACTCTTGGTCCCAAACTGAACCCATGTACATCAGTGGATCATGATACCAGTCTTTCTGGAACTGACAACATTTAAATGGCAGCTTTCATCTGACATGAAGCATTTTCTAAATATTACACTTATACAACTTCGGATACAAGTCCTTGTTATTGGTGTAGTTCATCACTGTACTAACCACAGTCACTCAGGTTCTTCTTCAACGTGTCTCTTTCTTCGGTCAGGTGTTTGTAGCTGGTACTGTAAGAATGGTCTGAAAGAGAAGAAAGACTTTCATGCAAATTGTGCAATAAGTTGGCCATTTACAACAGAGAGATTACCATCAGTTGCAACAGAATTGCAGCATACCAAAACATAGGAGACACTTCATTTTAAAACTGAATTTCCATTTAATATATAAGCAGATTTACAGGCTGAAAATTCTGACATTGGTTTAATTTCTTAATGGTTATTTTGCTTTGTGATTCTAAAGGCCCACAAACTTGTATCTCTCTCTGACTGTCAGCCAAACACATTTTTTTCTGCAATACCAAACAGGACAGAACTTTTAGAAACTGCACACAGCTGCACAAATTAATCAAATCAAGTCAATTGTTACTGTTTTTTAGTGCAAAATTCCCTCTTTTTGTTACGATCCTTCCACTGCAGCTGAACAGGAAAACACTGTCCATCGAGACCCAGAGAGGGAAACTTTTAATTAAAAAAGACTGAAACTGTGGAAGATATCTGCTTCATTTGACTAACTCAGGTGACTGAAGCATCATATTATCTTAAGATAAACTTTTAAATACATCTTTGCTCAAACGAGGACTGTGGATTTTGTCCCCATCACTTACACTGTAAACATGTTTGGAGGGGATCTTCTAATAGTCAGTATGAACAGGAGGAATGATTACAGCGAGCAAAACCTGCTTCAATGTTCATTTGGGTTCCTGGCTGTTGTTTTAAGAGAGACTTGAAAAACTGTGAACCCGTCCTTTAACATCTAACTTTGACAAATATGTAACACCCTAAATAAACAATGATTACATGATCAGTTAATAACAGTTTTGAAGAGAATCAATCAGTTCAAATGTACATTATTGTCATTTGTTTATCAGCTATATCCCAATAAATAGACAACAGTCCATCATTACTAATGACATTGGTTTATTTTTTTAACATTAACAGTCAATATTAGGATTTTTACCATATAAATAATATAAATAGTTGTCAATCATTCACAATAAGATTCACACCACTTTCACACTAGATGATGATGAAATCTGAGTCAAATGATTTTTTTTATCAATCAAATCAGATTTTCCTTTACATCACACAACACATAATGCTGACATTGTTTCCAGAGCACAAGTAGTCGGCTGAGACAACAGCACATAACATGGCTGCATATCAATCTTCTCTGCCGCTCATGTTGTCAAGTGTGACAAATGGACTGCAAAACTTTTTGTGATTGCTTGGTGCAGTTTAATTTTCACACTTACCAAAGTCAGTCAGCTTCTTCTTCAGCTCATCTCTCTCCTCAGTGAGGGTTTTAAAGCTGGCCTCAAGGTCCAGTATCTTGTTATCTGAGAGCAGAAAGAGTATTATGAAGCTGTCATGCAACAGCATCAAAGCACGTCCACAAATAAAGAGATGATGTACTTTAAAACAATATGGAAATTGTGTTTTAACTTTTAATGAAAGGTAAAGTTTAATATTGTTATACCGTATATATAAACCATTCCCTCATACAAAGTCAAGGTGATATATGTGACTTTATATTCACAAGACTAAAAGCAGAACATTTTGATTTAGGATTAATCTTTACTTTGATGGCCGAAATTAATTACCTTGAAAAGCAGCTGGATTCACAAGATCACACAAGAATCCATCTTGTCAGGCTTCAAGTTCTGCACTTGCGTCCAAACCATCGATGGTTCAGACCAATCAGCATCCTATAAGGATTCTGGCGTGATCTTGTGATCTCGCAAATCCAGCTGCCTCGCAAGGTAGGACGATGACAGAGAGATAGTTCATCCAATCACCTGCTGAGATTACCATTAGTTGCAACAGAATTACAGCATGACCACGACATAAGAGACACTTCATTTTAAAACTGAATTTCCATTTAATATATAAGCAGATTTACAGGCTGAAAATTCTGACATTGGTTTAATGTCTTAATGGCCCAAAATGTGATCCAAACCCTTCTTACTTGATCTTACAGCTTTGTTGTAACAGTAGTTTTAATATTATTTTGCTTTGTGATTCTAAAGGCCCACAAACTTGTATCTCTCTCTGAATGTCAGCCAAACACATTTTTTTCTGCAATACCAAACAGGACAGAACTTTTAGAAACTGTTATGTTTGGACAGAAATATGTAACAGTACACACTTAACACTTTACAGTCTTATATATAATAATCAGATGGTGAATTTCAATGCAGGGTAGACACAGGGTGGACGTACAAATACAATTCAAAAGGACTCACAGAGAGCAAGACGCAGGGAAATGTTGAGAGCAGCTTGTAAGATACACAGGAGTCCAAGGCACACAACAACCACTCTGTACAATTTTCTCCCTGGGTGCAGAAATCACACAGACTCAGAGTAAAAATTTAATCAATTATTATTATTATTATTATTAATTATTTAATTTACTTAATTAATTATTTTGTTTAGAATTATTAAAATTTTCCTTGAATGGAAACAACAACAGTCATGTCCTGTTGACATGACTGTCAACAGGACAGATTACTTCAAGGATGACATTTATGTACTATTTTTTAAATTGTTTTTGCTACTCACATTACACACCATAGTCTATAATAAAAGTTTGTCTTACCATCCAACTTGACAGTAATAGCAGTACAGTCCTGTGCTTTGACTTTGGGTGGTGGAGCGTATTTCCAACATATAAAACTATTACTTGAAATAACATGACTGATGTAAATCATATTCACATCTGTGGTTGACTAAACTCTACTTGAGAGGTGCTTCTAATCTTTAATGAAATACATTGTAAGCAATATGTAATATATAAGCCTCTTTCACAACAGACATTTTGACTTGTCATAGCAGGAAAACCACAGGTGTTACTAACAATATTAACGATGTCTCAGTAAGTCATAACAGTGTGACAGTGAGCCAGCAGGCACAATATCAGGACCCTGAAACTGAAGCAGCTAAATGTAATTCAGCCATTGTTAATTTCATTATGTACACCTGTGCTTTTTCTACTGCCACATGTAAAACTGTCCTCAGTGAAAAAGGCTGATGGGAGCTTTTTCTCCGTCTTCATGTGCCCCCCACACATCAGTGTCCTTGACAACTGCCTGTGTATGTTCGCCTTGGAGAAGTTCTCCTCTGAACGCCGTTTTGATGACACACAAGTGCGGTCTTTAGTGGGAGTCACGCATTTGGGATTAATAAATTCAAATGAATGTGCCTCTAAGTAAGAATTGAGATTAGTATTTATTGAGATTAATTAAAATGAACATGTGGTAATGATGGAAACTTTATGCCTTCAAACATTTGATCAAGTGTTTGTAAAATTATGAAGAAATGTTCAAACAGGTTTAGAAATACAATAACAAATTATTGCTGATGATAGCCTGAATCTTCTTTTTCATCTTCCTCATCTTTGGTGCAAATACTTTGATATGAAGAAGTAGTAGTACTAGTGGTACAAGTAGTAGTAGTAGTGGTAGTAGTAGTAGTAGTCGTAGTAGTAATAGTCGTAATAGTAGTAGTCGTAGTAGTAGTAGTCGTAATAGTAGTACTATAGCAACAATTCAAAGATGAAATTTGTGAAAATTTGTCATAATTTAGTGATTTGAACTACAGCTCTGAAAGTTTCTGAGGAGATAGGCAGGCCCCTTCATGTCATTGTGTATAAAGTGAGGGACCATCAAATAATTGACTCAAACAGATTGTATACCACATACTACAAGTGAAATAAGAAGGTAGAAAAAAAATATATGTAAGGTCAACACAGTTACTGAATAAATTACACGTTATTAAAACAGATCTATACATTATTTTATGCATTATAAAATGAACTCTCACAAACACATAACTATCAAACTTTGCATTTCATGTTTACATTTTTATATTGTAAATAGAAAAGATGAATGTTTACAATATGATTACAATATTTGCCCCTAAGGTTAAAACTGAGAATAAAGATGTTTGTTTAGTTATAAGATTTCTGTCTCACCAGGCTCTGCAGCAGCCATCATTTGACTGTCTTCAACGTTGTGGCTCAGCACCAAATTTTATCTACTTGGGTTAGACAAATATGTATGACGATGTTTCGATGTTAACTGCTTCCTCTTTTCTATTTTTTTTCTCTGCTTCTGCAGCCACACAGGTTTGGTCTCAACTTCCACCTTTATTTGTTCCCACAGGGCAATTGGTTTTGCAGCAAGACATAGATACAAGATGATAAAATACATAATATAATACATAATATAATATAAGTTTTGGTCTTCCTTATTTGCCATTCTTCCTCAACATAAACTTCTCCATATAACGGACTTTGACTGCTGCTCTGGCAGTCAGAGCAAACCACGTAACACGAGGGTTTCTTGTAAGTGTTACTGTCATAGAAAGTCGTACATGTTGGTCATCACCTTTTAGAACTCTTTAGTGGAGATCAAGTCAAGTTTCTGGATGAGAATTTAAAATGAGTCACAGTCAGCAGCAGATGATAGTTGGAGAATTAATATGACAGGTCAGTGGTGGCAGATAAAAACTGGCAGGGATTAACAAATATTGATCTATTGCCACTTTTATTTTTTTTACTTTATATGGCAAGTAAGTCTTTTATGAGTGGTGGACATGGACTTTACAGAAACTCTGCTGTGTTTTCCTGCATCTTCTTTGAAGGATACAGACGTCCTAATTTTCCAAGGAGATGATTTGACAAGATTTCACTGTTTGAGGTGTTAAAGGGGCAACTGTATCCAGTGCAGCCAAAGCTTATCGCTATATTTCTTAAAACTAAATGGCTCAGGTTGTTATCTAAATAAAAGGACAAATTATCCCTTACATTGTCAAAATGAAGGCATAATCATATGTTTATTTAATCTATGTTTATTGAACACATGAAAACTCACTGAGAGGTCATTGACTGTAAGAAGCTTGCACTTGCATGATCACAGTGGTTACTTGTCACAGGCAGGGCTCACTTGAAATGTGTAAGATTTTGGTGGTTAAAGCCCCAAGTCTTCCTTGGTAAGTACCTAGGAGAGTGACTTCCAGTTGATGTTTAAGACATTTACACATTTAAAGTATGTTTATATGTATCTGAATCACATTACAGATAATACATTACAGCCATTATTTTCTACAACCAAAGCAGTGAACTTATAGCTGGATATTTGAATCTATGCAGCAATAACTTTTCTGGCTCGGTCCTCATTAAGCTGACTAAATGTGAAAACAGGGTTTACAAGTGAAATGTAATGAAAAAGACACATTTTCAGTTGTAGTCAGGTTAGTGTGGATGTGATATCAGCACTGCTTTAGTTTAACTGAAATTGAGAAATGTATCTTTTTGTCCTGATATTGCCTGCTGGGTTTGGATGCACAGCTACAGAGAGGCTTTCTTTTCACAAATCCAGAAGTGTGAAACTTGACATCCTTCATCATTCCAGCTCTTTTCCAAATCATAATACTTTATTTCCACACAATCTTTCTTTCCAAGACCAGGGAACCCAACGGATATGAAGGCAAAACTGAAGACTGTGTAGAAATAAGGCTCCATGACAAGAAAAACAGCTGGAATGATATACCATGTAAAGATCAAAACTTCTGGATCTGTGAAAAGATGGTGTCTCTGTAACGCAAGCTTGAAAGTCCCTTAGAGGAGAATGATGTAATAACTTCACTGCAGCAGACGCTAATTTCTTATTTTATGAACACAGCTGTAATGCTTGCCTGAATACACTGCCTTGCTTGTATGGTTAGCCATCAGAAGCTTGAAAAACAAAAGTGTTGGTCCTGATGGGATTCCAACAGAGGTCCTAACGCATGGGGGGTACCTCCTCACATGCCGCCTGCACCTTCTGATCACAAATGTTTAGCAATCTGAGATGATCCCACAAGAGTGGAAGCATGCCAAGATTGTGATCATCTAACAAATAGAAGGGTAAAAGTTGTTGGAAAGGTGCTGGCAAAGGTCATGGTCAACAGACTGGTGGAGCACATCTCTGAAAATGCCCTTCTAGAAACACAATGTGGCTTTAGGAAAGGCAGATGTACCACCAACATGATCTTTGTCATACGACAAATTTAAGAGAAATACCGCAAGCAGAGGAAAGATTTCCATGTTACCTTCATTGAACTCTCTCAATCAATCAATTTTTATTTATATAGCGCCATATCACAACAGAAGTCATCTCAAGGCACTTTTCACATAGAGCAGGTCAAGACCGTACTCTTTAATATACAGAGACCCAACAGTTCCCCCATGAACAAGCACTTGGCGACAGCGGTAAGGAAAAACTCCCCTTTAACGGGTAGAAACCTCAAGCAGACCCCGGCTCTTGGTGGGCGGCCATCTGCTTTGACCGGTTGGGTTGAGAGAGAGAAAGAGAGAGGGAAAGGGGGAGGGGGGACAGAAGAAAAAAATCACAACAACAACAACAACAAGCACGAGCAGCAACAGCCAGGGAAGGATGCCATCAGGACTGTGAAGGACCGCGAAGGTTCGGCCCGGGACTCAGCTTTTCCTGTGAGATGAGAAAGCACAAAAAAAAAAAAACTCCGGGGAAGAAGCAAAGTTAGTGACATGCATTGATGTTACATGAATGCATACAGATGGAGAGGAGGAGGAGGAGGAGAGAGGAGCTCAGTGCATCATGGGAAGTCCCCCAGCAGTCTAGGCCTATAGCAGCATAACTAAGGGCTGATCCAAGGCGAGCCTGGTCAGCCCTAACTATAAGCTTTATCAAAAAGGAAAGTTTTAAGCCTACTCTTAAACATAGAGAGGGTGTGTGCACCCCGGACTGAATCCGGTAGATGGTTCCATAGAAGAGGAGCCTGATAGCTGAAGGCTCTGCCTCCCATTCTACTTTTAGAGACTGTAGGGACCACCAGTAAGCCTGCATACTGGGAGCGCAGTGTTCTAGTGGGATAAAGCTCTCTAAAGCTTTTGACACCATAAATCAGACACTGCCATGGAAACAACTCTCCAAACTTGGAGTAGCACCCAAGTTCCTCTCCATCCTCCAACATCAACACCTGAACCAACATCAGAGCCTTTCTATGTGAAAGCAGGGGTAAAACAAGGCTCTTCCATCACGAGGAACACAGATGGAGTCCAATGAATACTGGCTGAATGGAAACCTTTTAAATGTCTGATGGCTTCATGCCGACACCAAGGTATAAACTTGCCAGGTATATCAAGGTAAATCAAGTACGCCATATGCTGGGAGCATACCTAGTGGACTTCTGGTAATTTTGTGGCCAGGCCTACCTGGTGCACCTGTGGCACACAAATGGATTTTCTCAGAGAAGCTTGTTGTTGTCTGGGTCATAAAGCAGCTCAAATATGCGGCCAAGAGCAGATGATGTCTCTTTTTAAGTTAAATTCATATTGACGATATTGATGATCCAGCAATCACCATTTGTTCTGTGCATATAGTTTGCAATTTTACTTGTCGTCACAATCCATCTGTAGTTCAAGCCGCAGTGATATATATAAAATGAAAGGAATTATTCTAAAAGTTTAAATCTCATTTGACTCTAAAACTATGAGTTAAAATGACTGCTAGTCATAATATAGCAACATAAACCTGATCCTGAAAATTATCCAAAAATAAATTGGGATTTTAAACGCACAATATGTAATTTCTGCTGCTAGGGGTCTCTCAATCAAAACAATAACAAGAGACGGAGTTTGATGACATTGTGAAGTAGCATAGGATCATTGGAGTTATTGTCTTCATTGTTAAACAACCAGCTTCTCCAAGTTAGGATTACTTCAGTATTCATAATTCAGGATATTTTTACCAGGAGCTGAATATCCGCAGAGGTTTCCCCCACTCCAAAACAAACAGACCAGGTTAAAACACTGAGTAAAGCAGTTTCACATAAAAAATAAGTGTTTATCCAACGCAGTCCAGCGGG
This sequence comes from Thunnus thynnus, assembly GCF_963924715.1. Lineage (NCBI taxonomy): Eukaryota > Metazoa > Chordata > Actinopteri > Scombriformes > Scombridae > Thunnus > Thunnus thynnus. The sequence continues at coordinate 3,837,833 of NC_089519.1, read as the reverse complement.
CACAGGTTGTCTGGGAGAGGCTGCTAGCTGAACTGCTGCTAACGTTTGCTCAGCTTGTTCCTCTAATAACTTAAGATCCAGATGTCCGATGACTAAAATCCCTCATCCAGTTAAAAGATATAGTTAAAAACGACCAAGATCGAAAAAGTTTATCGTGAAAATGTGGCTTAATACTGAATAAAAGTCAATTTATGACACCATTGTGGTGGACAACCACAACACCCACGTGTTACCTTGTATATCAATGTAGCATATCAATCCACATTTTAGATAATAATGTTAAGCTAGAGAGGAATTGACTTACGGTACATGATAGAGATGTAAAGCAACTTTGTACATGAGAGCAATATTATGAGGAGCACTGCAGTGAGCAGGTATCAAACACACAACCTTGTCCTCTAAGGTGAAGCTGATCAGAGAGCAGTGTTCTAAACCACTGAGCCAACAGACATTCACAGAAATGAGAGGAAAAAATCTCCATTTTGATGATGAAAATGTATTTGTCTCAAACTAGAGCTTGAAGCCCAGAGATTTGTACATCATTAGTGAAAGCAAGACTAGTTTAACATGAGAATGAATGATATGTGTAAAAAGTGTTTGAAGGAAGAGAGAATCTGTAAGTTTAAGAAACTGCAGTGAGAGGAGACACACATCCTGCAGACTGTATTGCAGTCAATGAGAACATGACAGGGACTCTCTATCAATTAAAGTTCAGATCTCAAAAACTATAAGTCCTATGTGAAATGTATTTACATTGTGAGAGAGAGGAGGCTTATGGCAACATATTGAGGCAAGATATGTGCTTGAGGAGTTAAAACTGTGGGAGTGACAGCAGTTTAGAAAAACATTTCTGCCCTAGAAATATCTGTGCTCTCCACTGTGCCTGATCACACTGGTGAGACCTGAAAATGTCTGAAAAACCCCTGATTTTGGGCTTAAATTGCTGAAAAACTACAAAAGGTATCACTAAACAATCTGATGACTTTGAAAATTCAAAGTTTTGTGAACATTTTACAGTTTGAATGGCGTCTGTACGATAAGGGACATCTGAGCAGTTGAGTGTCAAAGTGACCAAGGTTCCAACTCAGTTGGACGGTTCGTCCCATAGATTATAAATTTTGATGTTTTAAAAAATTATATAAAATCGCTAAAAACATGTTACATTTCAGAAAAATACAAGCACACATCTGCTGAATGAGATGCACAGATAGACAGTTGAATGGTTTTTATAGCACAAAGTATGCAGCAGTTGAAATGCCGCAAAAAACATACGGAAGATGGATAAGAATAAAGAGTGAGAAGAACAATGTGTGATTGCTGGAAGCAATGTCATCTCCGCAGTGTAAGAGGTTCAGGTGGCTCTGGCCTTGATATGTTTCTTTCATTACCTTATATTGAATATGTCAACATAAAGTAATGAAAGCTTGTACTTTCAAACATGGAAACTTTCTGTTTTTAACAACACTGTTGTACAGGATGTGGTTGCTAGCTATGTACACACCTATAATCAGAGTAAATAAATGTGCTGAATTTCTTCTTACATGGAAGCTGCCTTTCACCTACTAGATGTTATCATAGCGGAAGCCAGCACTTCCTTATCTCTCTCTCTGCTGACACTGGCCAAGAAACAGTCCAGCAATTAACTCACTGTAAAACCACAACTTGTTGTTTTTACACTTACATACAGGTTTTTAGCTATAGTATACAGCCAATACTCAATCTGCTTAAGTCAGTCCCAATACTAATGGAATTTGTACATCTATGAAACCAAAGCAAAAACAGATAATAATTATTGTGAAAATTTAAAGATGAATTCACAGAGAGCAAGCTGTCTTTCAGAGTTTTATTGTTCACATTTGCAAATGCAGCTCCCCTAGTTTACTAGGCTGAAGAGATACTGCAAAAGTTCAGTGCCAGTATTTGTACATATAGCTGCGTGCGTCACAAACATCCCATATTTGTCACCCTAATAGGTTTCTTTGAATTAATTCATCATGTCTCTAGGGAGTTTCTCTGGGTCTTCTGAGAATTAAGATTTATCTGCCTTTCCTCCCCGGACTCTCCCTCTCTGCATCTGTCTAATGAGAAGTAAAGTTATACACAGCTCACGTTTGATGCTACCTGTTAGGAACATTTTCACACAGGAAGCAGAGAGACAAAGTCTTGCAATGTGCTTTTGGCTATAAAGGCAGTATAAGATAATAACTTAAGATAATTACATAAGGGTATAAGTTTCCGTTTCAATAATATTTAATATTTATTACAGGTGTGTTTAGTTTCATCCTCATACTTATTAAAGATAGTCAGCTTTCTCTTCAGCTCGTCTCTCTCTTTCGTCACATTTATTGAAATGGCCTCAGTATCTGATGTTTCATCTTCAGTAGTGTCTGAGAGAGAGCAGAAAGATTTACACATTTCAGTTTATTACTGTAGTTGAACACTGAGGTTGTCTCAGGTTACCATCTTGGAAATGTCAGTGTACCAGGGGAGAGAAAACCCACACTGACATCATTTAACCTTTGGAAACTTAGCAGCAAACAAAATGTCAGGACATAAAACATAACAAGACACATTTTTTAATACTTTTCTGGAATTCTTTGACAACAGCTACTTTGGTCCAATTTTTAACACTTGTATAAGATATTTGTATATTTTAAAAAGGTATTACAAGAGAAACATTTGCATTAAAGTATAGAATTAACATGGACATGTTTATATTAGCAACACGTTAGCAACGGGATTTATCTAATAATGGAAATGTAAAAAGTTGGACTCATTGAAAAGTTCATCCAAATTGGCAGATGCCTTTACTGAATTTTAAAATAGCAGTTCAAGTGCCCATTATTTTTTTTATTTTTTATATTTTATTATTATTATACAAATCATTTATTTTACATTTTATTTCTTAGCGTATAATAAAGTGTGTGATGTCAATTTTAACTTTTTTCACAGCCAGATTGTGCCATGCAATTTATAATCAGTTCAAATTAGTAAGTATAATTATACAATTTACTCTGTACTTTGGATTGTACTTTGATATTGTTGAATGAAACACTTTGTATGAAATTCAAAGTTTGTACCGATAGTCCTGACAACTCAGAGGTCCAAATCGGAAAGCTGAGATGATATCTGTAGCCCACTGGACAACAAATACGTTTACAAGCCCAAAAAATATAAAAATGTACATTTTCAGCATGAACTCTTTTTTGATATTTTGCCTTTTTTGGACAGAGAAAGAGACAGACAGGAAACATGGGGAGAGACAGAGGGGTATGAAATGCAACTTAAGTCCCCTGCTGGAACTGAACCAGGGACACTGTGGTTACAACAAATGATTGTATGTACCTAAACCTTCAGGATACCAGGCACTCCATCATTTTATGTCTTATGTAAAACATCTTATGTGTTTTAATCAACAAAGTTATCCAGATGACTTAGTAAACCTGCTTCTTTTAAAAGACCTTTAAATATACAGTTTGGTACATTTGGTATTGATGGTGTGTCTTCCTCCTTACACTCAGTATGTACTGTAAACAGTGTGGTTTTCTGTTTTATCTCCAATATCTATGACACATTTGTGGTTTTCAGTCTGTAATTAGAGAACTTTCAGGTTGAGTCATTTTTGGGGTTATGATCTGTTTTGTTGGATTCTGTTATAATCTGCATGTATTTCATCTCTATAAAAAGTGTTTTGGTGGCATTTGTCAATATCAATCAAGATCCTTTTTAACAAATCAATAACTGATGGTGATCACTCAGAAGTCTGAGGACACTCACGTTAGAAGATGCTGTTGTTTAAAACACATGTAGGAAAAATATTTATATATATATAAAGAGGAATACAAGGGTAAAACGATCATAGAGGCTGTAATGTTAACAGAAATTAGTACATTTGACAAGCTTTGGAAATAATAATATTACATATAATATAATAAGTATAATAAGTATTATATTATATATATATTATATAATAAATATAATAAGTACCACATAAAAGGAGTGAACACAACAATGTTTAGACACAAAGAAATAAAACTGGATCTGTATCAACAGATTAAAAATAGATAAAAGCAATAGAAGGTAGATTATGAGATAGCAAGCACCAGCAAAAATTCAGTCACCCTTTGAGCTTAACCTGGAGTCTGGACTGTGGGAAGATACCAGAGACCCAAAGAAACCCACACAGACACACTGAGAATGTACAAAGTCCACAACGAAAGGCGACAGTGTTAAAAACTGAATCAACCTTGTACATAATTAGCAAGATTTTAAAAATGGATTTTGAAAGAAAACGACCAACCACCACACGACAACCAGTGCAAAGAAGTTAAAGTCACATTGTCCTCTACATTTGTATCAGTGATGGTAGACTAAATATTACAAACACTTTTCACAATAATGCAATACAATTCAACAGGGACACAACCTACAAAATGACAATGACGTTGAGTCAACACCTCTCAAAAACAGCTTCAACACAAACTAAACATTATAACCTTCATGAAGGGTGGATTTGTTGCTGGGCTGCTGTATTACTGCATAAGTTTCAGCTCTAGGTGGACCTAATAGACTTTTAGCCATGATTGTGGTTCCTGGATTTTATGGCACATGGACTCCTGCATCAATACTGTCTTTACATCAGGGACCACAATGGAAACAAGTGTCCTCCTGTCCACACTGACTGTGAAAAGATCCCTTCTTGACACATTTCCAATGTAAGCAATGAGAGACAAAATCCACACGTCCTCGTACTTTGTAAAAATTCATTCTTAAATTCAGCTGAAGTTAATATGAGCCACTGATCCTTTGCTAATCTGCAGTTTAGGGACAGTAACACAAAGAAAGAATGTCGTACTAAAAGATTGTAATTTTGGAAGATACTCACTTGCTGCAGATTACACAGGATTTTGTGGATTTTGTCACGTATTTTCTTACATTGAAATCACGTTAGGAAGAGATCTCCTCGGGGCCGTTACAGACAGGAGGAACAATGATGGCAAGTTAAAACTATTTCAACGTAGCCACACACACACACACACCTGACTACTGTTTTAAGATAGGCTTGAAAAATTGGTGGTTGGTTTCCCATCTGAAATAATTATTTTTTTCAATTCTCTTTTTTAATCTATAGAGTCAGATTGATTGAGATGGAGAAATGTATCAATATCTTTTTCTGGTAGAAAATCAATTATAAAATTGAACTTCTTCTCAGGATAAATTTCTTTAGTTCAATGCTTTTTTATCCACCTCCTGTTGGAGAAACTTCATTGCATAATCTCACTATATTTATGGAAAGAGAAAAGCTCAAGAATTATATTATTATTATTATATTAATTATACTTTCAGGCCTTCCAGTTTGTTCGATAATAAACTGGTTCAATTCTTTTAAGTTTATATATGTGAGACCAAGCACATATGTTTCACATGTACACATATTCTTTCTTCTCTTTATCAAAATTGAAAAAAAAAAGAGATTTTAAAAATTGTGGACCAATCCTTTAAGATATAATGCAGTGTGGGAGGTGACAGAATGAAGTTTAACCTGGTGAGACTCTGCACTGCCTGTCCCATTCTTATGATGACAACAAAACACTTTTATTTAGCGATAACATGTATTAGAAATGAATCAAAGTATGGATACATTACAGTCTATCATTTTCTAAACCAAGTTAGATATTTGTGTCTGATGCCACTTTGCCTGCAGCTTAGCAATGATCATGTTTCAGTGCTGTCTTTAGCTGAAAGTGGTAAATGAATTTTACCTTCATGTCTTAAACATACAGTAGTTATATATAGTAGTAGATGCCATGGTGGTGTGTAAGCTGAGTTAGAGAAACATTTTCTTTTCACAGATCCATAAATTTCTATGTCTACATGTTACATCATTCCAGCCGTGTTCGTTTCTGTAGAACATTGTTTCTACACAGTCTTCATTTTGTCCTTCATAATCGTTAGGCTCCCCAGAGAGCCAGAAGCTGAAAACAAACCCAAAGGAAATGAGGTTTTAATAAAGAACACAAACCATCAAACATTTAATGAACAGCAACACACAGAATGTGGCCAAGTTAAACTTAAAACAATGACAAATCAAAAATATTTCCCTAAAAACTGTTGACAATGTAGTCAGCTTATAAAAATCTAAAGTCTACTCAGCTGCTATTGTGATTTGAAAGAGGCTTTAGTTTCACTACAAAGATTGATTTAGTTTGAATGAATATTAATGTGTGAACCTTGTTGTCAGTGGAGTCCCATCCACCCATTTCCACGTCCCCTCTCTCTCACTGTCAGTCAATCCAATCCACATCGTCTTTGGGTTTCGATTTATGAATTCCTTGTTTTTAAAGAGACACATACAATAATCAATAAATATTTAACCAATTTCCGTCATTCTGTACCTTGATGAACTTGCATTCAATCAATATTTCACTCTTTCTGTGTCTGTGATAAACACTGATTCATCCATTAGTACACACACACACACACACACACACACACACACACAGACCTGTTCTTCTTCGCTGTTGACAACCACTAGGTCCGCCCCTCTTTGCAGACAGTCAGTTCTACTCTCATTCCAGGTTTTGATGTTCGAAGAAATATAATAGAAACTACCATTGAAATACACCCATCTTTGTTGGTCATGAACTGTAAACAACAAAAAAGGACAAATCCTTAATACGCCAGTAACAAGAATTAACAAATACATTTCCACTGAGGTATCAAAACTGCATCATATTATTCAGAGATATGTAAACAGGGATAATAAAGAAATCTATGCAAGAACAGAAAGATGATATATTACAGGCTTGGAGTCAAAGTGTTATAAATGTTTTATACAGTAGTAGAAATCTACAGAGTCATAACAAGAAAAGATAAGTTCTTAACTTTTCAAGTCTGTCCTAAAACAATAGTCAGGTGTCAGAATGAACATTGAAACATGTTTTTCTTGCTGTAATCATTCCTCCTGTTCATATGGGCAATTAAGAGATCTCTTCATAATGCACTTTCAATGTAAGTGATGGGGACAAAATCCACAGTCCTCCTTCCATGAAGATCTTTATTTAAAAATGTATGATATGAGGCTGCAGCTGCACAAATTAGTCAAATCAAGTCAAAATCTTTCAAAGTTACCGTTTTTTAGTGCCAAATTCCTTCTTTTTGTTACGATCCTTCCACTGCAGCTTAACAGGAAAACACTGTCCATCGAGACCCAAAGAGGGAAACTTAATTAAAAAAGACTGAAACTGTGGAAGATATCTGCTTCATTTGACTAACTCAGGTGACTGAAGCATCATATTATCTTAAGATAAACTTTTAAATACATCTTTGCTCAAACGAGGACTGTGGATTTTGTCCCCATCACTTACACTGTAAACATGTTTGGAGGGGATCTTCTAATAGTCAGTATGAACAGGAGGAATGATTACAGCGAGCAAAACCTGCTTCAATGTTCATTGGGTTCCTGGCTGTTGTTTTAAGAGAGACTTGAAAAACTGTGAACCCGTCCTTTAATATCTAACTTTGACAAATATGTAACACCCTAAATAAACAATGATTACATGATCAGTTAATAACAGATTTAAAGAGAATCAATCAGTTCAAATGTACATTATTGTCATTTGTTTATCAGCTATATCCCAATAAATCAACATCAGACCATCATTACTAATGACATTGGTTCATTTTTCTAACATTAACAGTCAATATTAGGATTTTTACCATATGAATAATATAAATAGTTGTCAACCATTCACAATAAGATTCACACCACTTTCACACTAGATGATGATGAAATCTGAGTTAAAATGATTTTTTTATCAATCAAATCAGATTTTTTTCCTTTACATCACACAACACATAATGCTGACATTGTTTCCAGAGCACGAGTAGTCGGCTGAGACAACAGCACATAACATGGCTGCATATCAATCTTCTCTGCTGCTCATGTTGTCAAGTGTGACAAATGGACTGCAAAACTTTTTGTGATTGCTTGGTGCAGTTTAATTTTCACACTTACCAAAGTCAGTCAGATTCTTCCTCAGCTCATCTCTCTCCTCAGTGAGGGTTTTAAAGCTGGCCTCAAGGTCCAGTGTCTTGTTATCTGAGAACAGAAAAAGTAATATGAAGCTGTCATACAACAGCATCAAAGCATGTCCACAAGTACAGAGATGATGTACTTTAAAACAATATGGAAATTGTGTAAAGTTTAATATTGTTAAACTGTACATAAACCATTCCCTCATACAAAGCCAAGGTGATATATGTGACTTTATATCTGCAAGACTAAAAGCAGAACATTTTGACTGGGGTTTAATTTTTACTTTGATGGCCAAAATGAAAAGCATGAACTAAAAGCTTTAATGTTACATCCTCTTTTTTCTCAGTGGTATAGTATCACACAAGCTTTGCATTAATTAAACAGACATCAGTTGTGTTACTGCTATTAAACTTTCTGATTGTTTCTGATTGTAAACTTTCCCATACATGTACCTCTGTCTTTAAAAGTCAGTCAACCACAAACTCTTATGTGCTGCCAAACAGAAGATAATATCAGAGACTGCAACGTAGCCTGAGAACACAAACTGAGGTGAGGTCTATGTTGTCATTGATCAAGTGATCTACACACTGATGAAAACATATGTAGACTGGAACATTTAAGAAGCAGTCAGAGCAAGTGATCGTGATCATCATAGCTTGTAATATAATATAATTTTTATTTAATTCAATAATTGGATGCCATTGATGCTCAACCATGAATGAATCACTGATGGCCAGTTGGCTGTTGCAAGAACAACTAACTCAGTGACACATTTCAGGAACTTATAAACTCTTGGTCCCAAACTGAACCCATGTACATCAGTGGATCATGATACCGGTCTTTCTGGCACTGACAACATTTAAATGGCAGCTTTCATCTGACATGAAGCATTTTCTAAATATTACACTTATACAACTTTGGATACAAGTCCTTGTTATTGGTGTAGTTCATCACTGTACTAACCACAGTCACTCAGGTTCTTCTTCAACGTGTCTCTTTCTTCGGTCAGGCGTTTGTAGCTGGTACTGTAAGAATGGTCTGAAAGAGAAGAAAGACTTTCATGCAAATTGTGCAATAAGTTGGCCATTTACAACAGAGAGATTACCATCAGTTGCAACAGAATTGCAGCATACCAAAACATAGGAGACACTTCATTTTAAAACTGAATTTCCATTTAATATATAAGCAGATTTACAGGCTGAAAATTCTGACATTGGTTTAATTTCTTAATGGTTATTTTGCTTTGTGATTCTAAAGGCCCACAAACTTGTATCTCTCTCTGACTGTCAGCCAAATACATTTTTTTCTGCAATACCAAACAGGACAGAACTTTTAGAAACTGCACACAGCTGCACAAATTCATCAAATCAAGTCAATTGTTACTGTTTTTTTAGTGCAAAATTCCCTCTTTTTGTTACGATCCTTCCACTGCAGCTGAACAGGAAAACACTGTCCATCGAGACCCAAAGATGAGGGAAACTTTTAATTAAAAAAGACTGAAACTGTGGAAGATATCTGCTTCATTTGACTAACTCAGGTGACTGAAGCATCATATTATCTTAAGATAAACTTTTAAATACATCTTTGCTCAAACGAGGACTGTGGATTTTGTCCCCATCACTTACACTGTAAACATGTTTGGAGGGGATCTTCTAATAGTCAGTATGAACAGGAGGAATGATTACAGCGAGCAAAACCTGCTTCAATGTTCATTTGGGTTCCTGGCTGTTGTTTTAAGAGAGACTTGAAAAACTGTGAACCCGTCCTTTAACATCTAACTTTGACAAATATGTAACACCCTAAATAAACAATGATTACATGATCAGTTAATAACAGATTTAAAGAGAATCAATCAGTTCAAATGTACATTATTGTCACTTGTTTATCAGCTATATCCCAATAAATCGACAACAGTCCATCATTACTAATGACATTGGTTTATTTTTTTAACATTAACAGTCAATATTAGGATTTTTACCATATAAATAATATAAATAGTTGTCAAATCATTCACATAAGATTCACACCACTTTCACACTAGATGATGATGAAATCTGAGTCAAATGATTTTTTTTATCAATCAAATCAGATTTTCCTTTACATCACACAACACATAATGCTGACATTGTTTCCAGAGCACAAGTAGTCGGCTGAGACAACAGCACATAACATGGCTGCATATCAATCTTCTCTGCCGCTCATGTTGTCAAGTGTGACAAATGGACTGCAAAACTTTTTGTGATTGCTTGGTGCAGTTTAATTTTCACACTTACCAAAGTCAGTCAGCTTCTTCTTCAGCTCATCTCTCTCCTCAGTGAGGGTTTTAAAGCTGGCCTCAAGGTCCAGTATCTTGTTATCTGAGAGCAGAAAGAGTATTATGAAGCTGTCATGCAACAGCATCAAAGCACGTCCACAAATAAAGAGATGATGTACTTTAAAACAATATGGAAATTGTGTTTTAACTTTTAATGAAAGGTAAAGTTTAATATTGTTATACCGTATATATAAACCATTCCCTCATACAAAGTCAAGGTGATATATGTGACTTTATATTCACAAGACTAAAAGCAGAACATTTTGATTTAGGATTAATCTTTACTTTGATGGCCGAAATTAATTACCTTGAAAAGCAGCTGGATTCACAAGATCACACAAGAATCCATCTTGTCAGGCTTCAAGTTCTGCACTTGCGTCCAAACCATCGATGGTTCAGACCAATCAGCATCCTATAAGGATTCTGGCGTGATCTTGTGATCTCGCAAATCCAGCTGCCTCGCAAGGTAGGACGATGACAGAGAGATAGTTCATCCAATCACCTGCTGAGATTACCATTAGTTGCAACAGAATTACAGCATGACCACGACATAAGAGACACTTCATTTTAAAACTGAATTTCCATTTAATATATAAGCAGATTTACAGGCTGAAAATTCTGACATTGGTTTAATGTCTTAATGGCCCAAAATGTGATCCAAACCCTTCTTACTTGATCTTACAGCTTTGTTGTAACAGTAGTTTTAATATTATTTTGCTTTGTGATTCTAAAGGCCCACAAACTTGTATCTCTCTCTGAATGTCAGCCAAACACATTTTTTTCTGCAATACCAAACAGGACAGAACTTTTAGAAACTGTTATGTTTGGACAGAAATATGTAACAGTACACACTTAACACTTTACAGTCTTATATATAATAATCAGATGGTGAATTTCAATGCAGGGTAGACACAGGGTGGACGTACAAATACAATTCAAAAGGACTCACAGAGAGCAAGACGCAGGGAAATGTTGAGAGCAGCTTGTAAGATACACAGGAGTCCAAGGCACACAACAACCACTCTGTACAATTTTCTCCCTGGGTGCAGAAATCACACAGACTCAGAGTAAAAATTTAATCAATTATTATTATTATTATTATTAATTATTTAATTTACTTAATTAATTATTTTGTTTAGAATTATTAAAATTTTCCTTGAATGGAAACAACAACAGTCATGTCCTGTTGACATGACTGTCAACAGGACAGATTACTTCAAGGATGACATTTATGTACTATTTTTTAAATTGTTTTTGCTACTCACATTACACACCATAGTCTATAATAAAAGTTTGTCTTACCATCCAACTTGACAGTAATAGCAGTACAGTCCTGTGCTTTGACTTTGGGTGGTGGAGCGTATTTCCAACATATAAAACTATTACTTGAAATAACATGACTGATGTAAATCATATTCACATCTGTGGTTGACTAAACTCTACTTGAGAGGTGCTTCTAATCTTTAATGAAATACATTGTAAGCAATATGTAATATATAAGCCTCTTTCACAACAGACATTTTGACTTGTCATAGCAGGAAAACCACAGGTGTTACTAACAATATTAACGATGTCTCAGTAAGTCATAACAGTGTGACAGTGAGCCAGCAGGCATAATATCAGGACCCTGAAACTGAAGCAGCTAAATGTAATTCAGCCATTGTTAATTTCATTATGTACACCTGTGCTTTTTCTACTGCCACATGTAAAACTGTCCTCAGTGAAAAAGGCTGATGGGAGCTTTTTCTCCGTCTTCATGTGCCCCCCACACATCAGTGTCCTTGACAACTGCCTGTGTATGTTCGCCTTGGAGAAGTTCTCCTCTGAACGCCGTTTTGATGACACGCAAGTGCGGTCTTTAGTGGGAGTCACGCATTTGGGATTAATAAATTCAAATGAATGTGCCTCTAAGTAAGAATTGAGATTAGTATTTATTGAGATTAATTAAAATGAACATGTGGTAATGATGGAAACTTTATGCCTTCAAACATTTGATCAAGTGTTTGTAAAATTATGAAGAAATGTTCAAACAGGTTTAGAAATACAATAACAAATTATTGCTGATGATAGCCTGAATCTTCTTTTTCATCTTCCTCATCTTTGGTGCAAATACTTTGATATGAAGAAGTAGTAGTAGTCATACTAGTAGTAATAGTACTAGTAGTAGTAGTAGTCGTAGTATTAGTAGTCATAATAGTAGTAGTAATAGTACTATAGCAACAATTCAAAGATTAAATTTGTGAAAATTTGTCATAATTTAGTGATTTGAACTACAGCTCTGAAAGTTTCTGAGGAGATAGGCAGGCCCCTTCATGTCATTGTGTATAAAGTGAGGGACCATCAAATAATTGACTCAAACAGATTGTATACCACATACTACAAGTGAAATAAGAAGGTAGAAAAAAAATATATGTAAGGTCAACACAGTTACTGAATAAATTACACGTTATTAAAACAGATCTATACATTATTTTATGCATTATAAAATGAACTCTCACAAACACATAACTATCAAACTTTGCATTTCATGTTTACATTTTTATATTGTAAATAGAAAAGATGAATGTTTACAATATGATTACAATATTTGCCCCTAAGGTTAAAACTGAGAATAAAGATGTTTGTTTAGTTATAAGATTTCTGTCTCACCAGGCTCTGCAGCAGCCATCATTTCATCGTCTTCAACGTTGTGGCTCAGCACCAAATTTTATCTACTTGGGTTAGACAAATATGTATGACGATGTTTCGATGTTAACTGCTTCCTCTTTTCTATTTTTTTTCTCTGCTTCTGCAGCCACACAGGTTTGGTCTCAACTTCCACCTTTATTTGTTCCCACAGGGCAATTGGTTTTGCAGCAAGACATAGATACAAGATGATAAAATACATAATATAATACATAATATAATATAAGTTTTGGTCTTCCTTATTTGCCATTCTTCCTCAACATAAACTTCTCCATATAACGGACTTTGACTGCTGCTCTGGCAGTCAGAGCAAACCACGTAACACTATGTATTCATGGTGTATAAATACACTCATGCTGAGGGAAAGCCACACGAGGGTTTCTTGTAAGTGTTACTGTCATAGAAAGTCGTACATGTTGGTCATCACCTTTTAGAACTCTTTAGTGGAGATCAAGTCAAGTTTCTGGATGAGAATTTAAAATGAGTCACAGTCAGCAGCAGATGATAGTTGGAGAATTAATATGACAGGTCAGTGGTGGTAGATAAAAACTGGCAGGGATTAACAAATATTGATCTATTGCCACTTTTATTTTTTTTACTTTATATGGCAAGTAAGTCTTTTATGAGTGGTGGACATGGACTTTACAGAAACTCTGCTGTGTTTTCCTGCATCTTCTTTTAAGGATACAGACGTCCTCTTTTTCCAAGGAGATGATTTGACAAGATTTCACTGTTTGAGGTGTTAAAGGGGCAACTGTATCCAGTGCAGCCAAAGCTTATCGCTATATTTCTTAAAACTAAATGGCTCAGGTTGTTATCTAAATAAAAGGACAAATGATCCCTTACATTGTCAAAATGAAGGCATAATCATATGTTTATTTAATCTATGTTTATTGAACACATGAAAACTCACTGAGAGGTCATTGACTGTAAGAAGCTTGCACTTGCATGATCACAGTGGTTACTTGTCACAGGCAGGGCTCACTTGAAATGTGTAAGATTTTGGTGGTTAAAGCCCCAAGTCTTCCTTGGTAAGTACCTAGGAGAGTGACTTCCAGTTGATGTTTAAGACATTTACACATTTAAAAAGTATGTTTATATGTATCTGAATCACATTACAGATAATACATTACAGCCATTATTTTCTACAACCAAAGCAGTGAACTTATGGCTGGATATTTGAATCTATGCAGCAATAACTTTTCTGGCTCGGTCCTCATTAAGCTGACTAAATGTGAAAACAGGGTTTACAAGTGAAATGTAATGAAAAAGACACATTTTCAGTTGTAGTCAGGTTAGTGTGGATGTGATATCAGCACTGCTTTAGTTTAACTGAAATTGAGAAATGTATCTTTTTGTCCTGATATTGCCTGCTGGGTTTGGATGCACAGCTACAGAGAGGCTTTCTTTTCACAAATCCAGAAGTGTGAAACTTGACATCCTTCATCATTCCAGCTCTTTTCCAAATCATAATACTTTATTTCCACACAATCTTTCTTTCCAAGACCAGGGAACCCAACGGATATGAAGGCAAAACTGAAGACTGTGTAGAAATAAGGCTCCATGACAAGAAAAACAGCTGGAATGATATAGCATGTAAAGATCAAAACTTCTGGATCTGTGAAAAGATGGTGTCTCTGTAACGCAAGCTTGAAAGTCCCTTAGAGGAGAATGATGTAATAACTTCACTGCAGCAGACGCTAATTTCTTATTTTATGAACACAGCTGTAATGCTTGCCTGAATACACTGCCTTGCTTGTATGGTTAGCCATCAGAAGCTTGAAAAACAAAAGTGTTGGTCCTGATGGGATTCCAACAGAGGTCCTAACGCATGGGGGGTACCTCCTCACATGCCGCCTGCACCTTCTGATCACAAATGTTTAGCAATCTGAGATGATCCCACAAGAGTGGAAGCATGCCAAGATTGTGATCATCTAACAAATAGAAGGGTAAAAGTTGTTGGAAAGGTGCTGGCAAAGGTCATGGTCAACAGACTGGTGGAGCACATCTCTGAAAATGCCCTTCTAGAAACACAATGTGGCTTTAGGAAAGGCAGATGTACCACCAACATGATCTTTGTCATACGACAAATTTAAGAGAAATACCGCAAGCAGAGGAAAGATTTCCATGTTACCTTCATTGAACTCTCTCAATCAATCAATTTTTATTTATATAGCGCCATATCACAACAGAAGTCATCTCAAGGCACTTTTCACATAGAGCAGGTCAAGACCGTACTCTTTAATATACAGAGACCCAACAGTTCCCCCATGAACAAGCACTTGGCGACAGTGGTAAGGAAAAACTCCCCTTTAACGGGTAGAAACCTCAAGCAGACCCCGGCTCTTGGTGGGCGGCCATCTGCTTTGACCGGTTGGGTTGAGAGAGAGAAAGAGAGAGGGAAAGGGGGAGGGGGGACAGAAGAAAAAAATCACAACAACAACAACAACAAGCACGAGCAGCAACAGCCAGGGAAGGATGCCATCAGGACTGTGAAGGACCGCGAAGGTTCGGCCCGGAACTCAGCTTTTCCTGTGAGAAGAGAAAGCACAAAAAAAAAAAAACTCCGGGGAAGAAGCAAAGTTAGTGACATGCATTGATGTTACATGAATGCATACAGATGGAGAGGAGGAGGAGGAGGAGAGAGGAGCTCAGTGCATCATGGGAAGTCCCCCAGCAGTCTAGGCCTATAGCAGCATAACTAAGGGCTGATCCAAGGCGAGCCTGGTCAGCCCTAACTATAAGCTTTATCAAAAAGGAAAGTTTTAAGCCTACTCTTAAACATAGAGAGGGTGTGTGCACCCCGGACTGAATCCGGTAGATGGTTCCATAGAAGAGGAGCCTGATAGCTGAAGGCTCTGCCTCCCATTCTACTTTTAGAGAATGTAGGGACCACCAGTAAGCCTGCATACTGAGAGCGCAGTGTTCTAGTGGGATAAAGCTCTCTAAAGCTTTTGACACCATAAATCAGACACTGCCATGGAAACAACTCTCCAAAATTGGAGTAGCACCCAAGTTCCTCTCCATCCTCCAACATCAACACCTGAACCAACATCAGAGCCTTTCTATGTGAAAGCAGGGGTAAAACAAGGCTCTTCCATCACGAGGAACACAGATGGAGTCCAATGAATACTGGCTGAATGGAAACCTTTTAAATGTCTGATGGCTTCATGCAAGAAGGTATAAACTTGCCAGGTATATCAAGGTAAATCAAGTACGCCATATGCTGGGAGCATACCTAGTGGACTTCTGGTAATTTTGTGGCCAGGCTTGCCTGGTGCACCTGTGGCACACAAATGGATTTTCTCAGAGAAGCTTGTTGTTGTCTGGGTCATAAAGCAGCTCAAATATGCGGCCAAGAGCAGATGATGTCTCTTTTTAAGTTAAATTCATATTGACGATATTGATGATCCAGCAATCACCATTTGTTCTGTGCATATAGTTTGCAATTTTACTTGTCGTCACAATCCATCTGTAGTTCAAGCCGCAGTGATATATATAAAATGAAAGGAATTATTCTAAAAGTTTAAATCTCATTTGACTCTAAAACTATGAGTTAAAATGACTGCTATTCATAATATAGCAACATAAACCTGATCCTGAAAAAAATAAATTGGGATTTTAAACGCACAATATGTAATTTCTGCTGCTAGGGGTCTCTCAATCAAAACAATAACAAGAGACGGAGTTTGATGACATTGTGAAGTAGCATAGGATCATTGGAGTTATTGTCTTCATTGTTAAACAACCAGCTTCTCCAAGTTAGGATTACTTCAGTATTCATAATTCAGGATATTTTTACCAGGAGCTGAATGTCCGCAGAGGTTTCCCCCACTCCAAAACAAACAGACCCGGTTAAAACACTGAGTAAAGCAGTTTCACATAAAAAATAAGTGTTTATCCAACGCAGTCCAGCGGGCACAGGTTGTCTGGGAGAGGCTGCTAGCTGAACTGCTGCTAACGTTTGCTCAGCTTGTTCCTCCAATAACTTAAGATCCAGATGTCCGATGACTAAAATCCCTCATCCAGTTAAAAGATATAGTTAAAAACGACCAAGATCGAAAAAGTTTATCGTGAAAATGTGGCTTAAAACTGAATAAAAGTCAATTTATGACACCATTGTGGTGGACAACCACAACACCCACGTGTTACCTTGTATATCAATGTAGCATATCAATCCACATTTTAGATAATAATGTTAAGCTAGAGAGGAATTGACTTACGGTACATGATAGAGATGTAAAGCAACTTTGTACATGAGAGCAATATAATGAGGAGCACTGCAGTGAGCAGGTATCAAACACACAACCTTGTCCTCTAAGGTGAAGCTGATCAGAGAGCAGTGTTCTAAACCACTGAGCCAACAGACATTCACAGAAATGAGAGGAAAAAATCTCCATTTTGATGATGAAAATGTATTTGTCTCAAACTAGAGCTTGAGGCCCAGAGATTTGTACATCATTAGTGAAAGCAAGACTAGTTTAACATGAGAATGAATGATATGTGTAAAAAGTGTTTGAAGGAAGAGAGAATCTGTAAGTTTAAGAAACTGCAGTGAGATAAGACACACATCCTGCAGACTGTATTGCAGTCAATGAGAACATGACAGGGACTCTCTATCAATTAAGGTTCAGATCTCAAAAACTATAAGTCCTATGTGAAATGTATTTACATTTTGAGAGAGAGGAGGCTTGTGGCAACATACTGAGGCAAGATATGTGCTTGAGGAGTTAAAACTGTGGGAGTGACAGCAGTTTAGAAAAACATTTCTGCCCTAAAAATATCTGTGCTCTCCACTGTGCCTGATCACACTGGTGATACCTGAAAATGTCAGAAAAATACAAGCACACATCTGCTGAATGAGATGCACAGATAGACAGTTGAATGGTTTTTATAGCACAAAGTATGCAGCAGTTGAAATGCCGCAAAAAACATACGGAAGATGGAATAAGAATAAAGAGTGAGAAGAACAATGTGTGATTGCTGGAAGCAATGTCATCTCCGCAGTGTAAGAGGTTCAGGTGGCTCTGGCCTTGATACGTTTCTTTCATTACCTTATATTGAATATGTCAACATAAAGTAATGAAAGCTTGTACTTTCAAACATGGAAACTTTCTGTTTTTAACAACACTGTTGTACAGGATGTGGTTGCTAGCTATGTACACACCTATAATCAGAGTAAATAAATGTGCTGAATTTCTTCTTACATGGAAGCTGCCTTTCACCTACTAGATGTTATCACAGCGGAAGCCAGCACTTCCTTATCTCTCTCTCTGCTGACACTGGCCAAGAAACAGTCCAGCAATTTACTCACTGTAAAACCACAACTTGTTGTTTTTACACTTACATACAGGTTTTTAGCTATAGTAAACAGCCAATACTCAATCTGCTTAAGTCAGTCCCAATACTAATGGAATTTGTACATCTATGAAACCAAAGCAAAAACAGATAATAATTATTGTGGAAATTTAAAGATGAATTCACAGAGAGCAAGCTGTCTTTCAGAGTTTTATTGTTCACATTTGCAAATGCAGCTCCCCTAGTTTACTAGGCTTAAGAGATACTGTAAAAGTTCAGTGCCAGTATTTGTACATAGAGCTGCGTGTGCCACAAACATCCCATATTTGTCACCCTAATAGGTTTCTTTGAATTAATTCATCATGTCTCTAGGGAGTTTCTCTGGGTCTTCTGAGAATTAAGATTTATCTGCCTTTCCTCACTGGACTTTCCCTCTCTGCCTCTGTCTAATGAGAAGTAAAGTTATGCACAGCTCACGTTTGATGCTACCTGTTAGGAACATTTTCACACAGGAAGCAGAGAGACAAAGTCTTACAATTTGCTTTTGGCTATAAAGGCAGTATAAGATAATAACTTAAGATAATTACATAAGGGTATAAGTTTCCGTTTCAATAATATTTCATATTTATTACAGGTGTGTTTAGTTTCATCCTCATACTTACTAAAGATAGTCAGCTTTCTCTTTAGCTCGTCTCTCTTTCGTCACATTTTTTGAAATGGCCTCAGTATCTGATGTTTCATCTTCAGAAGTGTCTGAGAGAGAGCAGAAAGATTTACACATTTCAGTTTATTACTGTAGTTGAACACTGAGGTTGTCTCAGGTTACCATCTTGGAAATGTCAGTGTACCAGGGGAGAGAAAACCCACACTGACATCATTTAACCTTTGGAAACTTAGCAGCAAACAAAATGTCAGGACATAAAACATAACAAGACACATTTTTTAATACTTTTCTGGAATTCTTTGACAACAGCTACTTTGGTCCAATTTTTAACACTTGTATAAGATATTTGTATATTTTAAAAAGGTGTTACAAGAGAAACATTTGCATTAAAGTATAGAATTAACATGGACATGTTTATATTAGCAACATGTTAGCAATGGGATTTATCTAATAATGGAAATGTAAAAAGTTGGACTCATTGAAAAGTTCATCCAAATTGGCAGATGCCTTTACTGAATTTTAAAATAGCAGTTCAAGTGCCCATTATTATTTTTATTTTTTATGTTTTATTATTATTATACAAATCAAGACATTTTATATCTTAACGTATAATAAAGTGTATGATGTCAATTTTAACTTTGCTTGTATGTTTTTTTTCACAGCCAGGTTGTGCCATGCAATTTATAATCAGTTCAAATTAGTAACTATAATAATACAATTTGCTCTGTACTTTGGATTGTACTTTGATATTGTTGAATGAAACACTTGAAATTGTGTGACATTGTATGAAATTGTACCGATAGTCCTGACAACTCAGAGGTCCAAATCGGAAAGCTGAGATGATATCTGTAGCCCACTGGACAACAAATACGTTTACAAGCCCAAAAAATATAAAAATGTACATTTTCAGCATGAACTCTTTTCTGTTATTTTGCCTTTTTTGGACAGAGAAAGAGACAGACAGGAAACATGGGGAGAGACAGAGGGGTATGAAATGCAACTTAAGTCCCCGGCTGGAACTGAACCAGGGACACTGTGGTTACAGCAAATGATTGTATGTACCTAAACCTCCAGGATACCAGGCACTCCATCATCTTTGTTGTATATAATCTCAGCTGACTTAATGTCCTTTAGATTATTGTTTTTCTTTCAGTACATTATGACTGTGTTGGTTACACAGTAATTTACTGTCATTCCTACTAAATTAATATCTATAACTACAGCATCAACCTATTAATCATAGATAAGTTTGTTTATTATTTGTGAATAATAAACCACATGCTCCTGACGAGTAATTGATAGTTAACATTAATAAAGCATACATAATGCACACTTTACTTTACAGGGAAATAAATAGTTAACATCTGTGTATTTATTAGTTCATGATTCAAGTTTACTAAGTTATCAGGATAACTTGGAGTCGTCCTTTGAACAAACCCTTTTAGTTAGTTATCCAGATGACTCAGTAAACCTGCTTCCTAAAGACCTTTAAATATACAGTTTGGTACATTTGGTATTGATGGTGCGTCTTCCTCCTTACACTCAGTATGTACTGTAAACAGTGTGGTTTTCTGTTTTATCTCCAATATCTATGACACATTTGTGGTTTTCAGTCTGTAATTAGAGAACTTTCAGGTTGAGTCATTTTTGGGGTTATGATCTGTTTTGTTGGATTCTGTTATAATCTGCATGTATTTCATCTCTATAAAAAGTGTTTTGGTGGCATTTGTCAATATCAATCAAGATCCTTTTTAACATATCAATAACTGATGGTGATCACTCAGAAGTCTGAGGACACTCAGGTTAGAAGATGCTGTTGTTTAAAACACATGTAGGAAAAATATTTATTCATATATAAAGAGGAATACAAGGGTAAAACGATCATAGAGGCTGTAATGTTAACAGAAATTAGTACATTTGACAAGCTTTAGAAATAATAATATTACATATAATATAATAAGTATAATAAGTATTATATTATATATATATATTATATAATAAGTATAATAAGTACCACATAAAAGGAGTGAACACAACAATGTTTAGACACATAGAAATAAAACTGGATCTGTATCAACAGATTAAAAATAGATAAAAGCAATAGAAGGTAGATTATGAGATAGCAAGCACCAGCAAAAATTCAGTCACCCTTTGAGCTTAACCTGGAGTCTGGACTGTGGGAAGATACCAGAGACCCAAAGAAACCCACACAGACACACTGAGAATGTACAAAGTCCACAACGAAAGGCGACAGTGTTAAAAACTGAATCAACCTTGTACATAATTAGTAAGATTTTATTTTTATTTTTAAATGGATTTTTGAAAGAAAACGACAACGAGTGCAAAGAAGTTGAAGTCACATTGTCCTCTACATTTGTATCAACGATGGTAGACTAAATATTACAAACACTTTTCACAATAATGTAATACAATTCAACAGGGACACAACCTACAAAATGACCATGATGTTGAGTCAACACCTCTCAAAAACAGCTTCAACACAAACTAAACATTATAACTTTCATGAAGGGTGGATTTGTTGCTGGGCTGCTGTATTACTGCATAAGTTTCAGCTCTAGGTGGACCTAATACACTTTTAGCCATGATTGTGGTTCCTGGATTTTTTGGCACCTGGACTCCTGCATCAATACTGTCTTTACATCAGGGACCACAATGGAAACAAGTGTCCTCCTGTCCACACTGACTGTGAAAAGATCCCTTCTTGACACATTTCCAATGTAAGCAATGGGAGACAAAATCCACACGTCCTCGTACTTTGTAAAAATTCATTCTTAAATTCAGCTGAAGTTAATATGAGCCACTGATCCTTTGCTAATCTGCAGTTTAGGGACAGTAACACAAAGAAAGAATGTCCTCCTAAAAGATTGTAACTTTGGAAGATACTCACTTGCTGCAGATTACACAGGATTTTGTGGATTTTGTCCACTATTTTCTTACATTGAAATCACGTTAGGAAGAGATCTCCTCGGGGCCGTTACAGACAGGAGGAACGATGACGGCAAGTTAAAACTGTTTCAACGTAGCCACACACACACACCTGACTACTGTTTTAAGATAGGCTTGAAAAATTGGTGGTTGGTTTCCCATCTGAAATAATTATTTTTAATTCTCTTTTTTAATCTATAGAGTCAGATTGAGTGAGATGGAGAAATTTATCAATATCTTTTTCTGGTAGAAAATCGATTATAAAATTGAACTTCTTCTCAGGATAAATTTCTTTAGTTCAATGCTTTTTTATCCACCTCCTGTTGGAGAAACTTCATTGCATAATCTCACTATATTTATGGAAAGAGAAAAGGTCAAGAATTATATTATTATTATTATTATATTAATTATACTTTCAGGCCTTCCAGTTTGTTCGATAATAAACTGGTTCAATTCTTTTAAGTTTATATATGTGAGACTAAGCACATATGTTTCACATGTACACATTTTCTTTCTTCTCTTTATCAAAATTGAAAAAAAAAGAGATTTTAAAAATTGTGGACCTATCCTTTAAGATATAGTGCAGTGTGGGAGGTGACAGAATGAAGTTTAACCTGGTGAGACTCTGCGCTGTCTGTCCCATTCTTATGATGACAACAAAACACTTTTATTCAGCAATAGTATGTATTAGAAATTAATCAAAGTATGGATACATTACAGTCTATCATTTTCTAAACAAATTTGGATATTTGTGTCTGATGTCGCTTTGCCTGCAGCTTAGCAATGATCATGTTTCAGTGCTGTCTTTAGCTGAAAGTGGTAAATGAATCTTATCTTCATGTCTTAAACATACAGTAGTTATATATAGTAGTAGATGCCATGGTGGTGTGTAAGCTGAGTTAGAGAGACATTTTCTTTTCACAGATCCATAGCTTTCTATGTCCACATATTGCATCATTCCAGCCGCTTTCCTCATTGTCGAATCTTGTTTCTACACAGTCTTCATTTTGTCCTTCATAATCGTTAGGCTCCCCAGAGTGCCAGAAGCTGAAAACAAACCCAAAGGAAATGAGGTTTTAATAAAGAACACAAACCATCAAACATTTAATGAACAGCAACACACAGAATGTGGCCAAGTTAAACTTAAAACGATGACAAATCAAAATTATTTCCCTAAAAACTGTTGACAATGTAGTCAGCTTATAAAAATCTAAAGTCTACTCAGCTGCTATTGTGATTTGAAAGAGGCTTTAGTTTCACTACAAAGATTGATTTAGTTTGAATGAATATTAATGTGTGAACCTTGTTGTCAGTAGAGTCCCATCCACCCATTTCCACGTCCCCTCTCTCTCACGGTCAGTCAGTCCAATCCATATCCTCGTTTGGTATCGATTTATGAATGCCTTGTTTTTAAAGAGAAACACACAACAATCAATAAATATTTAACCAATTTCCGTCATCCTGTACCTTGATGAACTTGCATTCAATCAATATTTCACTCTTTCTGTGTCTGTGATAAACACTGATTAATCCATTAGTATACACACACACACACACACACACACACACACACACACGCAGACACAGACCTGTTCGTCTCTGCTGTTGACAACCACTAGGTCCATCCCTCTTTGCAGACAGTCATTTCTACTCTCATGCCAGGTTTTCATGTTCGAAGAAATATAATAGAAACTACCGCTGAAATACACCCATCCTTTTTGGGAGTAGTGAACTGTGAGCAAAAAAAAAGGACAAATCCTTAATACGCCAGTAACAAGAATTAACAAATTTCCTCTGGGGTATCAAAACTGCATCATATTATTCAGAAATATGTAAACAGGGATAATAAAGAAATCTATGCAAGAACAGAAAGATGATATATTACAGGCTTGGAGTCAAAGTGTTATAAATGTTTTATACAGTAGTAGAAATCTACAGAGTCATAACAAGAAAAGATAAGTTCTTAACTTTTCAAGTCTGTCCTAAAACAATAGTCAGGTGTCAGAATGAACATTGAAACATGTTTTTCTTGCTGTAATCATTCCTCCTGTTCATATTGGCAATTAAGAGATCTCTTCATAATGCACTTTCAATGTAAGTGATGGGGACAAAATCCACAGTCCTCCTTCCATGAAGATCTTTATTTAAAAATGTATGATATGAGGCTGCAGCTGCATAAATTAGTCAAATCAAGTCAAAATCTTTCAAAGTTACCATTTTTTTCGTGCCAAATTTGTTCTTTTTGTTACGATCCTTCCGCTGCAGCTGAACAGGAAAACACTGTCCATCGAGACCCAAAGAGGGAAACTTTTAATTAAAAAAGACTGAAACTGTGGAAGATATCTGCTTCATTTGACTAACTCAGGTGACTGAAGCATCATATTATCTTCAGATAAACTTTTAAATACATCTTTGCTCAAACGAAGACTGTGGATTTTGTCCCCATCACTTACACTGTAAACACGTTTGGAGGGGATCTTCTAATAGTCAGTGTGAACAGGAGGAATGATTACAGCGAGCAAAACCTGCTTCATTTGGGTTCCTGGCTGTTGTTTTAAGAGAGACTTGAAAAACTGTGAACCCGTCCTTTAACATCTAACTTTGACAAATATGTCACACCCTAAATAAACAATGATTACATGATCAGTTAATAACAGATTTGAAGAGAATCAATCAGTTCAAATGTATATTATTGTCATTTGTTTATGAGCTATATCCCAATAAATCGACAACAGTCCATCATTACTAATGACATTGGTTTATTTTTTTAACATTAATAGTCAATATTAGGATTTTTACCATATAAATAATATAAATAGTTGTCAATCATTCACAATAAGATTCACACCACTTTCACACTAGGTGATGATGAAATCTGAGTCAAATGATTTTTTTATCAATCAAATCAGATTTTTTTCCTTTACATCACACAACACATAATGCTGACATTGTTTCCAGAGAACGAGTAGTCGGCTGAGACAACAGCACATAACATGGCTGCATATCAATCTTCTCTGCCGCTCATGTTGTCAAGTGTGACAAATGGACTGCAAAACTTTTTGTGATTGCTTGGTGCAGTTTAATTTTCACACTTACCAAAGTCAGTCCACTTCTTCTTCAGCTCATCTCTCTCCTCAGGGAGGGTGTTAAAGTTGGCCTCAAGGTTCAGTGTCTTGTTATCTGAGAGCAGAAAGAGTAATATGAAGCTGTCATGCAACAGCATCAAAGCATGTCCACAAGTACAGAGATGATGTACTTTAAAACAATATGGAAATTGTGTTATACTCAAGCGGCAACCTCTGGGGCTGAAAAATGAAGCCAATGGGAAAGTGCCAAAAACTGCAGTTCCTTGAATGGCCACTTGAGGCTCCAAAAGCGAGTCAATCTCCATAGACAACCATGTTAAAATGACCAACTTTACAGCAGAAATAAACATGTTTACAGCCTGGTACAAAAAATGGTTTTGGTCTCTATAGCTAACTTACCCTTTCATGACAACTGTACGGGGGTGAATTTTTTTATAACTCACCTGTTTAAATTCATTAAGTCGTAAAGTTATACAGGTTGCTAGCTGCTAGGTGGCTTGTTTCATTCAGCCGCCCACTTTGATCTTCAAAACTGCTCTTCAGAAACCAATGGGTGACGTCACGGTAGCTACGTCCATATTTTTTACAGGCTATGGTTTTAATATATTAATGATAGGTGGTTTAATATAGTTGTACTGTTCATAAACCATTCCCTCATACAAAGCCAAGGTGATATGTGTGACTTGCAGAACATTTTGACTTGGGATTAATTTTTTACTTTGATGGCCAAAATTAATAGCATGAACTAAAAGCTTTAATGTTCCATCCTCTTCTTTCTCAGTGGTATAGTATCACACAAGCTTTGCATTAATTAAACAGCCATCAGTTGTGTTACTGCTATTAAACTTTCTGATTGTTTCTGATTGTAAACTTTCCCATACATGTACCTCTGTCTTTAAAAGCCAGTCAACCACAAACTCTTATGTGCTGCCAAACAGAAGATAATATCAGAGACTGCAACGTAGCCGGAGAACACAAACTGAGGTGAGGTCTATGTTATCATTGATCAAGTGATCTACACACTGATGAAAATATATGAAGACTGGAACATTTAGGAAGCAGTCAGAGCAAGTGATTGTGATCATCATAGCTTGTAATATAATATAATTTTTATTTAATTCAATAATTGGATGCCATTGATGCTCAACCATGAATGAATCACTGATGGCCAGTTGGCTGTTGCAAGAGCAACTAACTCAGTGACACATTTCAGGAACTTTAAAACTCTTGGTCCCAAACTGAACCCATGTACATCAGTGGATCATGATACCGGTCTTTCTGGCACTGACAACATTTAAATGGCAGCTTTCATCTGACATGAAGCATTTTCTAAATATTACACTTATACAACTTCGGATACAAGTCCTTGTTATTGGTGTAGTTCATCACTGTACTAACCAAAGTCACTCAAGTTCCTCTTCAACGTGTCTCTTTCTGCAGTCAGGCGTTTGCAGCTGGTATTGTCAAAATGGTCTGAAAGAGAAGAAAGACTTTCATGCAAATTGTGCAATAAGTTGGCCATTTACAACAGAGAGATTACCATCAGTTGCAACAGAATTACAACATGACCACAACATAGGAGACACTTCATGTTAAAACTGAATTTCCATTTAATATATAAGCAGATTTACAGGCTGAACATTCTGACATTGGTTTAATGTCTTAACGGCCCAAAATGTGATCCAAACCCTTCTTACTTGATCTTACAGCTTTGTTGTAACAGTAATTTTAATATTATTTTGCTTTTTGATTATAAAGGCCCACAAACTTGTATCTCTCTCTGAATGTCAGCCAAACACATTTTTCTCTGCAATACCAAACAGGACAGAACTTTTAGAAACTGTTATGTTTGGAAAGAAATATGTAACAGTATACACTTAACACTTATCTGTCTTATATATAATAATCAGATGGTGAACTTCAATGCAGGGGAGACACAGGGTGGACGTACAAACACAATTCAAAAGGACTCACAGAGAGCAAGACGCAGGGAAACGTTGAGAGCAGCTTGTAAGATACACAGGAGTCCAAAGCTCAAAACAACCCCTCTGTACGGTTTTCTCCCTGGGTGCAGAAATCACACAGACTCAGAGTAATTATTACGTTTCTCAGCCTAACGATAGAGTTCTTTTAAACATGACAATGGAAAACAATTGTGAAGCTGAAACCCGAGTGCTTTGGCTAATAAATATTTTAATTCATTAAATTTAATTAATTCTTATGAATATTATTATTAAATATTTAATTTAATTAATTAAACATTTTTTTTGAATTATTAAAATTTTCCTTGAATCGAAAAATGATGACTGTCAACAGGACAGATTACTTCAAGGATGACATTTATGTACTATTTTTTAAATTGTTTTTTTACTCACATTACACACCATAGTCTATAATAAAAGTTTGTCTTACCAACCAACTTCAGAGTGATAGCAGGTTACAGTCCTGTGCTTTGACTTTGGGTGGTGGAGCATATTTCCAACATATAAAACTATTACTTGAAATAACATGACTGATATAAATCATATTCACATCTGTGGTTGACTAAACTCTATTTGAGAGGTGCTTCTGATCTTTAATGAAATACATTGTAAGCAATATGTAATATATAAGCCTCTTTCACAACAGACATTTTGACTTGTCATAGCAGAAAAACCACAGGTGTTACTAATAATATTAACGATGCCTCAGTAAGTCATGACAGTGTGACAGTGAGCCAGCAGGCACAATATCAGGACCCTGAAACTGAAGCAGCTAAATGTAATTCAGCCATTGTTAATTTCATTATTTACACCTGTGCTTTTTCTACTGCCACATGTAAAACTGTCTTCAGTGAAAAAGGCTGATGGGAGCTTTTTCTCCGTCTTCATGTGCCCCCCACACATCAGTGTCCTTGACAACTGCCTGTGTATGTTCGCCTCGGAGAAGTTCTCCTCTGAACGCCATTTTGATGACACACAAGCGCGGTCTTTAGTGGGAGTCACGCATTGCACTACAGTATGTGGCATTATTACAAAAAAAAGTATAAAAAATAACTTGGGATTTATAAATTCAAATGAATGTGCCTCTAAGTAAGAATTGAGATTAGTATTTATTGAGATTAATTAAAATGAACATGTAGTAATGATGGAAACTTTATGCCTTCAAATATTTGATCAAGTATTTCTAAAATTATGAAGAAATGTTCAAACAGGTTTAGAAATACAATAACAAATTATTGCTGATGATAGCCTGAATCTTCTTTTTCATCTTCCTCATCTTTGGTGCAAATACTTTGATATGAAGTAGTAGTAGTAGTAGTAGTAGTAGTAGTAGTAGTAGTACTATTGGTAGTCGTAGTAGTAGTAGTCGTAGTAGTAGTAGTCGTAATAGTAGTAGTAATAGTACTATAGCAACAATTCAAAGATTAAATTTGTGAAAATTTGTCATAATTTAATGATTTGAACTACAGCTCTGAAAGTTTCTGAGGAGATAGGCAGGCCCCTTCATGTCATTGTGTATAAAGTGAGGGACCATCAAATAATTGACTCAAACAGATTGTATACTACATACTACAAGTGAAACAAGAAGGTAGAAAAAAAATATATATATAAGGTCAACACAGTTACTGAATAAATTACACCATATTAAAACAAATCTATACATTATTTTATGCATTATAAAATGAACTCTCACAAACACTTAGCTATCACACTTTGCATTTCATGCTTACATTTTGATATTGTAAATAGAAAAGATGAATGTTTACAATATGATTACAATATTTGCCAATAAGGTTAAAACTGAGAATAAAGATGTTTGTTTAGTTATAAGATTTCTGTCTCACCAGGCTCTGCAGCAGCCATCATTTCACCGTCTTCAACGTTGCTGCTCAGCACCAAATTTTATCTACTTGGGTTAGACAAATATGTGTGAAGATGTTTCGATGTTAACTGCTTCCTCTTTTCTATTTTTTTTTCTCTGCTTTTGCAGAAACACAGTTTTGGTCTCAACTTCCGCCTTTATTTGTTCCCACAGGGCAATTGGTTTTGCAGCAAGACATAGATACAAGATGATAAAATACATAATATAATACATAATATATTACTAATTAAATTAATATAATATAAGTTTTGGTCTTCCTTATTTGCCATTCTTCCTCAACATAAACTTCTCCATATAACAGACTTTGACTGCTGCTCTGACAGTCAGAGCAAACTATGTAACACTATGTATTCATGGTGTATAAATACACTCATGCTGAGGGGAAGCCACACGAGGGTTTCTTGTAAGTGTTGCTGTCATAGAAAGTCGTACATGTTGGTCATCACCTTTTAGAACTCTTTAGGGGAGATCAAGTCAAGTTTCTAGATGAGAATTTAAAATGAGTCACAGTCAGCAGCAGATGATAGTTGGAGAATTAATATGACAGGTCAGTGGTGGTAGATAAAAACTGGCAGAGATTAACAAATATTGATCTATTGCCACTTTTATTTTTTTACTTTATATGGCAAGTAAGTCTTTTATGAGTGGTGGACATGGACTTTACAGAAACTCTGCTGTGTTTTCCTGCATGTTCTTTTAAGGATACAGATGTCCTCTTTTTCCAAGGAGATGATTTGACAAGATTTCACTGTTTGAGGTGTTAAAGGGGCAACTGTATCCAGTGCAGCCAAAGCTTATTGCTATATTTCTTAAAACTAAATGGCTCAGGTTGTTATCTAAATAAAAGGACAAATTATCCCTTACATTGTCAAAATGAAGGCATAATCATATGTTTGTTTAATCTATGTTTATTGAACACATGAAAACTCACTGAGAGGTCATTGACTGTAAGAAGCTTGCACTTGCATGATCACAGTGGTTACTTGTCACAGGCAGGGCTCACTTGAAATGTGTAAGATTTTGGTGGTTAAAGCCCCAAGTCTTCCTTGGTAAGTACCAAGGAGAGTGACTTCCAGTTGATGTTTAAGACATTTACACATTTAAAAAGTATGTTTATATGTATCTGAATCAGATTACAGATAATACATCACAGCCATTATTTTCTACAACCAAAGCAGTGAACTTATAGCTGGATATTTGAATCTATGCAGCAATAACTTTTCTGGCTCGGTCCTCATTAAGCTGACTAAATGTGAAAACATGGCTTACATGTGAAATGAAATGAAAAGGACACATTTTCAGTTGTAGTCAGGTTAGTGTGGATGTGATATCAGCACTGCTTTAGTTTAACTGAAATTGAGAAATGTATCTTTTTGTCCTGATATTGCCTGCTGGGTTTGGATGCACAGCTACAGAGAGGCTTTCTTTTGACAAATCCAGAAGTGTGAAACTTGACATCCTTCATCATTCCAGCTCTTTTCCAAATCATAATACTTTATTTCCACACAATCTTTCTTTCCAAGACCATTAGGCTCCTTAGGACCCCAGTAGCTAAAATAAAAAAACAAATAAGTATTTATCAAATAACACAACCCAATAAGCATTTTATTATGCAATCAATGCATCAACGAAATTAAGTTATGAATTTTGAACAATTCCAAATCATAATCTTTCCTTTTTTGCATGTGTTACCAATATGTTTTTCCTTAAGATTAAAGACCAAATTAGTTATTTGTGCACTGTGCAAGATATTTAAGGCCTTTACTTCTGCACAAGACAATGATGTAATTTTAATTTTAAAAATGTGTAAACCTTGTGGTCAGCGGAGTCCCATCCAACCATTTCCATGTCCCCTTTTTCTCTGAGTCAGTCAGTCCAATCCACATGTTCTTCTTGAACTGGCTTGTGAAATTCTTGTTTATGAGGAGAGAAACAAATTGTAAACAACATAATATAGATAAAACTGATTGACTTTGTCTGTACTATGTCTTTCCTATGCGAAGATTCATACAGGTATATCCACACACACACACACACACACACACACACACACACGCAAAAACACAGTTGTTTGAGCAGACAGTCATCTGTGCTCACTTTCCAGGTTTTCTTGATTGAAGAAATGTAACGGGCACTATGGTTGAAATACACCCATCCTTGTTGAGAATAGTGAAAAACAGAAAGAAGCTGAATATCTCACTATCAACACGAATTAACAAATTAAGTTTGTTAATTCGTGTTTGTTTAATATTTGCAAACTATTCGTATGCTCTTATACAGCTACAAACCAAAGAGGCAAGGTGTATGTATGAGTGATCTATATGCTGGATCTCATGAATGCTCATAGGCTAAAAATTGTGAATAGAGTTCATTTCAATATAATAGCCAAAAAAAAAGCGTAAACTTAAAATTGGAAAGTTTGATCCTAATTCTGTTTTTTCTTAATGTTAATAAAGTGGAAACAAACTGTGTGAAACTGAGAAAGCAAGCAAAAAATTACAATTCTATGTTTTCATCTGCACACTCATAAAATATAAATTTAGCACAAAAAGTAAGGAAATTTGTGTTGATTATTGTTATTATTGATTATTTCTTTGTTGTAACAATGCTTCTTGGCAATAAATTTTATACCATTGGAAAGCCTGGTTATTTCCCTTTTAAATGGTGCCACATTTGTAAGGAACATGCATTTGTGGGATGAGCAGCAGAGCTGAGTATGCGGGTTATGCCCATGAAAAATTTGCCAAATCTTCTCTTAACTTATTCTGCCATTGACTCTTGTTTGGTGGATTGGATGATTGAAGTTTGAAGAAACAAGACATATTGGCAATTTAACAATTTATTCATTTAACAGACAGGAGCCTCAGTAGCGTGTGGAAGAACCATACACAGCCACAACAGCCTGGCACCTCCTCCTCATGCTGGTCACCAGCCTGGTCACACACTGCTGTGGGATGGCATCCCATTCTTCAATCAGCATTTGTCGCAAGTCAGCCAACATGGTTGTGTTGGTCACTCACGGACAGCACGCCCAAGTTGATCCCACATGTGTTCAATGGGGTTGAGGTCAGGACTGCTGGCAGGCCATTCCATCCTCTCCACTCCCAAAATCTGGAGGTAGCCTCTGATAAACCCCGCTTGGTGGGGGCAGGCGTTGTCATCTTGGAGGATAGAATTCGGTCCCAGACTGTGGAGATATGGGATTGCCACTGGTTGCCAAATCTCATCTCGATATCTCTCTGCATTGAGATTGCCTCCAGTGATGACAAGCCTCATTTTTCCAGTGAGAGAGATGCTGCCCCACACCATCACACTGTCTCCACCAAAAGATGTTACTCTATTGGTGCAGCAATCAGCATAGCGTTCTCCATGTCTTCTCCACACTTTGATCCTATGATTCAACTGCCATAGGCAGAAGCACAAAATTACAATGCTCTGATGATTGATGTAGTTTTATCATCATACTTTCCAAAGTTATTCAGATTTGTCTTCAATGTGTCTCTCTCTTCAGTCAGGTTTTTGCAACTGGCATCAATGACTAAAACAGAATTTGCATAGTGTATCCATGGTATTAATCTATCAATGATTCAGTAGGCTGTTGCCTCTACTTGATATCATAGAGTTTCTCTATTGTATAGCGGCTATCTGTCCACTCCGTTACATATTCCATACATATGGAGAATGATCCCCCTGCTGTCAGGGTATGTGGATACTTCTTTAAGACACACAGGCTTGCTCGGCCACACCCTACGGTTTACCTATAAAATACCTGTGCTAATGTGGAATCGCTGATTGTTTGATCTCCACCAGAGTCAGGGTACAGTGTGTGATAATCTGTGTAATGATTTTGAAAGACAGAAAAAATGTGTGTGTGTGTGTGTGTGTGTGTGTGTGTGTGTGTGTGTGTGTGTGTGTGTGTGTGTGTGTGTGTGTGTGTCCTTTTGAGTGTATGAATTTGTGGTTTGTGGCTGAGAGATGTAATGACAGAAAGAGTGGAAAATGTACTGGAGGTGAGTTCGCTGAGGTGGAAGATGAATGGAAATCATTTCCATTTCTATTGATTACTGTTTTTCTCTGTTAACAAGGATTTCACAAGAAAATTCCACAAGCTCACTTGGATCGGACTGACTAAGAGAGAGATTATATGGAAATGGGTGGATGGGACTCAGCTGACCAAAAGGTTCACACATTACTCTTTCATACAAATTAAATCAACCCTGAACTAAAGGCCTTAAAACTTTTTAAAAAACTTTTTAATAAATTAATCTGTAATGAATCACATGAGACTTTTGAATTTTGCAGTTTAAACCTGACCATGTTTTAGCATGTTGCTGTCTATCAAATGTTTGAATTGTTTTGTTTTTGTTGTTGTTGTTGTTGTTGTTGTTGTTGTTGTTGTTAAGATTATTTGTTTTTGGGTTTCAGCTACTGGAGCCCTGGGGAACCCAACGGATATGAAGGCAAAACTTAAGACTGTGTAGAAATAAGGCTCCATGACAAGGAAAACAGCTGGAATGATATACCATATAAAGATCAAAACTTCTGGATCTGTGAAAAGATGGTGTCTCTGTAACGCAAGCTGGAAAGTCCCTCAGAGGAGGATGATGTAACAACTTCACTGCAGCAGACGCTAATTTCTTATTTTATGAACACAGCTGTAATGCTTGCCTGAATACACTGCCATGCTTGTATGGTTATCTTACTGAAAAGTGATAATTATTGGGCTGGATGTAAATTGTGAAAACTACTTCCATCTGTAATTTACAAAACCATAGAGCTGAGAGTTTTGATGGAGGCTCAGTCTTTATTTAGCCACTCTGACTTGTTCTTACGTCGGTTTTTCATCCACAACAGCAGCTCTCACCAGCTGTCCAGCTGCTAGCTTGTAGTTCTTGTCCTGTTTAACAGAAAGCATTACGGCCAGGTCTGCATTGTAAAAAAAAATGTATCTTAAGAGGCTTCCATGTTAAATGAAGGTTAAATTAGAAAAAAAATACTGCTGCCTACTTCTCCTTAAAATCTCTAAACTGTTCTTCGTCTTCTGCACCTAATGTGTGATGTAAGAATCATCACCAGTTAAGACTTAGATACACTTGTCACCATGAGGCCTCATTGCCTACAACCTTAACCATTTCTTTGTATTCATTTAGTTAGATTTGTATATACAAAGTTATTTTATGTTATTATTTTGTCTATTTTTTTGCATTTCCCTCATGTCTTTTTGTTTTGATTTGTTTTTTCTTTTTTTTTTGTAAGCCGACTTCAATGTCATGCCCTTACTGTCATTATCTGTTGTTGTTTTTCTGTGCTTGAGAAATAAAATAAAATGAAATAAAAATAACTATGCTTGTTTGTCCTACTTATCAAATGATGTTATAGTCAAACAGATGAAACAAACAAATCTCCACAGCATCATCAGCATGCAGTGAAACCTCATGCTGTCTCCCAACTCTCAATAATTTTTATATGAATATTAACAATAAACAAATACAGATAAACCTATAAACAACCAAGTGAAAAAAGATGAAGAATCATGTTAATACAGATTGTTAGATGTAATGTATCAGGTTAGTAAAGCCTGTGTGGTATCAGGGTCTGCAGTGCAGCCGTCTCTCAATATAATTCGTCAACTCGACAATCAAGTTTGCACAACAATAACCCTAACCATATTTTGTCTGCAGTGTTTTATTTCTCTTGTTCTTCCTTTTGAATGTTTTTGCCAATGGCTTGATCACAATGGTAAATATCAATTGCATGTGGGGATAGCCAAGTCTCTGTGGGAGATGCATTCCTTATTCAAGTGAATGATCTTCTAAATCTGAACCTTTCCAGTCCATTAAACAAGCAGTCCCACTCCATTTAGTCGAATACCTTTTCAGCATCAAGTTAAATGACTACCTCCAAATGTTCAGGTGTATTATATTACAGTAAAATGACACCCACCAAAAGGTATGTTGTTTTTTTTTTGTTTTTTTTAAATCAACCCCACCTGATTAGGTAAAGTAACACTGAAGAACTTTCCTTCAGCTAATTTAGGTAAATTAATTAGTAATTTGCCTAAATTCTTCTGTCCACATTTAATAATGAAACCTTTGTCTTTTTAATATCACTGAGATGGTTGCTTGCCAAAATGTCTGTGGAGGAGAGGTGAAATAATTATAAAAATCTAACCAGGTTGTGGAGATTTTCCTTAACTGATGCAATATTTCTTCCACATTTAAGGGCTTTTTGAGAAATTACTGCATATAAATAACCTATCATGGGAAGATGCAAATGGCTAAAGGTATGTCTACATGAAATACAGAGCAGAACATCAGAAACATCAGAAATCCCCCACGATAACTGCTTTGACATGAAAAAATGGAGGAAATAGGGTTGAGGCTTTTACTTAAAATAAAAAAGTAGCTCTGCTGGAGCTACTACAAATTATTGCATGTATTAAGTTGCAGTCTGTGTGTAACAGCTTACCTGTCTGGCTGTGTAGAAAAACAGAAGGTTAACTGCCTGAAGTTAAAAGTTGCCCAGGCATACATGAAGCAGCATTTGCTTTTTTATTGTCTAGCATCATCAAAATGGCAGCAGACTGCACTTGTGAGTACAGCTTCTGACCACATCTATTTATATACTGTATCTCTATAGATAAACATAAAAAACCTCTATCTGCATAGGCAGACACATAGCACCATAATAATTTACCATTTATGTACCATTTTTTTGTATATTACACAAATTTGTTCTCATTCTGAGCTGTGATGGTTTACGTGCAACATAGCTTTAACCAAAAATGACACCTTCATACAGCTGCAACATGTGGGCCAAATAGGTGAAGTCGGTCACCTAAATACTTCATGCAACCAGCTCTCAATTTCCTGTTATGTAGAGAATCACACCTGTAAGTAGTATGCATATTCTCTTTTAGAAGGTTTTACCATGAGCAGAGTTACTCTGTAGACTTTGATAGCTTTAGGCACCATAGAACAAAACTGAACTGTCAGTACAATTGAACATCATGGATCCACTGATGGATGTCTATGTCAATGCAGAGATGTGCAGCAAGCGTAAAAGGGAGATAAGAAATTCAGAAATTATTTATGAAAATGTGTTGATCCACACAAGATCTGAAACGGCACTTTCAGGTAATTATTACAGCAAACAAATACACACGTGTACGCGACATTCTTTACACAAACAGAATAGACAATATTTTCAAAAACAACTTGTCTCAAGGAAAAACAAAGACTAAAATGACTTGTCTGAGAAACAGTTATGTGGAGAAAGGGTCATAGAGCAAGAGACAAAGAGGAAGAGACTGTTTATTACTGGACTTCGAGAGAGCAAAAGGGACAACATTTCGACACTACTGTGTCTTTGTCAGAGTCAGAATGAGAACAGTAGTGTCAAAACATTAGTGTGTTTGCACAATTAAATGTGCTCCACTCCCTTGTGTTCTCTGGAAGTCCAGTAATAGACTCTCTTCTGCTGTCTGCAGTCTGCTGTCCTTGAACTGAGAAGCACCTGATTCAGCTGCATTTTGCTGGTAGAACCCTGTTTCAACTGGCTATTAATGGTTTTAGCTAAAGAACTGAAGAAACCCACAGTGCCAATAACATACAAGGCTATGTAAATGTGTGTTTGAATGTAGATTGATGTTGAATTATACAAAAATCACACTTTGGGATGGTTGCCTTTCAATAGACTTTTAATGATATGACCTTTACTTCTTTGAACATCATGTTGCATTATTAAAATCACAAACTACTTGTGGTAACTATCCAAGCACTCAGTCAAAGGAGCTGAGGGCACCAGAAAACCTTGTGACTTCTCTTCTCAGCTTTGTGTCTACATAAAAATCAGACTAACTTAAAATAATATGTTTTTCTTTATTCACTGTATCTCTTTCAGTTTTTCCTACAGTATATCAAGTGAAGTTCAAGTCAATGTTATTTATATAGCCTGAAATAAATGTCTTAGAGGGTTTTAGAATCTGTAAAACATAAAACAACCTCTATCCTTAGAAAAACTCACTTTATATTATGGCAATGGGCTGAAAAAAGGGAGACGTCAGGAAGAGATGTACAAAATGTGACACACATACAAAGTCAACAGAAGCAACAGAGTAATTGGTAATTAATAATTAAGGAAATCATCATTATAATTAAGGAAATAAAGTACAAATATTTAAAATGAATTAAATATTAAGCATAATAAGTTATAGTGTAAAAATATTTGGAATAAAGACTGTGGACTGTCTATAATCTGCTGTATTTGTGACACAAGATAAAACAAATGTTGACCTAAATTTATTTGATTTGATATTGAAACACAAACTAATGACAAATATTATATTATAGATC
Source organism: Thunnus thynnus (assembly GCF_963924715.1). Taxonomy (NCBI): domain Eukaryota; kingdom Metazoa; phylum Chordata; class Actinopteri; order Scombriformes; family Scombridae; genus Thunnus; species Thunnus thynnus. Next base: position 3,800,584 of record NC_089519.1, on the reverse strand, counting down.
CAGGATCCAGATGTTTCTGGGTCTGCTGTGTCTTCTCCTCCTGGCTGTACTCATAGCTCTGGTCTTCCTGTGTAAGTACTTTACTCAAATGTTGCTGAAAGTATCATATAGGTGATGGTGTTTAACAATGTTTCTTCATTTGCTGTTTATGTGCCAAATACAGCCAAGAAGTTCATCGATGACTGTAGAAAAAAGGGGGACGTTCACATCCAATGACAGACGCCATCCTTGAACAGTAGGGGTTACCTTTTCCCACCTATATACAAACAAATATTATTATTCCATACTTGGGTCTCATGATAACAACTACAACAACAAATTGGACCATGTGTTGATAACTAAAAAAAATAAAAACAATTAGAGACTTGCTCTACATCCTTTTATATATTACAGATTTGCTTGTGATCAAATGTACACTGTATATGGTAAACTATCAAAATCATACTTCTCTTAAAATGTCCATGATAAAGGTATCACAAGTCGTCACATGTAACCAAAACAAGAGAACAAGACAAGGCTGAACAATTGATCATTTTTATATTGATTTTTATATGCTATTTGAAAGTGTGCACCATTTGAAATGTATCATTTTGTATTATTAAGTGTTTTATCTGATTATATTACTTCAATGTAGAAACAAAATAAGTTTGTGATAAAATTATATGTTGTTTAATTGTAATTTAATTTTTAGAAAATTGTTGCTATTGAAATCACACTATAGGTCAGAAAAATTGCAATTACATATATTTCTTGAAGGGAGATGTCAACAGACCTTTTTCACAGCAGACATTTTGGTTTGTCACATCAGGAAAAGCACAGGTGTTACTAATACAACTAAAAATGGCTCTGTTATATTCAAATGTCCCAGTAACGCCTGAGTAACTGTGAGCCAACAGGCAAAATAGCAGCACCCTGAAACTGAAGCAACTAAATGTAATTCAGCCATTATTAATTTCATTAGTTATAAATGTGCTTGTCCTACTGTGACATGTCAAAGTGTCTTCTGTGAAAAAGGTTCGTTAGGCACAGTCTATGAACATCCACACTGTCCTGAGAAGAGGTCTAATCAGACACAGTCAGTAAAATAACCTCATTCACCTATTTAAATGTCCAGCAGGTGGTACCAAAGCACAGCCTTGAATGCAAATAATCACTTTCCTTTGTGTTGTTCATCTTCCAAACAATAAACATTACTACATTTCAATCCCCACTATTCCCTACTTCCTGGTTACGTGCCACTATCACGATTCTGTATTGACCTCTACTGGCCAAAACCGGCATTGCATGTAGTACATTTGCAGATATCATATCAGTGTATGAGACATTGTGTTATGAGACTCCAAGCCCAACAATGGTCTCCCTCTCTCTTTCAATGAGATTTTTTTCTGTGTTGAAACATTTACAAACATGTAATCTCATGTCTAGGTCAAGTTATGGTCTGTAATTGGATATGTTACACAAAGCTTTTTTTAATCTAAGGTGTTTGGTCAGAGAGAATGTTACAGGTGATGTGATGTGGACCTGATGGAAATAACAACAGGATATGGAGAGTAAACAGACTGCCTGCAATATTTTGTTGATTTTAATTATGTTTTTCTCCATTGGAAATAACTGCAGGTGTGAACTTGTGATTTGATGCATTGTGCATTGTGTGATGACAAACTGACTTGCTGACTGTATTTTTGAGAAACCAAAACCTTTCAGAGAATACATTTGCTGTTTTGCAAAAAGAAACACAGTTTTGGTGTTTGTGTTATTATGTGGAGTATGCAGTATTTTACTGCATCAAAACTATGGAGAAAAACTGTAACATAGAGATGAAGAAAAGAAGTGGGTTATCAGTTATGGACTAATATTTATGAAATCATAAATCATCATAGATCCAAGTCAGTAACATTTTACTTTAAAACCCCCTAGTTAGCATTTATAAGCAGAATACAAACATTTAATAAATGGTTTATAATACAATATAATGTAGTTGATAGCAGATATATAAAAAAGTCTTTATTAATGTATTTGTCAACAACTGTAACTCCTAATGTGGACACACCAAGTGGAGGCAGGTGTATAAACAGATAATGAATTACAATATAGTACAACAGAGTTGATAAAGATGGGATCATCCACAGAAAAATAGATATTACAAGTGGTGAGTTGGAAAATAAATATTGTGTTATTTGAAGCCACCTGCAACAGCAGTTTGAACTCTATCAGACTTCACAGATTAAACTAAATGTTGTGATGTAAATAAGTTCATGATTTGCACATTTCAAAATTTCACTGATCTGATAAAAGCCAAGACATAATATGTCTTAAAGTGAAAAGAGCCTCTCACACATAACAAGTAATTAAACTCATTCCAAAAAAGGGAAGCAAAGCTTTTGACTATATTCACCCAGAGACAAAAAACAAGTTTTGAGAAGTCTTGCAATATCTATACAGCATAAATACATTATAATCTGCATTTGAGTCCTTTACATTGTTTGCTTCATACACACCCTGTGAAATTTTTCAGTATTACCATTTTTACATGCAGCTATCAACTAAAAATAACACACCATCATTTTTATGGCACACAATGACTCTGCCATATTAGGTTTGAGACAAGGTTTGAAACCAAGCATTATAATTTAATAAAGAGTAAGCTCTTGAAACTCATTTTTAGAGACAGATACCAGATCAACAGATCGCTGAAGTGTGAACATATAAATACAACATCTGAGACCACAAGCACAACACATACCACACCCACATCCAACCATTTGTGCTCTGCTGGTAAATTGTGATGCATCACTTCACAAGTTGACATTACACTGTAATACTGTATTTGCATTCAAATAGATTTTAAGAAAAGGCCAATTAATGGCTGATATATACAGTATACTGAAGGTCATACAATGTCAGGAAAGTAGTACATACTTTTTTAGAGCAGCCACCCTTGTTGCTGGAGTGAGAAGTCATATTAGGGGATAAAAAAGAGGTAGTTTCTGATTTAAAACTGTTTCATTGTTTGAAATCCACCAAAAAGAATGTCCTTTTATGTGGCTGCATCTACCGTCAATATATACTGTTATTGTTTTGCTTAGTTACAGATCAGTGTTCAGTAAATGATTTACACTTCAAACAAGGTTCAGAGCAAAAAGCCTAAAGATGCCAATGCCAGTTGGAATACTGTTGTGTTAATAGTAAAGTAAATTGATACGCCTTTTTCATGATGGAAATTAATGATTATGTTTTTGTGAATGTAGTCATACAGTGAGAGCAAGTATATGGAAATCTTTTTTAATAAATCAAGACACTTTGAAACTTGTAATCAATTTTTACTAAAGTTTACCACCCAAAACTGATGAAACATGTACTTACAATGGTATATAAAGGCTTAAAAAGACCTACCAGTGGAAGAAAATTATTCAAAACTAATTTTAGAGGCCGTTGTTTGGTGTTGAATTGACTTGCATTGCTACAAGTGTGTTTTTTGTGATCAAATCATGAGACAAACTCAAATGATCATGTAGCGTGTGTCGAAACAGGAATGATGAAGCTGAGGAATGTTTGTCTCGCTCGAGCGTGAGGCTCATCTATCTTGCAGGTACACAAGGATCTGCACTGGTTACAGCTGGAGCAGCAGTCAATGTGTCTAGTATCACAACATTGTTGAGTTGAGAAAGAAAAAACTTACTGAAAAAAGAGGAGGAACAAGAAGATTGTTGTTTTGTAAGGACAAAACATAAAAGAGGAATCAGAGTGCAGTGTGGGAGGTGACAGAATGAAGTTTAACCTGGTGACACTCTGCGCTGTCTGTCCCATTCTTATGATGACAACAAAACACTTTTATTTAGCGATAACGTGTATTAGAAATTAATCAAAGTATGGATACATTACAGTCTATCATTTTCTAAACCAAGTTAGATATTTGTGTCTGATGCCACTTTGCCTGCAGCTTAGCAATGATCATGTTTCAGTGCTGTCTTTAGCTGAAAGTGGTAAATGAATCTTATCTTCATGTCTTAAACATACAGTACTTATATATAGTAGTAGATGCCATGGTGGTGTGTAAGCTGAGTTACAGAAACATTTTCTTTTCACAGATCCATGAGTTTCTCTCTCCACAATCTGCATCATTCCAGCTTTTTTTGTCTCTGAACTTTGTTTCTACACAGTCTTCATTGTCATTATGATTGTTAGGCTCCCCAGAGTGCCAGAAGCTGAAAACAAACCCAAAGGAAATGAGGTTTTAATAAAGAACACAAACCATCATTTAATGAACAGCAACACACAGAATGTGGCCAAGTTAAACTTAAAACGATGACAAATCAAAAATATTTCCCTAAAAACTGTTAATAATGTAGTCAGCTTATAAAAATCTAAAGTCTACTCAGCTGCTATTGTGATTTGAAAGAGGCTTTGGTTTCACTACAAAGATTGATTTAGTTTGAATGAATATTAATGTGTGAACCTTGTTGTCAGTGAAGTCCCATCCACCCATTTCCACGTCCCTTCTCTCTCGCTGTCAGTCAGTCCAATCCACATCGTCTCTTGGTATCGATTTATGAATTCCTTGTTTTTAAAGAGAAACATACAATAATCAATAAATATTAAACCAATTTCCGTCATCCTGTACCTTGATGAACTTGCATTCAATCAATATTTCACTCTTTCTGTGTCACTGATTCATCCATTAGTACACACACACACACACAAACACACACACACACGCACACACACACACACACACACACAGACCTGTTCTTCTTCGCTGTTGACAACCACTAGGTCCATCCCTCTTTGCAGACAGTCAGTTCTACTCTCATTCCAGGTTTTCTTGTTCGAAGAAATATAATAGAAACTACCGTTGATATACACCCATCCTTGTTGGGAGTAGTGAACTGTGAGCAAAAAAAGGACAAATTCTTAATACGCCAGTAACGAGAATTAACAAATACATTTCCACTGAGGTATCAAAATTGCATCATATTATTCAGAAATATGCAAACAGGGATAATAAAGAAATCTATGCATGAACAGAAAGATGATATATTACAGGCTTGGAGTCAAAGTGTTATAAATGTTTTATACAGTAGTAGAAATCTACAACGAGTCATAACAAGAAAAGATAAGTTCTTAACTTTTCAAGTCTGTCCTAAAACAATAGTCAGGTGTCAGAATGAACATTGAAGCATGTTTTTCTCCTCCTCTTCATATGGGCAATTAAGATATCTCTTCATAATGCACTTTCAATGTAAGTGATGGGGACAACATCCACAGTCCTCCTTCCATGAAGATCTTTATTTAAAAATGTATGATATGAGGCTGCAGCTGCACAAATTAGTCAAATCAAGTCAAAATCTTTCAAAGTTACCGTTTTTTTAGTGCCAAATTCCTTATTTTGTTACGATCCTTCCGCTGCAGCTGAACAGGAAAACACTGTCCATCGAGACCCAAAGAGGGAAACTTTTAATTAAAAAAGACTGAAACTGTGGAAGATATCTGCTTCATTTGACTAACTCAGGTGACTGAAGCATCATATCTTTGCTCAAATGAGGACTGTGGATTTTGTCCCCATCACTTACACTGTAAACATGTTTGGAGGGGATCTTCTAATAGTCAGTGTGAACAGGAGGAATGATTACAGCGAGCAAAACCTGCTTCAATGTTCATTTGGGTTCCTGGCTGTTGTTTTAAGAGAGACTTGAAAAACTGTAAACCTTTCCTTTAACATCTAACTTTGACAAATATGTAACACCCTAAATAAACGATGATTACATGATCAGTTAATAACAGATTTGAAGAGAATCAATCAGTTCAAATGTATATTATTGCCACTTGTTTATCAGCTATATCCCAATAAATAGACAACAGTCCATCATTACTAATGACATTGGTTTATTTTTTTAACATTAACAGTCAATATTAGGATTTTTACCATATGAATAATATAAATAGTTGTCAATCATTCACAATAAGATTCACACCACTTTCACACTAGATGATGATGAAATCTGAGTCAAATGATTTTTTTATCAATCAAATCAGATTCTTTTCCTTTACATCACACAACACATAATGCTGACATTGTTTCCAGAGCACGAGTAGTCGGCTGAGACAACAGCACATAACATGGCTGCATATAAATCTTCTCTGCTGCTCATGTTGTCAAGTGTGACAAATGGACTGAAAAACCTTTTGTGATTGCTTGGTGCAGTTTAATTTTCACACTTACCAAAGTCAGGCAGATTCTTCTTCAGCTCATCTCTCTCCTCAGTGAGGGTTTTAAAGCTGGCCTCAAGGTCCAGTATCTTGTTATCTGAGAGCAGAAAGAGTAATATGAAGCTGTCATGCAACAGCATCAAAGCACGTCCACAAGTACAGAGATGATGTACTTTAAAACAATATGGAAATTGTGTTTTAACTATTAATGAAAGGTAAAGTTTAATATTGTTATACTGTACATAAACCATTCCCTCATACAAATCCAAGGTGATATATGCGACTTTATATCTGCAAGACTAAAAGCAGAACATTTTGACTGGGGTTTAATTTTTACTTTGATGGCCAAAATTAATAGCATGAACTTAAAGCTTTAATGTTCCATCCTCTTTTTTCTCAGTGGTATAGTATCACACAAGCTTTGCATTAATTAAACAGCCATCAGTTGTGTTACTGCTATTAAACTTTCTGATTGTTTCTGATTATAAACTTTCCCATACATGTACCTCTGTCTTTAAAAGTCAGTCAACCACAAACTCTTATGTGCTGCCAAACAGAAGATAATATCAGAGACTGCAATGTAGCCTGAGAACACAAACTGAGGTGAGGTCTATGTTGTCATTGATCAAGTGATCTACACACTGATGAAAATATGTGTAGACTGGAACATTTAGGAAGCAGTCAGAGCAAGTGATCGTGATCATCATAGCTTGTAATATAATATAATTTTTATTTAATTCAATAATTGGATGCCATTGATGCTCAACCATGAATGAATCACTGATGGCCAGTTGGCTGTTGCAAGAGCAACTAACTCAGTGACACATTTCAGGAACTTAAAAACTCTTGGTCCCAAACTGAACCCATGTACATCAGTGGATCATGATACCAGTCTTTCTGGCACTGACAACATTTAAATGGCAACTTTCATCTGACATGAAGCATTTTCTAAATATTACACTTATACAACTTCGGATACAAGTCCTTGTTATTGGTGTAGTTCATCACTGTACTAACCACAGTCACTCAAGTTCGTCTTCAACGTGTTGTAGCTGGTACTGTAAGAATGGTCTGAAAGAGAAGAAAGACTTTCATGCAAATTGTGCAATAAATTGGCCATTTACAACAGAGAGATTACCATCAGTTGCAACAGAATTACAGCATGACCACAACATAGGAGACACTTCATTTTAAAACTGAATTTCCATTTAATATATAAGCAGATTTACAGGCTGAAAATTCTGACTTTGGTTTAATGTCTTAACGGCCCAAAATGTGATCCAAACCCTTCTTACTTGATCTTTCAGCTTTGTTGTAACAGTAGTTTTAATATTATTTTGCTTTTTGATTATAAAGGCCCACATACGTGTATCTCTCTCTGAATGTCAGCCAAACACATTTTTCTCTGCAATACCAAACAGGACAGAATTTTTCGAAACTGTTATGTTTGGACAGAAATATGTAACAGTATACACTTAACACTTTACAGTCTTATATATAATAATCAGATGGTGAATTTCAATGCAGGGGAGACACAGGGTTGACGTACAAACACAATTCAAAAGGACTCACAGAGAGCAAGACGCAGGGAAATGTTGAGAGCAGCTTGTAAGATACACAGGAGTCCAAAGCTCACAACAACCACTCTGTACAGTTTTCTCCCTGGGTGCAGAAATCATACAGACTCAGAGTAATTATTACGTCTCTCAGCCTAACGATAGAGTTCTTTTAAACATGACAATGGCAAACAATTGTGAAGCAGAAACCCGAGTGTTTTGGCTAATAAATATTTTATTTAATTAAATTTAATTAATTATTATTAATATTATTATTAATTATTTAATTTACTTAATTAATTATTTTGTTTAGAATTATTAAAATTTTCCTTGAATGGGAAAAATGATGACTGTCAACAGGACAGATTACTTCAAGGATGACATTTATGTACTATTTTTTAAATTGTTTTTTCTACTCACATTACACACCATAGTCTATAATAAAAGTTTGTCTTACCAACCAACTTCAGAGTGATAGCAGGTTACAGTCCTGTGCTTTGACTTTGGGTGGTGGAGCGTATTTCCAACATATAAAACTATTACTTGAAATAACATGACTGATATAAATCATATTCACATCTGTGGTTGACTAAACTCTATTTGAGAGGTGCTTCTAATCTTTAATGAAATACATTGTAAGCAATATGTAATATATAACTTTCACAACAGACATTTTGACTTGTCATAGCAGGAAAACCACAGGTGTTACTAATAATATTAACGATGTCTCAGTAAGTCATGACGGTGTGACAGTGAGCCAGCAGGCACAATATCAGGACCCTGAAACTGAAGCAGCTAAATGTAATTCAGCCATTGTTAATTTCATTATTTACACCTGTGCTTTTTCTACTGCCACATGTAAAACTGTCCTCAGTGAAAAAGGCTGATGGGAGCTTTTTCTCCGTCTTCATGTGCCCCCCACACATCAGTGTCCTTGACAACTGCCTGTGTATGTTCGCCTCGGAGAAGTTCTCTTCTGAACGCCGTTTTGATGACACACAAGCGCGGTCTTTAGTGGGAGTCACGCATTGCACTACAGTATGTGGCATTTGTACAAAAAAAAGTATAAAAAATAATTTGGGATTTATAAATTCAAATGAATGTGCCTCTAACTAAGAATTGAGATCAGTATTTATTGAGATTAATTAAAATGAACATGTGGTAATGATGGAAACTTTATGCCTTCAAACATTTGATCAAGTGTTTGTAAAATTATGAAGAAATGTTCAAATAGGTTTAGAAATACAATAACAAATTATTGCCGGTGATAGCCTGAATCTTCTTTTTCATCTTCCTCATCTTTGGTGCAAATACTTTGATATGAAGTAGTAGTAGTAGTCATAGTAGTAGTAGTTGTAGTAGTAGTAGTAATAGTAGTACTATAGCAACAATTCAAAGATTAAATTTGTGAAAATTTGTCATAATTTAGTGATTTGAACTACAGCTCTGAAAGTTTCTGAGGAGATAGGCAGGCCCCTTTATGTCATTGTGTATAAAGTGAGGGACCATCAAATAATTGACTCAAACAGATTGTATACTACATACTACAAGTGAAACAAGAAGGTAGAAAAAAAAAAAAAAATATATATATATATAAGGTCAACACAGTTACTGAATAAATTGCACCTTATTAAAACAGATCTATACATTATTTTATGCACTATAAAATGAACTCTCACAAACACTCAGCTATCAAACTTTGCATTTCATGCTTACATTTTGATATTGTAAATAGAAAAGATGAATGTTTACAATATGATTACAATATTTGCCAATAAGGTTAAAACTGAGAATAAAGATGTTTGTTTAGTTATAAGATTTCTGTCTCACCAGGCTCTGCAGCAGCCATCATTTCACCGTCTTCAACGTTGCTGCTCAGCACCAAATTTGATCTACTTGGGTTAGACAAATATGTATGACGATGTTTCGATGTTAACTGCTTCCTCTTTTCCATTTTTTTTCTCTGCTTCTGCAGCCACACAGTTTTGGTCTCAACTTCCACCTTTATTTGTTCCCACAGGGCAATTGGTTTTGCAGCAAGACATAGATACAAGATGATAAAATACATAATATAATACATACTGTAATATAAGTTTTGGTCTTCCTTATTTGCCATTCTTCCTCAACATAAACTTCTCCATATAACGGACTTTGACTGCTGCTCTGGCAGTCAGAGCAAACCATGTAACACTATGTATTCATGGTGTATAAATACACTCATGCTGAGGGGAAGCCACACAAGGGTTTCTTGTAAGTGTTGCTGTCATAGAAAGTCGTACATGTTGGTCATCACCTTTTAGAACTCTTTAGTGGAGATCAAGTCAAGTTTCTGGATGAGAGTTTAAAATGAGTCACCGTCGTCAGCAGATGATAGTTGGTGAATTAATATGACAGGTCAGTGGTGGTAGATAAAAACTGGCAGGGATTAACAAATATTGATCTATTTCCACTTTTATTTTTTTTTACTCTATATGGCAAGTAAGTCTTTTATGAGTGGTGGACATGGACTTTACAGAAACTCTGCTGTGTTTTCCTGCATGTTCTTTTAAGGATACAGATGTCCTCTTTTTCCAAGGAGATGATTTGACAAGATTTCACACACACACACACACACACACACACACACACACACATGCAAAAACACAGTTGTTCTTCTTTGCTGTTGATAATCATCAGGTCTACACCTTTGAGCAGACAGTCATCTGTTCTCTCTTTCCAGGTTTTCTTGATTGAAGAAATGTAACAGGCACTATGGTTGAAATACACCCATCCTTGTTGAGAATAGTGAAAAACAGAAAGAACCTGAATATCTCACTATCAACACGAATTAACAAATTCATGTGCAAGTAGTGTGTGACTTATGCTATAACCGAAAGATCTAACTAAAAATTAGTCAAAAGGTCTGTCTGTCAGAGTCACTGAATGCCAGCAACAAAGCATGTGGTGATAACATGATTAACGTTTTCACATGATTGTAACGCTTTTTAAGTGTAAGTATGACTGAATGCAAGCATGACTTTGCTGTTCTGTCTTAATTTGCCCACTATTTCACTTACATTGTGGATTCTTGATTACTATTATGACTAGTTTTATTCTCATACTGTACTCACCTAAACTTTTAAGCTGTCTCTTCAATGCGTCTCTCTCTTCAGTCAGGGCATTGTGCTGTAAAACTGTCATTCTGAGTGAAGAGGTTACCATTATTTGCAACAGAATCAGATTATGTTCGCAACCAAAGAGACAATTCACTTCAGAAGTTATATAGCGTTACATAGCTACCATGAGTAGTTTGTTTAATATTTGCAAACTATTCGTATGCTCTTATACAGCTACAAACCAAAGAGGCAAGGTGTATGTATGAGTAATCTGTATAAATGCTGGATCTCATGAATGCTCATAGGCTAAAAATTGTGAATAGAGTTCATTTCAATATAATAGCCAAAAAAAAAAAAAAAAACGTAAACTTAAAATTGGAAAGTTTGATCCTAATTCTGTTCTTTCTTTTCAAAAAATTACAATTCTATGTTTTCATCTGCACACGCATAAAATATAAATTTAGCACAAAAAGTAAGGAAATTTGTGTTTGGTAGATTATTTCTTTGCTGTAACAATGCTTCTTGGCAATACATTTTATACCATTGGAAAGCCTGGTTATTTCCCTTTTAAATGGTGCCACATTTGTAAGGAACATGCATTTGTGGGATGAGCAGCAGAGCTGAGTGTGCGGGTTATGCCCATGAAAAATTTGCCAAATCTTCTCTTAACTTATTCTGCCATTGACTCTTGTTTGGTGGATTGGATGATTGAAGTTTGAAGAAATAAGACATATTGGCAATTTAACAATTTATTCATTTAACAGACAGGAGCCTCAGTAGCGTGTGGAAGAACCATACACAGCCACAACAGCCTGGCACCTCCTCCTCATGCTGGTCACCAGCCTGGTCACACACTGCTGTGGGATGGCATCCCATTCTTCAACCAGCACTTGTCGCAAGTCAGCCAACATGGTTGTGTTGGTCACTCATGGACAGCACGCCCAAGTTGATCCCACATGTGTTCAATGGGGTTGAGGTCAGGACTGCTGGCAGGCCATTCCATCCTCTCCACTCTCAAAATCTGGAGGTAGTCTCTGATAAACCCCGCTTGGTGGGGGCAGGCGTTGTCATCTTGGAGGATAGAATTCGGTCCCAGACCGTGGAGATATGGGATTGCCACTGGTTGCCAAATCTCATCTCGATATCTCTCTGCATTGAGATTGCCTCCAGTGATGACAAGCCTTGTTTTTCCAGTGAGAGAGATGCTGCCCCACACCATCACACTGTCTCCACCAAAAGATGTTACTCTATTGGTGCAGCAATCAGCATAGCGTTCTCCATGTCTTCTCCGGACTTTGATCCTATGATCCAACTGCCATAGGCAGAAGCACAAAATTACAATGCTCTGATCATTGATGTAGTTTTATCATCATACTTTCCAAAGTTATTCAGATTTGTCTTCAATGTGTCTCTCTCTTCAGTCAGGTTTTTGCAACTGGCATCAATGACTAAAACAGAATTTGCATAGTGTATCCATGGTATTAATCTATCAATGATTCAGTAGGCTGTTGCCTCTACTCGATATCATAGAGTTTCTCTATTGTATAGCGGCTATCTGTCCACTCCGTTACATATTCCATACATATGGAGAATGATCCCCCTGCTGTCAGGGTATGTGGATACTTCTTTAAGACACACAGGCTTGCTCGGCCACACCCTACGGTTTACCTATAAAATACCTGTGCTAATGTGGAATCACTGATTGTTTGATCTCCACCAGAGTCAGGGTACAGTGTGTGATAATCTGTGTAATGATTTTGAAAGACAGATAAAAAGGTGTGTGTGTGTGTGTGTGTGTGTGTGTGTGTCCTTTTGAGTGTATGAATTTGTGGTTTGTGGCTGAGAGATGTAATGACAGAAAGAGTGGAAAATGTACTGGAGGTGAGTTCGCTGAGGTGGAAGATGAATGGAAATCATTTCCATTTCTATTGATTACTGTTTTTCTCTGTTAACAAGGATTTCACAAGAAAATTCCACAAGCTCACATGGATCGGACTGACTAAGAGAGAGATAATATGGAAATGGGTGGATGGGACTCAGCTGACCAAAAGGTTCACACATTACTCTTTCACACAAATTAAATCAACCCTGAACTAAAGGCCTTAAAACTTTTTTAAAAACTTTTTAATAAATTAATCTGTAATGAATCACATGAGACTTGAATTTTGCAGTTTAAACCTGACCATGTTTTAGCATGTTGCTGTCTATCAAATGTTGGAATTGTTTTGTTTTTGTTGTTGTTGTTGTTGTTGTTGTTGTTGTTGTTGTTGTTGTTGTTGTTGTTGTTAAGATTATTTGTTTTTGGGTTTCAGCTACTGGAGCCCTGGGGAACCCAACGGATATGAAGGCAAAACTGAAGACTGTGTGGAAATAAGGCTCCATGACAAGGAAAACAGCTGGAATGATATACCATGTAAAGATCAAAACTTCTGGATCTGTGAAAAGATGGTGTCTCTGTAACGCAAGCTGGAAAGTCCCTCAGAGGAGGATGATGTAACAACTTCACTGCAGCAGACGCTAATTTCTTATTTTATGAACACAGCTGTAATGCTTGCCTGAATACACTGCCATGCTTGTATGGTTATCTTACTGAAAAGTGATAATTATTGGGCTGGATGTAAATTGTGAAAACTACTTCCATCTGTAATTTACAAAACCATAGAGCTGAGAGTTTTGATGGAGGCTCAGTCTTTATTTAGCCACTCTGACTTGTTCTCACTACGGTTTTTCATCCAGAACAGCAGCTCTCACCAGCTGTCCAGCTGCTAGCTTGTAGTTCTTGTCCTGTTTAACAGAAAGCATTACGGCCAGGTCTGCATTGTAAAAAAAATGTATCTTAAGAGGCTTCCATGTTAAATGAAGGTTAAATTAGAAAAAAAATACTGCTGCCTACTTCTCCTTAAAATCTCTAAACTGTTCTTCCTCTTCTGCACCTAATGTGTGGTGTAAGAATCACCACCAGTTAAGACTTAGATACACTTGTCACCATGAGGCCTCATTGCCTACAATCTTAACCATTTATTTGTATCCATTTAGTTAGATTTGTATATACAAAGTTATTTTATGTTATTATTTTGTCTATTTTTTTGCATTTCGCTCATGTCTTTTTGTTTTGTTTTGTTTTTTCTTTTTTTTTTGTAAGCCGACTTCAATGTCATGCCCTTACTGTCATTATCTGTTGTTGTTTTTCTGTGCTTGAGAAATAAAATAAAATGAAATGAAAATAATTATGCTTGTTTGTCCTACTTATCAAATGATGTTATAGTCAAACAGATTAGGAACAGGTTAGTAAAGCCTGTGTGGTATCAGGGTCTGCAGTGCAGCCGTCTCTCAATATAATTCGTCGACTCGACAATCAAGTTTGCACAACAATAACCCTAACCATATTTTGTCTGCAGTGTTTTATTTCTCTTGTTCTTCCTTTTGAATGTTTTTGCCAATGGCTTGATCACAATGGTAAATATTAATTGCATGTGGGGATAGCCAAGTCTCTGTGGGAGATGCATTCCTTATTCAAGTGAATGATCTTCTAAATCTGAACCTTTCCAGTCCATTAAAAAAGCAGTCCCACTCCATTTAGTCGAATACCTTTTCAGCATCAAGTTAAATGACTACCTCCAAATGTTCAGGTGTATTATATTACAGTAAAATGACACCCACCAAAAGGTATGTTTTTTTTTTTTTTTTTTTAAATCAACCCCACCTGATTAGGGAAAGTAACACTGAAGAACTTTCCTTCAGCTAATTTAGGTAAATTAATTAGTAATTTGCCTAAATTCTTCTGTCCACATTTAATAATGAAACCTTTGTCTTTTTAATATCACTGAAATGGTTGCTTGCCAAAATGTCTGTGGAGGAGAGGTGAAATAATTATAAAAATCTAACCAGGTTGTGGAGATTTTCCTTAACTGATGCAATATTTCTTCCACATTTAAGGGCTTTTTGAGAAATTACTGCATATAAATAACCATCAATCAACCACCAATCATGGGAAGATGCAAATGGCTAAAGGTATGTCTACATGAAATACAGAGCAGAACATCAGAAACATCAGAAATCCCCCACGATAACTGCTTTGACATGAAAAAATGGAGGAAATAGGGTTGAGGCTTTTTCTTTAAAAAAAAAGTAGCTCTGCTGGAGCTACTACAAATTATTGCATGTATTAAGTTGCAGTCTGTGTGTAACAGCTTACCTGTCTGGCTGTGTAGAAAAACAGAAGGTTAACTGCCTGAAGTTAAAAGTTGCCCAGGCCTACATGAAGCAGCATTTGCTTTTTTATTGTCTAGCATCATCAAAATGGCAGCAGACTGCACTTGTGAGTACAGCTTCTGACCACATCTATTTATATACTGTATCTCTATAGATAAACATAACAAACCTCTATCTGCATAGGCAGACACATAGCACTGTAATACTTTACCATTTATGCACCATTTTTTGTATATTACACAAATTTGTTCTCATTCTGAGCTGTGATGGTTTACGTGCAACATAGCTTTAACCAAAAATGACACCTTCATACAGCTGCAACATGTGGGCCAAATAGGTGAAGTCGGTCACCTAAATACTTCATGCCACCAGCTCTCAATTTCCTGTTACGTAGAGAATCACACCTGTAAGTAGCATGCATATTCTCTTTTAGAAGGTTTTACCATGAGCAGAGTTACTCTGTAGACTTTGATAGCTTTAGGCACCATAGAACAAAACTGAACTGTCAGTACGATTGAACATCATGGATCCACTGATGGATGTCTATGTCAATGCAGAGATGTGCAGCAAGCGTAAAAGGGAGATAAGAAATTCAGAAATTATTTATGAAAATGTGTTGATCCATACTCTGGAGCCAGAAAGATCTGAAACGGCACTTTCAGGTAATTATTACAGCAAACAAATACACACGTGTACGCGACATTCTTTACACAAACAGAATAGACAATATTTTCAAAAACAACTTGTCTCAAGGAAAAACAAAGACTAAAATGACTTGTCTGAGAAACAGTTATGTGGAGAAAGGGTCATAGAGCAAGAGACAAAGGGGAAGAGACTCTTTATTACTGGACTTCGAGAGAGCAAAAGGGACAACATTTCGACACTACTGTGTCTTTGTCAGAGTCAGAGTGAGAACAGTAGTGTCAAAACATTAGCATGTTTGCACAATTAAATGTGTTCCACTCCCTTGTGTTCTCTGGAAGTCCAGTAATAGACTCTCTTCTGCTGTCTGCAGTCTGCTGTCCTTGAACTGAGAAGCACCTGATTCAGCTGCATTTTGCTGGTAGAACCCTGTTTCAACTGGCTATTAATGGTTTTAGCTAAAGAAGTGAAGAAACCCACAGTGCCAATAACATACAAGGCTATGTAAATGTGTGCTTGAATGTAGATTGATTTGAATTATACAAAAATCACACTTTGGGATGGTTGCCTTTCAATAGACTTTTAATGATATGACCTTTACTTCTTTGAACATCATGTTGCATTATTAAAATCACAAACTACTTGTGGTAACTATCCAAGCACTCAGTCAAAGGAGCTGAGGGCACCAGAAAACCTTGTGACTTCTCTTCTCAGCTTTGTGTCTACATAAAAATCAGACTAACTTAAAATAATATGTTTTTCTTTATTCATTGTATCTCTTTCAGTTTTTCCTACAGTATATCAAGTGAAGTTCAAGTCAATGTTATTTATAAAGCCTGAAATAAATGTCTTAGAGGGTTTTAGAATCTGTAAAACATAAAACAACCTCTATCCTTAGAAAAACTCACTTTATATTATGGCAATGGGCTGAAAAAAGGGAGACGTCAGGAAGAGATGTACAAAATGTGACACACATACAAAGTCAACAGAAGCAACAGAGTAATTGGTAATTAATAATTAAGGAAATCATCATTATAATTAAGGAAATAAAGTACAAATATTTAAAATGAATTAAATATTAAGCATTATAAGTTATAGTGTAAAAATATTTGGAATAAAGACTGTGGACTGTCTATAATCTGCTGTATTTGTGACACAAGATAAAACAAATGTTGACCTAAATTTATTTGATTTGATATTGAAACACAAACTAATGACAAATATTATATTATAGATCCAGGTGCAAAAAAGGTTTCCTGCAGAGGTGTTGCAGTGTTTCTGGGCCTGCTGTGTCTTCTCCTCCTGGCTGCACTCATAGCTCTGGTCTTCCTGTGTAAGTACTTTACTCAAATGTTGCTGAAAGTATCACATAGGTGATGGTGTTTAACAATGTTTCTTCATTTGCTGTTTATGTGCCAAATACAGCCATGAAGTTCATCGATGACTGTAGAAAAAAGGGGGACGTTCACATCCAATGACAGACGCCATCCTTGAACAGCAGGGGTTACCTTTTCCCACCTATATACAAACAAATATTATTATTCCATACTTGGGTCTCATGATAACAACTATCTCCATGACAACTGAACTACTCCAACTGCTGAGGAAAGCAACATGATGTGTTTGAAAGCTTCGGAAACGATAAGCTAATTGGACCATGTGTTGATAACTAAAAAAATAAAAACAATTAGAGACTTGCTCTACATCCTTTTATATATTATAGATTTGCTTGTGATCAAATGTACACTGTATATGGTAAACTATCAAAATCATAGTTCTCTTAAAATGTCCATGATAAAGGTATCACAAGTCGTCACATGTGACCAAAACAAGAGAACAAGACAAGGCTGAACAATTGATCATTTTTATATTGATTTTTATATGCTATTTGAAAGTGCGCACCATTTGAAATGTATCATTTTGTATTATTAAGTGTTTTATCTGATTATATTACTTCAATGTAGAAACAAAATAAGTTTGTGATAAAATTATATGTTGTTTAATTGTAATTTAATTTTTAGAAAATTGTTGCTATTGAAATCGCAGTATAGGTCAGAAAAATTGCAATTACATATATTTCTTGAACGGAGATGTCAACAGACCTTTTTCACAGCAGACATTTTGGTTTGTCACGTCAGGAAAAGCACAGGTGTTACTAATACAACTAACAATGGCTCTGTTATATTCAAATGTCCCAGTAACGCCTGAGTAACTGTGAGCCAACAGGCAAAATAGCAGCACCCTGAAACTGAAGCAACTAAATGCAATTCAGCCATTATTAATTTCATTAGTTATAAATGTGCTTCTCCTACTGTGACATGTCAAAGTGTCTTCTGTGAAAAAGGTTCGTTAGGCACAGTCTGTGAACATCCACACTGTCCTGAGAAGAGGTCTAATCAGACACAGTCAGTAAAATAACCTCATTCACCTATTTAAATGTCCAGCAGGTGGCACCAAAGCACAGCCTTGAATGCAAATAATCACTTTCCTTTGTGTTGTTCATCTTCCAAACAATAAACATTACTACATTTCAATCCCCACTATTCCCTACTTCCTGGTTACGTGCCACTATCACGATTCTGTATTGACCTCTACTGGCCAAAACCGGCATTGCATGTAGTACATTTGCAGATATCATATCAGTGTATGAGACATTGTGTTATGAGACTCCAAGCCCAACAATGGTCTCCCTCTCTCTTTCAATGAGATTTTTTTCTGTGTTGAAACATTTACAAACATGTAATCTCATGTCTAGGTCAAGTTATGGTCTGTAATTGGATATGTTACACAAAGCTTTTTTTAATCTAAGGTGTTTGGTCAGAGAGAATGTTACAGGTGATGTGATGTGGACCTGATGGAAATAACAACAGGATATGGAGAGTAAACAGACTGCCTGCAATATTTTGTTGATTTTAATTATGTTTTTCTCCATTGGAAATAACTGCAGGTGTGAACTTGTGATTTGATGCATTGTGCATTGTGTGATGACAAACTGACTTGCTGACTGTATTTTTGAGAAACCAAAACCTTTCAGAGAATACATTTGCTGTTTTGCAAAAAGAAACACAGTTTTGGTGTTTGTGTTATTATGTGGAGTATGCAGTATTTTACTGCATCAAAACTATGGAGAAAAACTGTAACATAGAGATGAAGAAAAGAAGTGGGTTATCAGTTATGGACTAATATTTATGAAATCATAAATCATCATAGATCCAAGTCAGTAACATTTTACTTTAAAACCCCCTAGTTAGCATTTATAAGCAGAATACAAACATTTAATAAATGGTTTATAATACAATATAATGTAGTTGATAGCAGATATATAAAAAAGTCTTTATTAATGTATTTGTCAACAACTGTAACTCCTCATGCGGACACACCAAGTGGAGGCAGGTGTATAAACAGATAATGAATTACAATATAGTACAACAGAGTTGATAAAGATGGGATCATCCACAGAAAAATAGATATTACAAGTGGTGAGTTGGAAAATAAATATTGTGTTATTTGAAGCCACCTGCAACAGCAGTTTGAACTCTATCAGACTTCACAGATTAAACTAAATGTTGTGATGTAAATAAGTTCATGATTTGCACATTTCAAAATTTCACTGATCTGATAAAAGCCAAGACATAATATGTCTTAAAGTGAAAAGAGCCTCTCACACATAACAAGTAATTAAACTCATTCCAAAAAAGGGAAGCAAAGCTTTTGACTATATTCACCCAGAAACAGAAAACAAAGTTTTGAGAAGTCTTGCAATATCTATACAGCATAAATACATTATAATCTGCATTTGAGTCCTTTACATTGTTTGCTTCATACACACCCTGTGAAATTTTTCAGTATTACCATTTTTACATGCAGCTATCAACTAAAAATAACATACCATCATTTTTATGGCACACAATGACTCTGCCATATTAGGTTTGAAACAAGGTTCGAAACCAAGCATTATAATTTAATAAAGAGTAAGCTCTTGAAACTCATTTTTAGAGACAGATACCAGATCAACAGATCGTTGAAGTGTGAAAATATGAATACAACATCTGAGACCACAAGCACAACACATACCACACCCACATCCAACCATTTGTGCTCTGTTGGTAAATTGTCATGCACCACTTCACAAGTTGACATTACACTGTAATACTGTATTTGCATTCAAATAGATTTTAAGAAAAGGCCAATTAATGGCTGATATATACAGTATACTGAAGGTCATACAATGTCAGGAAAGTAGTACATACTTTTTTAGAGCAGCCACCCTTGTTGCTGGAGTGAGAAGTCATATTAGGGGATAAAAAAGAGGTAGTTTCTGATTTAAAACTGTTTCATTGTTTGAAATCCACCAAAAAGAACGTCCTTTGATGTGGCTGCATCTACCGTCAATATATACTGTTATTGTTTTGCTTAGTTACAGATCAGTGTTCAGTAAATGATTTACACTTCAAACAAGGTTCAGAGCAAAAAGCCTAAAGATGCCAATGCCAGTTGGAATACTGTTGTGTTAATAGTAAAGTAAATTGATATGACTTTTTCATGATGGAAATTAATGATTATGTTTTTGTGAATGTAGTCATACAGTGAGAGCAAGTATATGGAAATCTTTTTTAATAAATCAAGACACTTTGAAACTTGTAATCAATTTTTACTACAGTTTACCACCCAAAACTGATGAAACATGTACTTACAATGGTATATAAAGGCTTAAAAACACCTCACCAGAGGAGGAAAATTATTCAAAACTAATTTTAGAGGCCGTTGTTTGGTGTTGAATTGACTTGCATTGCTACAAGTTTGTTTTTTTGTGATCAAATCATGAGACAAACTCAAATGATCATGTAGCGTGTGTCAAAACAGGAATGATGAAGCTGAGGAATGTTTGTCTCGCTCGAGCATGAGGCTCATCTATCTTGTAGGTACACAAGGATCTGCACTGGTTACAGCTGGAGCAGCAGTCAATGTGTCTAGTATCACAACATTGTTGAGTTGAGAAAGAAAAAACTTACTGAAAAAAGAGGAGGAACAAGAAGATTGTTGTTTTGTAAGGACAAAACATAAAAGAAGAATCAGACCACAGATCAGCACCATTAAATAAGACAACATTACTAACACCTTCATCAACAGGAAAAATATGGCAACAGTTTTCCATGAAGAGGAATCTGAGATGACTGTGATATATGAAAACTTCCATGATGATTCAGTCAGGAGTGTTGCATTGAAGAGTCGCTCTGATGAAGACAGTAGAGTGTCTGCTGCAGTGACTGTTAAGAAATCAGTTCACATAATTACAGTTCAATAATTTTCAAGATCAGTTTTAAACATTAAAGCAAGATGGACTACAATGTCAATATTAATCTGGTACACTAAATTGCAAGCTTTTTGGTCATGTAACTTTATTCAAAAGTTGTGCTGACCATTTGTCATGTTTTGTCACATGTATCCTGTGATACCTTCTTGTTTTATTGGTTTTAGTTTTAGGTGACCATTAAACCACTTGTTGAAGTCAACAAATGTGGCTCACTTTTATTAGTACACTACAGTATGTACACAAGATTTACAATAGACTAGCCTGGATGACTTATCTTCAGCGACATTTAGACTTGCTGTTCAAATCATCAAAGCTTTAGTAACTCTTTAAGGAACCAGTACCACTTTTTGGTTGAGTGTATGTATCAAATCAAAATTTTTACATTTTGATTAGTGAGAAGGTAGATTTGTGCTTTGAAGAAGACAAAAATAAAAAGGGAACAAATAACCCGTCTGCAACATTTTCCATTATATTTGTAAGAATGTGTGAAAGTTTACTTTTGTGTTTGATGTGAGTGTGTGTGTGTGTGTGTGTGTGTGTGTGTGTGTGTGTGTTGGTGGGTCGGTGGGCGGTTTCTGCACACAGGAATAAAACTGTACAGACTGATTGCTGTGAGCTTTGGACTCCTGTGTATCCTACAAGCTGCTCTCAACATTTCCCTGCGTCTTGTTCTCTGTGAGTCATCTTAATTTGTGTCTATTACAAATTTATCACACTTACAAGCTATGATGATCATGTGCTCTGAGTGCTTTGGAGAAATGTTATGTTTTTATCTCTGTTTACTGTAGGGTTGGACAACTGATGAATATTAATTTACATATTTCAGAAAAATAAATTAAAACATCTTTTTAAATAGACCTATTCATAATAATCTCACAGTGGAACATATCCATATATATATATATCCATTTTTTGTACTGAACTATTATATAATTTACAGTTTTACACTAAATTATAGTGGTTAAGAACGCCTTTAAGCATTTTTTTTTGTTGAAATAAAAAATCAAAGTGAAGCAGTCTCTGTTTCACTATCAAATAATTAAACTCAATTTGTGGAATATTTTAGGGTTGGCAAAAGCTTCTGTAATAGACTCTGAGGGTCAGGTATCTGTTCTGTCTGCTGTCTCTATGGGAACGATGTTACACATTGTCAAGGTCCAATTATACCAGATCCACTGGTTATATTTTATTATAGATAATTACATATAATAAGTATAATAAGTATTATATTATATATATATTATATAATAAGTATAATAAGTACCACATAAAAGGAGTGAACACAAAAATGTTTAGACACAAAGAAATAAAACTGGATCTGTATCAACAGATTAAAAATAGATAAAAGCAATAGAAGGTAGATTATGAGATAGCAAGCACCAGCAAAAATTCAGTCACCCTTTGAGCTTAACCTGGAGTCTGGACTGTGGGAAGATACCAGAGACCCAAAGAAACCCACACAGACACACTGAGAATGTACAAAGTCCACAATGAAAGGCGACAGTGTTAAAAACTGAATCAACCTTGTACATAATTAGTAAGATTTTATTTTTATTTTTAAATGGATTTTGAAAGGAAACGACACCAGTGCAAAGAAGTTAAAGTCACATTGTCCTCTACATTTGTATCAACGATGGTAGACTAAATATTACAAACACTTTTCATAATAATGCAATACAATTCAACAGGGACACAACCTACAAAATGACCATGACGTTGAGTCAACACCTCTCAAAAACAGCTTCAACACAAACTAAACATTATAACCTTCATGAAGGGTGGATTTGTTGCTGGGCTGCTGTATTACTGTATAAGTTTCAGCTCTAGGTGGACCTAATACACTTTTAGCCATGATCGTGGTTCCTGGATTTTATGGCACCTGGACTCCTGCATCAATACTGTCTTTACATCAGGGACCACAATGGAAACAAGTCTCCTCCTGTCCACACTGACTGTGAAAAGATCCCTTCTTGACATATTTCCAATGTAAGCAATGGGAGACAAAATCCACACGTCCTTGTACTTTGTAAAAACTCATTCTTAAATTCAGCTGAAGTTAATATGAGCCACTGATCCTTTGCTAATCTGCAGTTTAGGGACAGTAACACAAAGAAAGAATGTCGTACTAAAAGATTGTAACTTTGGAAGATACGCACTTGCTGCAGATTACACAGGATACATTACAGTCTATCATTTTCTAAACAAAGTTAGATATTTGTGTCTAATGCCACTTTGCCTGCAGCTTAGCAATGATCATGTTTCAGTGCTGTCTTTAGCTGAAAGTGGTAAATGAATCTTATCTTCATGTCTTAAACATACAGTACTTATATATAGTAGTAGATGCCATGGTGGTATGTAAGCTGAGTTAGAGAGACATTTTCTTTTCACAGATCCATAGCTTTCTATGTCCACATATTGCATCATTCCAGCCGCTTTCCTCATTGTCAAACCTTGTTTCTACACAGTCTTCATTTTGTCCTTCATAATCGTTTGGCTCCCCAGAGATCCAGAAGCTGAAAACAAACCCAAAGGAAATGAGGTTTTAATAAAGAACACAAACCATCAAACATTTAATGAACAGCAACACACAGAATGTGGCCAAGTTAAACTTAAAACGATGACAAATCAAAAATATTTCCCTAAAAAACTGTTGACAATGTAGTCAGCTTATAAAAATCTAAAGTCTACTCAGCTGCTATTGTGATATGAAAGAGGCTTTAGTTTCACTACAAAGATTGATTTAGTTTGAATGAATATTAATGTGTGAACCTTGTTGTCACCGGAGTCCCATCCACCCATTTCCACGTCCCCTCTCTCTCACGGTCAGCCAGTCCAATCCATATCCTCTTTTGGTATCGATTTATGAATTCCTTGTTTTTAAAGAGAAACATACAATAATCAATAAATATTTAACCAATTTCCGTCATCCTGTACCTTGATGAACTTGCATTCAATCAATATTTCACTCTTTCTGTGTCTGTGATAAACACTGATTCATCCATTAGTATGCACACACACACACACACACACACACACACACACACACACACACACAGACCTGTTCGTCTCTGCTGTTGACAACCACTAGGTCCATCCCTCTTTGCAGACAGTCAGTTCTACTCTCATGCCAGGTTTTCATGTTCGAAGAAATATAATAGAAACTACCGCTGAAATACACCCATCCTTTTTGGGAGTAGTGAACTGTGAGCAAAAAAAAGGACAAATCCTTCATACGCCAGTAACAAGAACTAACAAATACATTTCCTCTGAGGTATCAAAACTGCATCATATTATTCAGAAATATGTAAACAGGGATAATAAAGAAATCTATGCGAGAACAGAAAGATGATATATTACAGGCTTGGAGTCAAAGTGTTATAAATGTTTTATACAGTAGTAGAAATCTACAGAGTCATAACAAGAAAAGATAAGTTCTGAACTTTTCAAGTCTGTCCTAAAACAATAGTCAGGTGTCAGAATGAACATTGAAACATGTTTTTCTTGCTGTAATCCTTCCTCCTGTTCATATTGGCAAATAAGAGATCTCTTCATAATGCACTTTCACTGTAAGTGATGGGGACAACATCCACAGTCCTCCTTCCATGAAGATCTTTATTTAAAAATGTATGATATGAGGCTGCAGCTGCACAAATTAGTCAAATCAAGTCAAAATCTTTCAAAGTTACCATTTTTTAGTGCAAAATTCCCTTTTTATGTTACGATCCTTCTGCTGCAGTTGAACAGGAAAACAGTGTCCATCGAGACCCAAAGAGGGAAACTTTTAATTAAAAAAGACTGAAACTGTGGAAGATATCTGCTTCATTTGACTAACTCAGGTGACTGAAGCATCATATTATCTTCAGATAAACTTTTAAATACATCTTTGCTCAAACGAGGACTGTGGATTTTGTCCCCATCACTTACACTGTAAACACGTTTGGAGGGGATCTTCTAATAGTCAGTATGAACAGGAGGAATGATTACAGCGAGCAAAACCTGCTTCAATGTTCATTTGGGTTCCTGGCTGTTGTTTTAAGAGAGACTTGAAAAACTGTGAACCCATCCTTTAACATCTAACTTTGACAAATATGTAACACCCTAAATAAACAATGATTACATGATCAGTTAATAACAGATTTGAAGAGAATCAATCAGTTCAAATATACATTATTGTCACTTGTTTATCAGCTATATCCCAATAAATCAACATCAGTCCATCATTACTAATGACATTGGTTTATTTTTTTAACATTAACAGTCAATATTAGGATTTTTACCATATGAATAATATAAATAGTTGTCAATCATTCACAATAAGATTCACACCACTTTCACACTAGATGATGATGAAATCTGAGTCAAATGATTTTTTTATCAATCAAATCAGATTTTTTTCCTTTACATCACACAACACATAATGCTGACATTGTTTCCAGAGCACGAGTAGTCGGCTGAGACAACAGCACATAACATGGCTGCATATCAATCTTCTCTGCCGCTCATGTTGTCAAGTGTGACAAATGGACTGCAAAACTTTTTGTGATTGCTTGGTGCAGTTTAATTTTCACACTTACCAAAGTCAGTCAGCTTCTTCCTCAGCTCATCTCTCTCCTCAGGGAAGGTGTTAAAGTTGGCCTCAAGGTCCAGTGTCTTGTTATCTGAGAGCAGAAAGAGTAATATGAAGCTGTCATACAACAGCATCAAAGCATGTCCACAAGTACAGAGATGATGTACTTTAAAACAATATGGAAATTGTGTTTTAACTATTAATGAAAGGTAAAGTTTAATATTGTTATACTGTACATAAACCATTCCCTCATACAAAGCCAAGGTGATATATGCGACTTTATATCTGCAAGACTAAAAGCAGAACATTTTGACTGGGGTTTAATTTTTACTTTGATGGCCAAAATTAATAGCATGAACTTAAAGCTTTATTGTTCCATCCTCTTCTATCTCAGTGGTATAGTATCACACAAGCTTTGCATTAATTGAACAGCCATCAGTTGTGTTACTGCTATTAAACTCTCTGATTGTTTCTGATTATAAACTTTCCCATACATGTACCTCTGTCTTTAAAAGTCAGTCAACCACAAACTCTTATTTGCTGCCAAACAGAAGATAATATCAGAGACTGCAACGTAGCCTGAGAACACAAACTGAGGTGAGGTCTATGTTGTCATTGATCAAGTGATCTACACACTGATGAAAATATATGTAGACTGGAACATTTAGGAAGCAGTCAGAGCAAGTGATCGTGATCATCATAGCTTGTAATATAATATAATTTTTATTTAATTCAATAATTGGATACCATTGATGCTCAACCATGAATGAATCACTGATGGCCAGTTGGCTGTTGCAAGAGCAACTAACTCAGTGACACATTTCAGGAACTTATAAACTCTTGGTCCCAAACTGAACCCATGTACATCAGTGGATCATGATACCAGTCTTTCTGGCACTGACAACATTTAAATGGCAGCTTTCATCTGACATGAAGCATTTTCTAAATATTACACTTATACAACTTCGGATACAAGTCCTTGTTGTTGGTGTAGTTCATCGCTGTACTAACCACAGTCACTCAAGTTCCTCTTCAACGTGTCTCTTTCTTCGGTCAGGCGTTTGCAGCTGGTACTGTCAAAATGGTCTGAAAGAGAAGAAAGACTTTCATGCAAATTGTGCAATAAGTTGGCCATTTACAACAGAGAGATTACCATCAGTTGCAACAGAATTACAGCATGACCACAACATAGGAGACACTTCATTTTAAAACTGAATTTCCATTTAATATATAAGCAGATTTACAGGCTGAAAATTCTGACTTTGGTTTAATGTCTTAATGGCCCAAAATGTGATCCAAATCCTTCTTACTTGATCTTACAGCTTTGTTTTAACAGTAATTTTAATATTATTTTACTTTTTGATTATAGAGGCCCACAAACTTGTATCTCTCTCTGAATGTCAGTCAAACACATTTTTCTCTGCAATTGCAAACAGGACAGAATTTTTCGAAACTGTTATGTTTGGACAGAAATATGTAACAGTAGACACTTAACACTTTACAGTCTTATATATAATAATCAGATGGTGAACTTCAATGCAGGGGAGACACAGGGTAGACGTACAAACACAATTCAAAAGGACTCACAGAGAGCAAGACGCAGGGAAATGTTGAGAGCAGCTTGTAAGATACACAGGAGTCCAAAGCTCACAACAACCACTCTGTACAGTTTTCTCCCTGGGTGCAGAAATCACACAGACTCAGAGTAATTATTATGTCTCTCAACCTAACGATAGAGTTCTTTTAAACATGACATTGGAAAACAATTGTGAAGCAGAAACCCAAGTGCTTTGGCTAATAAATATTTTAATTAATTCAATTTAATCAATTATTATGAATATTATTATTAATTAATTAATTTAATGTATTAATTTATTTTTTTAGAATTATTAAAATTTTCCTTGAATCGAAAAATGATGACTGTCAACAGGACAGGTTACTTCAAGGATGACATTTACGTACTATTTTTTAAATTGTTTTTTCTACTCACATTACACACCATAGTCTATAATAAAAGTTTGTCTTACCAACCAACTTCAGAGTGATAGCAGGTTACAGTCCTGTGCTTTGACTTTGGGTGGTGGAGCGTATTTCCAACATATAAAACTATTACTTGAAATAACATGACTGATATAAATCATATTCACATCTGTGGTTGACTAAACTCTATTTGAGAGGTGTTTCTAATCTTTAATAAAATACATTGTAAGCAATATGTAATATATAAGCCTCTTTCACAACAGACATTTTGACTTGTCATAGCAGGAAAACCACAGGTGTTACTAATAATATTAATGATGTCTTAGTAAGTCATGACAGTGTGACAGTGAGCCAGCAGGCACAATATCAGGACCCTGAAACTGAAGCAGCTAAATGTAATTCAGCCATTGTTAATTTCATTATTTACACCTGTGCTTTTTCTACTGCCACATGTAAAACTGTCCTCAGTGAAAAAGGCTGGTGGGAGTTTTTTCTCCGTCTTCATATGCCCCCCACACATCAGTGTCCTTGACAACTGCCTGTGTATGTTCGCCTTGGAGAAGTTCTCCTCTGAACGCCGTTTTGATGACACACAAGCGCGTTCTTTAGTGGGAGTCACGCATTGCACTACAGTATGTGGCATTTGTACAAAAAAAAGTATAAAAAATAATTTGGGATTAATAAATTCAAATGAATGTGCCTCTAAGTAAGAATTGAGATTAGTATTTATTGAGATTAATTAAAATGAACATGTGGTAATGATGGAAACTTTATGCCTTCAAACATTTGATCAAGTATTTGTAAAATTATGAAGAAATGTTCAAACAGGTTTAGAAATACAATAACAAATTATTGCTGATGATAGCCTGAATCTTCTTTTTCATCTTCCTCATCTTTGGTGCAAATACTTTGATATGAAGTAGTAGTTGTAGTCGTACTAGTAGTAGTAGTAGTACTAGTAGTAGTCGTAGTAGTAGTAGTCGTAGTAGTAGTAGTCGTAATAGTAGTAGTAATAGTACTATAGCAACAATTCAAAGATTAAATTTGTGAAAATTTGTCATAATTTAGTGAT
Source organism: Thunnus thynnus (assembly GCF_963924715.1). Lineage (NCBI taxonomy): Eukaryota > Metazoa > Chordata > Actinopteri > Scombriformes > Scombridae > Thunnus > Thunnus thynnus. Next base: position 3,771,939 of record NC_089519.1, on the reverse strand, counting down.
TTGAACTACAGCTCTGAAAGTTTCTGAGGAGATAGGCAGGCCCCTTCATGTCATTGTGTATAAAGTGAGGGACCATCAAATAATTGACTCAAACAGATTGTACACTACATACTACAAGTGAAACAAGAAGGTAGAAATATATATATATATATATAAGGTCAACACAGTTACTGAATAAATTACACCATATTAAAACAGATCTTTTTGACATTTTGATATTGTAAATAGAAAAGATGAATGTTTACAATATGATTACAATATTTGCCAATCAGGTTAAAACTGAGAATAAAGATGTTTGTTTAGTTATAAGATTTCTGTCTCACCAGGCTCTGCAGCAGCCATCATTTCACCGTCTTCAACGTTGCTGCTCAGCACCAAATTTTATCTACTTGGGTTAGACAAATATGTGTGAAGATGTTTCGATGTTAACTGCTTCCTCTTTTCTATTGTTTTTCTCTGCTTCTGCAGAAACACAGTTTTGGTCTCAACTTCCACCTTTATTTGTTCCCACAGGGCAATTGGTTTTGCAGCAAGACATAGATACAAGATGATAAAATACATAATATAATACATAATATAATATAAGTTTTGGTCTTCCTTATTTGCCATTCTTCCTCAACATAAACTTCTCCATATAACGGACTTTGACTGCTGCTCTGGCAGCAGTGAGTTTTCATTTGTTCAATAAACATAGATTAAATGATTATGCCCTCATTTTGACAATGTAAGGGATAATTTGTCCTTTTATTTAGATAACAACCTGAGCCATTTAGTTTTAAGAAATATAGCAATAAGCTTTGGCTGCACTGGATACAGTTGCCCCTTTAACACCTCAAACAGTGAAATCTTGTCAAATCATCTCCTCGGAAAAAGAGGACATCTGTATCCTTAAAAGAACATGCAGGAAAACACAGCAGAGTTTCTGTAAAGTCCATGTCCACCACTCATTAAAGACTTACTTGCCATATAAAGTAAAAAAAATAAAAGTGTCAATAGACCAATATTTGTTAATCCCTGCCAGTTTTTATCTACCACCACTGACCTGTCATATTAATTCTCCAACAATCATCTGCTGCTGACTGTGACTCATTTTAAACTCTCATCCAGAAACTTGACTTGATCTCCACTAAAGAGTTCTAAAAGGTGATGACCAACATGTACGACTTTCTATGACAGCAACACTTACAAGAAATCCTTGTGTGGCTTCCCCTCAGCATGAGTGTATTTATACACCATGAATACATAGTGTTACGTGGTTTGCTCTGACTGCCAGAGCAGCAGTCAAAGTCCGTTATATGGAGAAGTTTATGTTGAGGAAGAATGGCAAATAAGGAAGACCAAAACTTATATTATATTATGTATTATATTATGTATTTTATCATCTTGTATCTATGTCTTGCTGCAAAACCAATTGCCCTGTGGGAACAAATAAAGGTGGAAGTTGAGACCAAAACTGTGTGGCTGCAGAAGCAGAGAAAAAAAATAGAAAAGAGGAAGCAGTTAACATCGAAACATCTTCACACATATTTGTCTAACCCAAGTAGATAAAATTTGGTGCTGAGCCACACCGTTGAAGACGGTGAAATGATGGCTGCTGCAGAGCCTGGTGAGACAAAAATCTTATAACTAAACAAACATCTTTATTCTCAGTTTTAACCTTATTGGCAAATATTGTAATCATATTGTAAACATTCATCTTTTCTATTTACAATATCAAAATGTAAACATGAAATGCAAAGTGTGATAGCTAAGTGTTTGTGAGAGTTCATTTTATAATGCATAAAATAATGTATAGATCTGTTTTAATATGGTGTAATTTATTCAGTAACTGTGTTGACCTTATATATATATATATATTTTTCTACCTTCTTGTTTCACTTGTAGTATGTAGTGTACAATCTGTTTGAGTCAATTATTTGATGGTCCCTCACTTTATACACAATGACATGAAGGGGCCTGCCTATCTCCTCAGAAACTTTCAGAGCTGTAGTTCAAATCACTAAATTATGACAAATTTTCACAAATTTAATCTTTGAATTGTTGCTATAGTACTATTACTACTACTATTACGACTACTACTACTACGACTACTACTACTACGACTACTACTAGTACTACTACTACTACTAGTACGACTACAACTACTACTTCATATCAAAGTATTTGCACCAAAGATGAGGAAGATGAAAAAGAAGATTCAGGCTATCATCAGCAATAATTTGTTATTGTATTTCTAAACCTGTTTGAACATTTCTTCATAATTTTACAAATACTTGATCAAATGTTTGAAGGCATAAAGTTTCCATCATTACCACATGTTCATTTTAATTAATCTCAATAAATACTAATCTCAATTCTTACTTAGAGGCACATTCATTTGAATTTATTAATCCCAAATTATTTTTTATACTTTTTTTTGTACAAATGCCACATACTGTAGTGCAATGCGTGACTCCCACTAAAGACCGCACTTGTGTGTCATCAAAATGGTGTTCAGAGGAGAACTTCTCCAAAGCGAACATACACAGGCAGTTGTCAAGGACACTGATGTGTGGGGGGCACATGAAGACGGAGAAAAAGCTCCCATCAGCCTTTTTCACTGAGGACAGTTTTACATGTGGCAGTAGAAAAAGCACAGGTGTAAATAATAAAATTAACAATGACTGAATTACATTTAGCTGCTTCAGTTTCAGGGTCCTGATATTGTGCCTGCTGGCTCATTGTCACACTGTCATGACTTACTAAGATATCGTTAATATTATTAGTAACACCTGTGGTTTTTCTGCTATGACAAGTCAAAATGTCTGTTGTGAAAGAGGCTTATATATTACATATTGCTTACAATGTATTTTATTAAAGATTAGAAACACCTCTCAAATAGAGTTTAGTCAACCACAGATGTGAATATGATTTATATCAGTCATGTTATTTCAAGTAATAGTTTTATATGTTGGAAATACGCTCCACCACCCAAAGTCAAAGCACAGGACTGTAACCTGCTATCACTCTGAAGTTGGTTGGTAAGACAAACTTTTATTATAGACTATGGTGTGTAATGTGAGTAGAAAAAACAATTTAAAAAATAGTACGTAAATGTCATCCTTGAAGTAACCTGTCCTGTTGACAGTCATCATTTTTCGATTCAAGGAAAATTTTAATAATTCTAAAAAAATAAATTAATACATTAAATTAATTAATTAATAATAATATTCATAATAATTGATTAAATTGAATTAATTAAAATATTTATTAGCCAAAGCACTTGGGTTTCTGCTTCACAATTGTTTTCCAATGTCATGTTTAAAAGAACTCTATCGTTAGGCTGAGAGACGTAATAATTACTCTGAGTCTGTGTGATTTCTGCACCCAGGGAGAAAACTGTACAGAGTGGTTGTTGTGAGCCTTGGACTCCTGTGTATCTTACAAGCTGCTCTCAACATTTCCCTGCGTCTTGCTCTCTGTGAGTCCTTTTGAATTGTGTTTGTACGTCCACCCTGTGTCTCCCCTGCATTGAAATTCACCATCTGATTATTATATATAAGACTGTAAAGTGTTAAGTGTCCACTGTTACATATTTCTGTCCAAACATAACAGTTTCGAATAATTCTGTCCTGTTTGGTATTGCAGAGAAAAATGTGTTTAGCTGACATTCAGAGAGAGATACAAGTTTGTGGGCCTTTAGAATCACAAAGCAAAATAATATTAAAACTACTGTTAAAACAAAGCTGTAAGATCAAGTAAGAAGGGTTTGGATCACATTTTGGGCCATTAAGACATTAAACCAAAGTCAGAATTTTCAGCCTGTAAATCTGCTTATATATTAAATGGAAATTCAGTTTTAAAATGAAGTGTCTCCTATGTTGTGGTCATGCTGTAATTCTGTTGCAACTGATGGTAATCTCTCTGTTGTAAATGGCCAATTTATTGCACAATTTGCATGAAAGTCTTTCTTCTCTTTCAGACCATTCTTACAGTACCAGCTACAACACGTTGAAGAGGAACTTGAGTGACTGTGGTTAGTACAGTGATGAACTACACCAACAACAAGGACTTGTATCCGAAGTTGTATAAGTGTAATATTTAGAAAATGCTTCATGTCAGATGAAAGCTGCCATTTAAATGTTGTCAGTGCCAGAAAGACTGGTATCATGATCCACTGATGTACATGGGTTCAGTTTGGGACCAAGAGTTTATAAGTTCCTGAAATGTGTCACTGAGTTAGTTGCTCTTGCAACAGCCAACTGGCCATCAGTGATTCATTCATGGTTGAGCATCAATGGCATCCAATTATTGAATTAAATAAAAATTATATTATATTACAAGCTATGATGATCACGATCACTTGCTCTGACTGCTTCCTAAATGTTCCAGTCTACATATATTTTCATCAGTGTGTAGATCACTTGATCAATGACAACATAGACCTCACCTCAGTTTGTGTTCTCAGGCTACGTTGCAGTCTCTGATATTATCTTCTGTTTGGCAGCACATAAGAGTTTGTGGTTGACTGACTTTTAAAGACAGAGGTACATGTATGGGAAAGTTTATAATCAGAAACAATCAGAGAGTTTAATAGCAGTAACACAACTGATGGCTGTTCAATTAATGCAAAGCTTGTGTGATACTATACCACTGAGAAAGAAGAGGATGGAACATTAAAGCTTTTAGTTCATGCTATTAATTTTGGCCATCAAAGTAAAAATTAAACCCCAGTCAAAATGTTCTGCTTTTAGTCTTGCAGATATAAAGTGACACATATCACCTTGGCTTTGTATGAGGGAATGGTTTATGAACAGTACAACTATATTAAACCACCTATCATTAATAGATTAAAACCATAGCCTGTAAAATATATGGATGTAGCTACCGTGACGTCACCCATTGGTTTCTGAAGAGTGATTTTGAAGCTCAAAGTGGGTGGTCGAATGAAACAAGCCACCTAGCAGCTAGCAACCTGACACTCAAAGCAGCTACTCCCTTAGAAATGCATAACTTTACGACTTAATAAATTTAAACAGGTGAGTTATAAAAAAATTCACCCCCGTACAGTTGTCACGAAAGGGGAAGTTAGCTATAGAGACCAAAACCATTTTTTTTACCAGGCTGTAGACATGTTTATTTCTGCTGTAAAGTTGGTCATTTTAACATGGGGGTCTATGGAGATTGACTCGCTTTTGAAGCCAGCCTCTAGTGGCCACTTGAGGAACTGCAGTTTTTGGCACTTTCCCATTGGCTTCATTTTTCAGCCCCGGAGGTTGCCGCTTGAGTATAACACAATTTCCATATTGTTTTAAAGTATATCATCTCTGTACTTGTGGACATGCTTTGATGCTGTTGCATGACTGCTTCATATTACTGTTTCTGCTCTCAGATAACAAGACACTGGACCTTGAGGCCAGCTTTAAAACCCTCACTGAGGAGAGAGATGAGCTAAAGAAGAAGCTGACTGACTGTGGTAAGTGTGAAAATTAAACTGCACCAAGCAATCACAAAAAGTTTTGCAGTCCATTTGTCACACTTGACAACATGAGCAGCAGAGAAGATTGATATGCAGCCATGTTATGTGCTGTTGTCTCAGCCGACTACTCGTGCTCTGGAAACAATGTCAGCATTATGTGTTGTGTGATGTAAAGGAAAAAAATCTGATTTGATTGATAAAAAAATCAAAAATCCTGTTAATGTTAAAAAAATAAACCAATGTCATTAGTAATGATGGACTGTTGTCGATTTATTGGGATATAGCTGATAAACAAGTGGCAATAATGTACATTTGAACTGATTGATTCTCTTCAAATCTGTTATTAACTGATCATGTAATCATTGTTTATTTAGGGTGTTACATATTTGTCAAAGTTAGATGTTAAAGGACGGGTTCACAGTTTTTCAAGTCTCTCTTAAAACAACAGCCAGGAACCCAAATGAACATTGAAGCAGGTTTTGCTCGCTGTAATCATTCCTCCTGTTCATACTGACCATTAGAAGATCCCCTCCAAACATGTTTACAGTGTAAGTGATGGGGACAAAATCCACAGTCCTCGTTTGAGCAAAGATGTATTTAAAAGTTTATCTGAAGATAATATGATGCTTCAGTCACCTGAGTTAGTCAAATGAAGCAGATATCTTCCACAGTTTCAGTCTTTTTTAATTAAAAGTTTCCCTCTTTGGGTCTCGATGGACAGTGTTTTCCTGTTCAGCTGCAGCGGAAGGATCGTAACAAAAAGAGGGAATTTGGCACTAAAAAAACTTTGAAAGATTTTTCACTTGATTTGACTAATTTGTGCAGCTGCAGCCTCATATCATACATTTTTAAATAAAGATCTTCATGGAAGGAGGACTGTGGATTTTGTCCCCATCACTTACATTGAAAGTGCATTATGAAGAGATCTCTTAATTGCCAATATGAACAGGAGGAATGATTACAGCAAGAAAAACATGTTTCAATGTTCATTCTGACACCTGACTATTGTTTTAGGACAGACTTGAAAAGTTAAGAACTTATCTTTTCTTGTTATGACTCTGTAGATTTCTACTACTGTATAAAAAATTTATAACACTTTGACTCCAAGTCTGTAATATATCATCTTTCTGTTCTTGCATAGATTTCTTTATTATCCCTGTTTGCATATTTCTGAATAATATGATGCAGTTTTGATACCTCAGAGGAAATTTGTTAATTCTTGTTACTGGCGTATTAAGGATTTGTCCTTTTTTTGTTGTTTACAGTTCATGACCAACAAAGATGGAAGTATTTCAGCGGTAGTTTCTATTATATTTCTTCGAACATGAAAACCTGGAATGAGAGTAGAACTGACTGTCTGCAAAGATGGGCGGACCTAGTGGTTGTCAACAGCGAAGAAGAACAGGTCTGTGTGTGTGTGTGTGTGTGTGTGTGTACTAATGGATGAATCAGTGTTTATCACAGACACAGAAAGAGTGAAATATTGATTGAATGCAAGGTCACCAAGGTACAGGATGATGGAAATTGGTTAAATATTTATTGATTATTGTATGTTTCTCTTTAAAAACAAGGAATTCATAAATCAATACCGAAAGACGATGTGGATTGGACTGACTGACAGCGAGAGAGAGGGGACGTGGAAATGGGTGGATGGGACTCCACTGACAACAAGGTTCACACATTAATATTCATTCAAACTAAATCAATCTTTGTAGTGAGACTAAAGCCTCTTTCAAATCACAATAGCAGCTGACTACATTATCAACAGTTTTTAGGGAAATATTTTTGATTTGTCATCGTTTTAAGTTTAGCTTGGCCACATTCTGTGTGTTGCTGTTCATTAAATGTTTGATGGTTTGTGTTCTTTATTAAAACCTCATTTCCTTTGGGTTTGTTTTCAGCTTCTGGCACTCTGGGGAGCCTAACAATACTAATAAAAGTGAAGACTGTGTAGAAACAAAGTTCAGAGACAAAAACAGCTGGAATGATGCAGTATGTGGAAATAGAAACTCATGGATCTGTGAAAAGAAAATGTTTCTGTAACTCAGCTTACACACCACCATATTGATAAATTTCTCCATCTCAATCAATCTGACTCTATAGATTAAAAGGGAATTAAAAATAATTATTTCAGATGGGAAACCAACCACCAATTTTTCAAGCCTATCTTAAAACAGTAGTCAGGTGTGTGTGTGTAGCTACGTTGAAACAGTTTTAACTTGCCGTCATCGTTCCTCCTGTCTGTAACGGCCCCGAGGAGATCTCTTCCTAATGTGATTTCAATGTAAGAAAATAGGGGACAAAATCCACAAAATCCTGTGTAATCTGCAGCAAGTGAGTATCTTCCAAAGTTACAATCTTTTAGTACGACATTCTTTCTTTGTGTTACTGTCCCTAAACTGCAGATTAGCAAAGGATCAGTGGCTCATATTAACTTCAGCTGAATTTAAGAATGAATTTTTACAAAGTACGAGGACGTGTGGATTTTGTCTCCCATTGCTTACATTGGAAATGTGTCAAGAAGGGATCTTTTCACAGTCAGTGCGGATAGGAGGAGACTTGTTTCCATTGTGGTCCCTGATGTAAAGACAGTAGTGATGCAGGAGTCCAGGTGCCAAAAAATCCAGGAATCACAATCATGGCTAAAAGTGTATTAGGTCCACCTAGAGCTGAAACTTATGCAGTAATACAGCAGCCCAGCAACAAATCCACCCTTCATGAAGGTTATAATGTTTAGTTTGTGTTGAAGCTGTATTTGAGAGGTGTTGACTCAACGTCATGGTCATTTTGTAGGTTGTGTCCCTGTTGAATTGTATTGCATTATTGTGAAAAGTGTTTGTAATATTTAGTCTACCATCATTGATACAAATGTAGAGGACAATTTGACTTTAACTTCTTTGCACTGGTTGTCATTTTCTTTCAAAATCCATTTTTAAAATCTTGCTTATTATGTACAAGGTTGATTCAGTTTTAAACACTGTCGCCTTTCATTGTGGACTTTGTACATTCTCAGTGTGTCTGTGTGGGTTTCTTTGGGTCTCTGGTATCTTCCCACAGTCCAGACTCCAGGTTAAGCTCAAAGGGTGACTGAATTTTTGCTGGTGCTTGCTATCTCATAATCTACCTTCTATTGCTTTTATCTATTTTTAATCTGTTGATACAGATCCAGTTTTATTTCTTTGTGTCTAAACATTGTTTTGTTCACTCCTTTTATGTTGTACTTATTATACTTAATATACAATATATATATATATATATATATATAATATGTAATGTCATACTTATTATATTAATTATATTAATATAATACTTATTATATTATTCTCAAATGTACAAATTTCTGTTAACATTACAGCCTCTATGATCGTTTTACCCTTGTATTCCTCTTTATATGAATAAATATTTTTCCTACGTGTGTTTTAAACAACAGCATCTTCTAACCTGAGTGTCCTCAGACTTCTGAGTGATCACCATCAGTTATTGATATGTTAAAAAGGACCTTGATTGATATTGACAAATGCCACCAAAACACTTTTTATAGAGATGAAATACATGCAGATTATAACAGAATCCAACAAAACAGATCATAACCCCAAAAATGACTCAACCTGAAAGTTCTCTAATTACAGATTGAAAACCACAAATGTGTCATAGATATTGGAGATAAAACAGAAAACCACACTGTTTACAGTACATACTGAGTGTAAGGAGGAAGACGCACCAATAAAAACCAAATGTACCAAACTGTATATTTAAAGGTCTTTTAAAAGAAGCAGGTTTACTGAGTCATCTGGTTAACTTTGTTGAGTAAAACACCAGCAAAACTGAAATGTAAAAAGGTCTGTTCAAAAGATGAAGTTATCCTGATAATTCATAATCATGATAATAATTATGATACTGATAATCATGAACTAATAAATACTTTGTTAACACGGATGTTGGCTATTTATTTCCCTGAGAAGGGGAACTAAAGTGCTGTGTGCGCTATGTATGCTTTATTAATGTTGAGAAAATGTTAACTACAGATTACTTGTCAGGAGTGTGTGGTCAAAATCCTTACTGTCTATAAATGTATTAAAAACTGCTGATGATACATGATTACAACTATGTTATACAGTGTTTTCATTAATTGTTTATACGTCAGTTATGAATGCTTCATAATGAGGAGTTACAGGTTTGAATAATACTCACTCTAGTGCTGTGCAGACATGGCAGGATGTGTTTCAGAATAAACATGTTCTTTGTTTTTCTTTCACACAGGAACATACTGTTCAGACCCACAAACATGATTTCTGTGACTATTGCTAAGCATTTTGTCTTTCACAAGTTCATACATGCATTAATACATTTTCATACAATAATTTCCCTCACAGATTTCCGTGTGGGGAAAGAGGTTCAGTCTTCCTGAAATGTATAAAAAAGGGAAGAGTGCATCATAATGACTTCTGCAAAGCTTCAGAACACGGCAAGAGATGAAAAGAGAAATTACGCTTTGGCATTTACACCCTTGAGTGTTGTGATGAGGAAAGCTCATTCTGCTACTCTTGCCTGCATTACTACAATAGGTCAGACATTTTGACCCAGTAAGCTATGACAGTGTGACAGTGAAGCAGCTAAAAATGGAATTCAACCATGATTAATTCATGTATTTACACTTGTGCTTCAAATATTGTGATGTGTCAAAAATGTCTTTTGTGAAGATGGCCTATAGTGTGTAGCATATGTTTAGTCCTCCAAGCCACGTACAAATTTACCTGCAGAGAAGGATTCTAAAACATAACTATCTTCAAGTCCTCCTCTCGGGGTTGTGTTTTTGGTCCCATTTTTCTGTCTATTTACTTGTTTCATTTGTTGTCGTTTATGCAAATCTGGATGCAGAACCTCTCTCAATAACCGGAAGCCGATGGAATCCAACAAAACAGATCATAACCCCAAAAATGACTCAACCTGAAAGTTCTCTAATTACAAATTGAAAACCACAAATGTGTCATAGAAATTGGAGATAAAACAGAAAACCACACTGTTTACAGTACATACTGAGTGTAAGGAGGAAGACACACCATCAATACAACATGCAACAAGGCAAGAAATGTTCTGAAATCATTCAAGGGTTTTTCCAAAAGGGCTCTCCAGGCTGTTAACTGAACATGTCAGAGGAAATCTATGGTTGTCACTATTATGAAAATTTTGGACATTTCAGCCATTAGAAAAGATGTTTAGGAAAGAATTTACATAAAGTACAATTGGTTTTATACTTAACATTTTCTCTTTTATCTTGGTTTTGTGAGTGTCCTTTTGTTCATTTCTGATTTTATTATTTATTTTGTCGTCTGATCTACCTTTTTAGCAGTTCAGTCTTTTGACAGTTATGACCTTGAATAGCGGACCAAGCTACAACAGAAGGCTTTTCACTGCCATTATTTACAGAATGTATTTGATGGCCCGAACTGTTTATTTCAGTTATTTACACATGTATGCTCCTTAAACATGTTTGTGATCTTGATATTTTTTCAAGAATGCATCATCTTTTAACTTTAATATAGTTAAGTACATAGTTATATTATATTTTTTCAGCTGTTGCTAACAATGTTAGAGGAGTTGGGTGAAGCATACTGGACACAAATTTGACCATCAAGCGTTCTAAAAGAGCCTAACTTTTTTTCCCTTGATTTTGATAACAAAAAGAAAAAAAATTAAATGCATGTATGTGAAACATATGTGCTTAGTCTCACACATATAAACTTAAAATCATATACGTTTTCAAGCATACACAGAAAAGCTACTATTTTTCTTTTAATATATAAAGCAAAATCAGGTTTTTGACAGTATCTTGCTCCATACATCACAGTATTAGAGACCATTGTTGGGCTTGAAGCCTCTCCTGAACTGCTGCACTACAGTCTGATGGAACATCACAATGTCTCATACACTGACGCAAGAAGGATGTAATGATATCTGCAAATGTACTACATGCAATGCCGGTTTTAGCCAGTAGAGGTCAATACAGAATCGTGATAGTGGCACATAACCAGGAAGTAGGGAATAGTGGGGATTGAAATGTAGTAATATTTATTGTTTGGAAGATGAACAACACAAAGGAAAGTGATTATTTACATTTAAGGCTGTGCTTTGGTGCCACCTGCTGGACATTTAAATGGGTGAATGAGGTTATTTTACTGACTGTGTCTGATTAGACCTCTTCTCAGGACAGTGTGGATGTTCACAGACTGTGCCTAACGAACCTTTTTCACAGAAGACACTTTGACATGTCACAGTAGGACAAGCACATTTATAACTAATGAAATTAATAATGGCTGAATTGCATTTAGTTGCTTCAGTTTCAGGGTGCTGCTATTTTGCCTGTTGGCTCACTGTTACTCAGGTGTTACTGGGACATTTGAATATAACAGAGCCATTTTTAGTTGTATTAGTAACACCTGTGCTTTTCCTGACGTGACAAACCAAAATGTCTGCTGTGAAAAAGGTCTGTTGACATCTCCCTTCAAGAAATATATATAATTGCAATTTTTCTGACCAATACTGTGATTTCAATAGCAACAATTTTCTAAAAATTAAATTACAATTAAACAACATATAGTTACACCAAACCTTATCACAAACTTATTTTGTTTCTACATTGCAGTAATGTAATCAGATAAAACACTTAACAATACAAAATGATACATTACACACACAAAAAATAATACATTAGTGATATACTTGACACTACACAATTATATTCAAATATAATCATGATGTAAAAAAGTGGTGTTAAATTTTGATAACTGCTGAGCAACTGGGCAGTTATTGGAAAGTCATGTCAGTCATGTTTTGACAGCCTGATATCTGGCCTCTAATGATGAGATAATGTTAACATTCACTTCACAGTGTGACTGGACAAGCTTCACAGCTCTGAATCCTGGAGGTCTCAATTCAGAGCTTTTAAAACAATGTGATGTGCTTAAAAGTTTAACTGACAATTCTGTTCAAATGTCTGTTCAACAGTGGTGTTTTATTCTTTTACAACTTTGACTCTTGACACAGGCATATAGGAGAACATGACAGCAAGCAACAGCCAAGATTTCTTTTTTGTTGTTTCTTGAACTCATATAATTAATGTTAATTAACAACACCTGAGTAAATCTGCCACAGACATTTGTTATTATAGCGATGAAACAAACAGTTGCCGACTTCAACTTTGCTACAGTTTATCAAGATATGTAACTTACATTTCAAATGGTGCACACTTTCAAATAGCATATAAAAATCAATATAAAAATGATCAATTGTTCAGCCTTGTCTTGTTCTCTTGTTTTGGTCACATGTGACGACTTGTGATACCTTTATCATGGACATTTTAAGAGAACTATGATTTTGATAGTTTACCATATACAGTGTACATTTGATCACAAGCAAATCTATAATATATAAAAGGATGTAGAGCAAGTCTCTAATTGTTTTTATTTTTTTAGTTATCAACACATGGTCCAATTTGCTTATTGTTTCCGAAGCTTTCAAACACATCATGTTGCTTTCCTCAGCAGTTGGAGTAGTTCAGTTGTCATGGAGATAGTTGTTATCATGAGACCCAAGTGTGGAATAATAATATTTGTTTGTATATAGGTGGGAAAAGGTAACCCCTGCTGTTCAAGGATGGCGTCTGTCATTGGATGTGAACATCCCCCTTTTTTCCACAGTCATTGATGAACTTCTTGCCTGTATTTGGCACATAAACAGCAAATGAAGAAACATTGTTAAACACCATCACCTATGTGATACTTTCAGCAACATCTGAGTAAAGTACTTACACAGGAAGACCAGAGCTATGAGTGCAGTCAGGAGGAGAAGACACAGCAGACCCAGAAACACTGCAACACCTCTGCAGGAAACCTTTTTTGCACCTGGATCTATAATGTAATATTTGTCATTAGTTTGTTTTTCAATATCAAATCAAATAAATTTAGGTCAACATTTGTTTTATCTTGTGTCACAAATACAGCAGATTATAGACAGTCCACAGTCTTTACTCCAAATATTTTTACACTGTAACTTATTATGCTTAATATTTAATTCATTTTAAATATTGATACTTTATTTCCTTAATTATAATGATGATTTCCTTAATTATTAATTACCAATTACTCTGTTGCTTCTGTTGACTTTGTATGTGTGTCACATTTTGTACATCTCCTCCTGAGGTCTCCCTTTTTTCAGCCCATTGCCATAAATGAAGTGAGTTTTTTTTTCTAAGGATAGAGGTTGTTTTATGTTTTACAGATTCTAAAACCCTCTAAGACATTTATTTCAGGCTATATAAATAACATTGACTTGAACTTCACTTGATATACTGTAGGAAAAACTGAAAGAGATACAATGAATAAAGAAAAACATATTACTTTAAGTTAGTCTGATTTTTATGTAGACACAAAGCTGAGAAGAGAAGTCACAAGGTTTTCTGGTGCCCTCGGCTCCTTTGACTGAGTGCTTGGATAGTTACCACAAGTAGTTTGTGATTTTAATAATGCAACATGATGTTCAAAGAAGCAAAAGTCATATCATTAAAAGTCTGTTGAAAGGCAACCATCCCAAAGTGTGATTTTTGTATAATTCAACATCAATTTACATTCAAGCACACATTTACATAGCCTTGTATGTTATTGGCACTGTGGGTTTCTTCAGTTCTTTAGCTAAAACCATTAATAGCCAGTTGAAACAGGGTTCTACCAGGAAAATGCAGCTGAATCAGGTGCTTCTCAGTTCAAGGACAGCAGACTGCAGACAGCAGAAGAGAGTTTATTACTGGACTTCCAGAGAACACAAGGGAGTGGAGCACATTTAATTGTGCAAACACACTAATGTTTTGACACTACTGTTCTCACTCTGACTCTGACAAAGACACAGTAGTGTCGAAATGTTGTCCCTTTTGTTCTCTGGAAGTCCAGTAATAAACAGTCTCTTCCCCTTTGTCTCTTGCTCTATGACCCTTTCTCCACATAACTGTTTCTCACACAAGTCATTTTAGTCTTTGTTTTTCCTTGAGACAAGTTGTTTTTGAAAATATTGTCTATTCTGTTTGTGTAAAGAATGTCGCGTACACGTGTGTGTTTGTTTGCTGTAATAATTACCTGAAAGTGCCGTTTCAGATCTTTCTGGCTCCAGAGTGTGGATCAACACATTTTCATAAATAATTTCTGAATTTCTTATCTCCCTTTTACGCTTGCTGCACATCTCTGCATTGACATAGACATCCATCTGTGGATCCATGATGTTCAATTGTACTGACAGTTCAGTTTTGTTCTATGGTGCCTAAAGCTATCAAAGTCTACAGAGTAACTCTGCTCATGGTAAAACCTTCTAAAAGAGAATATGCATACTACTTACAGGTGTGATTCTCTACATAACAGGAAATTGAGAGCTGGTGGCATGAAGTATTTAGGTGACCGACTTCACCTATTTGGCCCACATGTTGCAGCTGCATGAAGGTGTCATTTTTGATTAAAGCTATGTTGCACGTAAACCATCACGGCTCAGAATGAGAACAAATTTGTGTAATATACAAAAAAATGGGACATAAATGGTAAAGTATTACAGTGCTATGTGTCTGCCTATGCAGATAGAGGTTTGTTATGTTTATCTATAGAGATACAGTATATAAATAGATGTGGTCAGAAGCTGTACTCACAAGTGCAGTCTGCTGCCATTTTGATGATGCTAGACAATAAAAAAGCAAATGCTGCTTCATGTAGGCCTGGGCAACTTTTAACTTCAGGCAGTTAACCTTCTGTTTTTCTACACAGCCGGACAGGTAAGCTGTTACACACAGACTGCAACTTAATACATGCAATAATTTGTAGTAGCTCCAGCAGAGCTACTTTTTTTTTTTAAGAAAAAGCCTCAACCCTATTCCCTCCATTTTTTCATGTCAAAGCAGTTATCGTGGGGGATTTCTGATGTTTCTGATGTTCTGCTCTGTATTTCATGTAGACATACCTTTAGCCATTTGCATCTTCCCATGATAGGTTATTTATATGCAGTAATTTCTCAAAAAGCCCTTAAATGTGGAAAAGATATTGCATCAGTTAAGGAAAATCTCCACAACCTGGTTAGATTTTTATAATTATTTCACCTCTCCTCCACAGACATTTTGGCAAGCAACCATTTCAGTGATATTAAAAAGAGAAAGGTTTCATTATTAAATGTGGACAGAAGAATTTAGGCAAATTACTAATTAATTTACCTAAATTAGCTGAAGGAAAGTTCTTCAGTGTTACTTTACCTAATCAGGTGGGGTTGATCTAAAAAAAAAAAACATACCTTTTGGTGGGTGTCATTTTACTGTAATATAATACACCTGAACATTTGGAGGTAGTCATTTAACTTGATGCTGAAAAGGTATTCGACTAAATGGAGTGGGACTGCTTGTTTAATGGACTGGAAAGGTTCAGATTTAGAAGATCATTCACTTGAATAAGGAATGCATCTCCCACAGAGACTTGGCTATCCCCACATGCAATTAATATTTACCATTGTGATCAAGCCATTGGCAAAAACATTCAAAAGGAAGAACAAGAGAAATAAAACACTGCAGACAAAATATGGTTAGGGTTATTGTTGTGCAAACTTGATTGTCGAGTCGACGAATTATATTGAGAGACGGCTGCACTGCAGACCCTGATACCACACAGGCTTTACTAACCTGTTCCTAATCTGTTTGACTATAACATCATTTGATAAGTAGGACAAACAAGCATAATTATTTTCATTTCATTTTATTTTATTTCTCAAGCACAGAAAAACAACAACAGATAATAACAGTAATGGCATGACATTGAAGTTGGCTTACAAAAAAAAAAGAAAAAACAAAACAAAACAAAACAAAAAGACATGAGCGAAATGCAAAAAAATAGACAAAATAATAACATAAAATAACTTTGTATATGCAAATCTAACTAAATGGATACAAAGAAATGGTTAAGGTTGTAGGCAATGAGGCCTCATGGTGACAAGTGTATCTAAGTCTTAACTGGTGGTGATTCTTTCACCACACATTAGGTGCAGAAGAGGAAGAACAGTTTAGAGATTTTAAGGAGAAGTAGGCAGCAGTAATTTTTTTCTAATTTAACCTTCATTTAACATGGAAGCCTCTTGAGATACATTTTTTTTTACAATGCAGACCTGGCCGTAATGCTTTCTGTTAAACAGGACAAGAACTACAAGCTAGCAGCTGGACAGCTGGTGAGAGCTGCTGTTCTGGATGAAAAACCGACGTAAGAACAAGTCAGAGTGGCTAAATAAAGACTGAGCCTCCATCAAAACTCTCAGCTCTATGGTTTTGTAAATTACAGATGGAAGGAGTTTTCACAATTTACATCCAGCCCAATAATTATCACTTTTCAGTAAGATAACCATACAAGCATGGCAGTGTATTCAGGCAAGCATTACGGCTGTGTTCATAAAATAAGAAATTAGCGTCTGCTGCAGTGAAGTTGTTACATCATCCTCCTCTGAGGGACTTTCCAGCTTGCGTTACAGAGACACCATCTTTTCACAGATCCAGAAGTTTTGATCTTTACATGGTATATCATTCCAGCTGTTTTCCTTGTCATGGAACCTTATTTCTACACAGTCTTCAGTTTTGCCTTCATATCCGTTGGGTTCCCCAGGGCTCCAGTAGCTGAAACCCAAAAACAAATAATCTTAACAACAACAACAACAACAACAACAACAACAACAAAAAAACAAAACAATTCAAACATTTGATAGACAGCAACATGCTAAAACATGGTCAGGTTTAAACTGCAATATTCAAAAGTCTCATGTGATTCATTACAGATTAATTTATTAATCTAGCATAAACATATATTTTTTTAAAAAGAGTAATGTGTGAACCTTTTGGTCAGCTGAGTCCCATCCACCCATTTCCATATAGTCTCTCTCTTAGTCAGTCCGATCCATGTGAGCTTGTGGAATTTTCTTGTGAAATCCTTGTTAACAGAGAAAAACAGTAATCAATAGAAATGGAAATGATTTCCATTCATCTTCCACCTCAGCGAACTCACCTCCAGTACATTTTCCACTCTTTCTGTCATTACATCTCTCAGCCACAAACCACAAATTCATACACTCAAAAAGACACACACACACACACACACACACACACACACACAGTCATGTTTCCATCACTTCAGAGGACATTGCATTGACTTACATTCATTTCCTGCAGACTTACACTAACTCTAACCACAACCACCACTTGCATAACCCTAATCCTTACCCTAACCTTCACACCCATAAAATAACATAATAACACCCCCCCCCCCCCCCCCCCCCCCCCCCCCCCCCACACACACACACACACACACACAAACCTGCTCTTCTTTGCTGTTGATAATCACCAGGTCTGCATCTCTTTGGTGACAGTCATCTCTACTCTCTTGCCAGGTTTTCTTGATAGAGGAAATGTAATAGAGACTAGGATGGAAATACACCCACCCTTCTTGGAAATAGTGATCTGTTTAGAATAATAATATAAAAAGAAGCATAATATCTCAGAAATCATCAAATAAGAAAAAAAAAAGGCTATAGAGCCTGAAGTGTGTCACCAGAATAATTTAGAATTTAACAGTGTTTAAGTATAACCTGTTAATAAATTACCAGACTTTGTTATTATAGTTATCATAAATTAATGAATAAGAATAAAAATGTAATTATGCATTTTTAAACTCAAAGTTAAAAAAGATCATTACAGCTGCCACTAATAAATCTTTGTCCTTATTCTGTCTTTAAATTACGAATTAATATTGAATTTTAATGTGGAATAGAAAAATTAATTTTAAAAAGCTTTGTAAATTTAACTTTTGTAATTCCATTTATTAATGTCTATGCTCATCACATCCCATCTTACATAGTTTCCTGCTTTTACATTTTGTGAGTGCTTTAATTTAAAGTAAGATGTGTGTGTGTTTTCCTCTTACGTATTGTAAATGATACCCAGATTTACCCACAGTTGCACTTACTGCCCCTTTGGATGAAATCCCTCATTACTGGTATGACTAGTTTTATCCTCAAACTTACCAAAGTCAATGAGTTTTCTCTTCAGCTCATCAGTCAGGTTTTTGCAATTGGCCTCAGTACCTGTTGTCTTACTACCTGAACTGTCTGAAAGAGCAGAAAGACTTCAGTGAGAGTTTTTGTGTCAAACATTACATCTCATTTAGTTTACCATTTTGTTCAAAGTGACTTATTTCACAAACGAACACACTGGGAAGGATTGAGAAGAAAGGAGGAGCTCTGGGATCAAACCAAGATGCTGTAAAATCTGTAACTGAATACACTGAACTATAAGCAAGTTTGAAATTTGTGACTTAGGTTTCATTTTGTTTTATGGGCATCCCCTTGCTTAGTCTGTAAGTATCACATTAGCTGTCTTGTGCTGTTTGTGATTGTTTCTGTTTCTGTTCTGTTTCTAAACCTCTCCAAACTTTTGAAAACTGTCTGGTCTGAATTTCTTTCAACCAGAAATTCTCCTGCAATAACTAACATAGATCAGAAACTGCAATTTAACTGAATGTTAATGAATTGGACAGAAACGATGAGTGAGCCTGAGAACACAAACACAGAAATACCGTTAAATTTATCATTAATTAAACAATCAGATGAAATATCTAGACAAAAACATACTTTGAAACCACTCAGAATAAGAACTGTACAAACTGTGGTGCATGAGATTTTAAAACAACAATTAAAGACCATTTTAAACAACTCACAGAGAGCCAGACGCAGTGAAATGTTGAGAGCAGCTTGTAAGATACACAGGAGTCCAAAGCTCACAGCAACAAGTCTGTACAGTTTTCTCCCTTTGTGCAGAAATCACAAAGACAAACAGACATGAACACAGAATAATTATCAGGTGCCCAGCAGCCTGGTTGATAGTTATTAACATTAATTACTTAAAACTTGACACACTGACTAATCTGGAGCAAGATGTAAAAAGATCCGTTCTGGGTTTATCCTAATAACTCCATAAAAGTGCTTATTGCTTGGGTTTCCAATAAATAAAAGAATAATAGTGGTAATGAAAAATGTACCTAAACAAGAATGGTTTCCTTTCAGTAATTTATAAGTATAAGTAAGTATAAGGCTTGTTATTCTATATTTTTTATTACTGTCAAAAAATCCATGAAGAGACCAAAAATAACAATCGGTTAGTCCGCCTTTTACTTACTCTTTACCCTGACTGTGGCTCTCAGAGGACAGTAAGATATCAGGCTTTGGCTTCACAGAAAATACTTGTTAATAAGATCGGTTCATTGTTGATTTTGCTTTTTAAAATGTTAGTAAAATTAGTAAAATGTAGAACATTGCCAGCCTCATACTTTAAATTGTGCACTTACGACAGATAAGTGATTGTTGATATTGTATGTGCTCCATCATTTTTAAATATCCATCCACTGGCTTAACAAGAAGACTTGATGTGGACTAACAGCCACATAGATCTTTTCCAAAGTTGCGAAATTCAGTGTTTACTGAATTTGAGTATGTAGTCAGACCAAAGTCAGGTTAATGTTTCCTAAATAATTTTGTCTGCTTTTTTAGAGAGACGTCTTTCAGTTTAACATGTGTTTTAACAATTAATAAGTAAAACATCATATTACATAAATTAAAACAAGTCTAACATGAACATTGCATATAAATTGTCTACAGAACTGCATAAATGGCTCACTTATACAATTAAGTACTGAGAAAAATATTTTTTCTCAGCTTTTCTACACAGGATTTTTTTTCTCATATACGTGACCTTTTTAAAAAATAATTGTATCCAGCTTGCGTTTTTCAAATTGTTGAATTAAAGGATTTCCGTCTCACCAGATGCTGCAGAAGTCACTTCACCGTGTTCACCAGAGCGGCTGTTTGAGGCAAGACCTCTGGCAGAAGCATCGGGGAGGTTTACATAGTCCATAGTGATCTCAGACTGCTCTTTATGAACAACCCTCATCGTATGTTATCCACTTCAGAGTTACAGTGGTGGTGGTGGTGATTTTATTTCCTAATGACTCTGATGTGTGATCAACTTCTTCTTTCATATTTTTCTCTTTTTCTTTTGCTCTTCCTCTTTTTTCAGTGATTGTCATTTTTCCTTTGTGTGAAATACTTCTGCACGTTAGAGGTTGTACTTACTTAGAAGTGCCCAGCTGTACTTGGGGAGATTCCTGGCCTGCAAGGTGATCTCAACACCTCTCTTCTTTCCTCAGCTTTACATCAGGGGTTCATTAGCCTCCAGCAGCTGAAGCAAACTCTCACCTTTACACCAAAGTCATCTTCTCATTTTCTTTTTAATATTACACAAATATTACACCTGAAAACATTCCTGAATTACTATCTAATACCGTATGAGCCTTCAGTTCATGAAAATGTATTTAAATAAGAATGTTATCTGACACAGCGTAAACTAAAATGAAATGGTTCACATTAATTATAGACCAACCAAGACAAAATCCACTTAATTCAAATTTACAAATGAGAATTACTAATTAAACTACATTAGTCATGAGAAGGAAACACAGTAATTAGTTTTACGTTTTACTGGAGAGGATTTATCAAGGACATTTGGAACAGTCGCATCCTCATCAATAAATCTGTCTTAATATATTAAACAATATAATTTGGGCCTATGTGAGCCATTTGGATTAAAAAAAGGTAATAATCCAGTTTTCTATAGTCATACAGTCATATGACAACAGAACCACAGTAATGTGCTTTGTTGAAACACTAAATATGAACGTTGGTGGAGCTCGAAGTGACAAACCCAAATTTCCATAATTGCAGCCAAAGCTGTGATCTGAACTGTTTCCTAACACAAAGCAGAAGTTTGCCGTGTTCACAACAAAGTGCATTAAAAAATCAACCTTTTCAAAGGCTTATCTCAGATGACAGTTATCAGTTGATGCCAGATCCATTTTTACCAGATCTGATCTCTTCACCAACGCTTTTCCTTCCAAGCTTTTGTCCCTTGTCACTGTCAGGAATTAACACCAAGACTTGCAATTTAGGAGAAAAAAGAGGAGGAAGTTAGACATCTGGCTAACTAAGGAAGTGAAATCATAATGAATATAAAGCATGTGAGACCTCGAGACATACTTAACTCATCAAACCTTTAACGTATCTAACAAGGAGCAGGCAGGAGCAAAACACACATGCACACACATGTCTGTCAGCTGTACAAATATGGTAGTTTCATCTAAGCTGATATATACTGTTGTTTTCTCACACCTACTGAGGTCAGATGTATAAACAAAGCATGTGTAAAAAAAAACCATGCAGACGTCATTTTCCACACTTACACTGGCCATGAGTATGCAAGCCAAAGATGATGAAATGGAAATACGGATGTAATCTAATAATGAAACACTGTTGGTTTATGGTATCAGCCAGTTTCACTGATAGCGGAGAATGGCTGTTTGCAGTTTAAAATGCCAATCAAAGGCTAATTTATATCAAATGTGATAAATTAATTTTCTCTGCTCAATTGTATTCTCTTTTTTTATTAGAGGCATCATTTTATTAGCCTGTTGTTATGTTACTTAAGTTAATCCTTGATTTTGAAGCACTTTGTAAAGTCTGGATATTAGAACTATAAACTAAATAATCAATTGCGTTTTGAAATTTGATGTTGAAAGCTAAGATATCACCCCCAATCATTGTTTATAGGGTGATGAATTAATGATAATACAGCTGATATAAATAACAGTAATACACAATGGTTGCATTTAGTGTATGTAATGACAGCTGCTGTGTGTAATGACAGCTGCTGTGGCACTGTTGTAGAAACTCAGTGATGCAACAAAATCATCCCTCTATGCTCTTTTTTTTATGTATAGTTCTAAAGACCAGTGGAGTAGACAAAATATTGATATGCAAACAGCTATTTAAAAACCTGTGTACACTCATTTTTGGCTAACATTGAGAGTGCAAATCACTATAATTCACATATTGTGAGATTATACCTTTGTGTATGGACGGCTTTTAAATCTGACAAGAATGTGTGTGCATATCTCAGCTTTATGTGTGAATCTATGCATCTGGTCCCTCCTTTCTGAGGTGCAACACTGGTTCTGAGTTGACCAATTTGCCTGTACATTTCATCAACTGCAACATATACCATTAAGCAACTAGTTTTCATCATCCCTGAGTTCATAGTTCTGCACCCTTGCTCATAACTGCTTTTGTTTCATTTTTTTCAAATTTTTTTTTCGATTATTTTAATACAAAAATATACTGTGTATAAAAAGAAACTACAAGAACCACAGTGAAATCATCTTAAGCTGCCCAATAATCACTGGCACATTCTCCTGCCATGTATAAGATTATTTCTGACTGGATTGTTGTTCTGATTTTGTACATCAGTCCACTAGCTGGACTATAGTAACAAAGAAGACTCTTTCCACGTCTATTGTCCTTTTAATTACTTTGATTACTTTTATTCCAGGGCTGCATGAAGATGACTTGTAAGGCAATTCTGAGACAAATGCGGCATATTCGAATATAACTTCATAGGTAAAAGGGAAATGACATGCATTAAAGGTTTTAAGTTTCAAACAACTCCTCAACAAGAAAATTAAACAGCTTATTCTTTCAGTTTGTGTCACAAGTTGTATTTCCACATAGTTGTTTCTTCCCCTTTTAAATTAGGTAACCATGTCGTAATGAGTGTGTCAGCTCACTCTTGGAGAAAGACACTAAAAGGGAGAACACACAGTTTACTGATCAACTTGATTTCTCACCAGATATTAAGGCAACCAAGGCGATGCAGGACATAGAGATGCCGGATTATATTAATGAGCGACCAAGACATGAGGAGCACAGAGGGGAAACAAATCAATCAGGTAATAACAATTATTGTATTATATACTTATTGTATATGTACTACAACTGAATTTCATTGTGCAATAATGTATTGCATGATGACAATAAAATTAACCTCAAACCTTCAAACAGCACAAATGGATATTTGTACTTGTACAAATACTGTACTGGTGTTTAAAGTAGCCTGTTTATATACTACTAATGTGTAACTACAAATATCTTTTGAGATAAATGTAATACCTTAATAGGTTATATGTCAACATAATGAGGAAACATTTTTAATAAACTTATCAGTAAAGTCATAAAATATTGATACAGAGTGTATCCCCAAAAAACATGTTTTCAGTACACGCTCATAGCAAACAAAGCACTTTGTTAATGTTGGGGAAAGATTGTGGTCTTGGTTAAACACTGAAAAAGTCAACGCTAACTTGACGCACAAGATTGGACATGTTTACTTCATTAACATTTAACTAAAAACCACAATCTTTCCCTAACACTAAAAGATGTTTCTTTGTTGCCTAAACCTAATGTTAATGCGAGGCTCAAGATTAGAACTGCAACAATTAGTCAATTAATCAATTAGTGGATCGACAGAAAATTAATCACCAACTATTTTGATGATCGATTAATCAATTTGGGTCATTTTTAAAGAAGAAATATCCACATTCTCCGATTCCAGCCTCTCAAAGGTGAATATTTTCTGGTTTATTTAGTATTCTATGATAGTAAACTGAACATCTGTAGGTTATAGACTGTTGGGACCAACGGTTGCGATATAGGTAGACATTTGAAGATATCACCTTGGGCTTTGGGATGTTTGAAAAATAACTTAATCACATTAACTCACTAACTGAAATTGTCTGCTCATTATTCAACAAACCTGTTTCGACACAGTACTTTTATCAGGGTATATATTTTTGTAGGTTTGACCACAGACCATGTAATGATAAAACTGTGCTCAAGTTAATTCCTCTTAGAATCCGCAATATCGCCAAGAAGAAGGTCAGTGACAAATTTCAGGTTAGTCAAATTTATCTGGAAGACAAAACAAATGCAAATGGAAAAATTAATACCCCAAACTATCTATTATGAACATCCATCACAGTTTACAGAGCACCTAATGGTTTAACTTTGAACTACTTGCTATTTTTTGGGCACACACAGTCTCCCTGTGCAAAGAGAGAATCTTCAAACATTATGGTGCACTTGTGCTTTTACCACCAAATAAAGTGACTTTCTTGCCCCACTGGACTTAATTTAAGCAATTATCAGCATGTTCCCAGATCATAGTAATGACGCTGGACAGTACAATGTAATCATAACACCATAATATCATAATACTAATAATGACACTGTAGAAACTATGATGTAACCCGTGTTGAAATAAAATGTAATTATCCTTTAAACAACCATTATGATGTCAACATTTTAATGATTGCTTGTAGTGTTAAAAAGCTTACATGAAAAACTTTACATACTAAAAGTTAACACATTAAAGAAAAAGCATAAGAATATCTGTTTCTCCATTTCTGATACATCAAGAATACATTACAGCCTCACAAAGCTGCTACTGTGGTTATAGACTTTTTATCTTTGTTTGCTATGTGTGTTGTTTTAGCAGAGAGAAGACCCTGCCAGCTGCTTCTCCTAAGCTTTGGCCTTCTGTGTATTATACAAGTCGCTCTCAATATTTCCCTACGCCTCACGAGTGAGTATGTATGTCAAAAACATGGTATTGTATAACTTAAAATGCGCTAAGACAGTTGCATAGACCACACCTCAATATTGCAAATGCAGGGCCTCTTTGTGGTGTAATTCCACATGTTGCTGTCAAACAAACCATGAAAAATGTATTTTTTTAAAAAAAAATGTAACTACAAAACATAACTTGAGTTTAACATTTTTAATGTTTCTATACTATCAGCGAACTCAAGCAAGGAATCAACTTTCTCGGACTGCAACAAAACTCATTTTGGTGACCACAACAAGGTGAAGGAGGTGCAGATTAATTGTGAGCAAATGATGACTAATAATTGCAACAAATTACAAGAAAGATTCAACGCCTTGACCAGAGACAGAGACCTGCTTCAAAACAGAAACAGTGAGCTCACCAACAAGATAAAGGATGTGGAGGAGGAGAGGGACAGACTGAGCATGAGGCTGAGAGGTGAGAAGAAATAAGGCAGTAAAGTCTTCTGACCTTTACGTCAATTCCTCTTTCATTCTGATAAAGTATCTACACAGCATGAGACAGATACATTTATAATTGTTATTATTTAGCGGTTTTGAACATCTTAGTTGATACTGCAAGTGGCCATTTTTCTGGTATTTTTGTACTGCACCTCCCTGTGATCTCTCTACCTATTTTCTATTGATGAAATTTGACTGTTTCTGAATGACAAACTCTTCTTTGTGTGTTTGTTGACTTCTCATGATAACATCAACGTGCTTCTTGTGGTTTCTACAAAAAAACATTGCCTCTGCTGCGAGAGTTAAAAGGAATCAACTCTTGGTCATCACATTTATTTTTTTAAATAACCTATAGAATTTAGAGCAGTAAACAGGGAGTTAGACGATTCTGTGGTCTAATCGACCCCAAACATGAATAATATCACCATGTAGGATAACATACTGTACATTTCTTTGTCTATGTTAACTTACTGGCAAAAAATTACTATGCATTTATTCATGCATAGTCCATATAACATAATGTATAATATACAAAATATTTCCTTACTAGATGTAATAACACTACTTTATGGTAATTTCCATATTTTTTGTTACCATCAAATGTGGAAGCTGAATTGTAGCAAAGGAAGGAGTTACCACTTCAATACTTTCTATATGCTAAGTTTTAATAAGGTTTGAGAAAAAGAATTTGAGGTATTTAAAGGAAAATATTTTGATTTTGCTATTTATTTTTTATTTATTATTATTAAAGATACAGCAGTGCAGTCTGTGAGACCCCAAACAATGAGGAAGTAAAGCCAATGTCAACAAAACACAAGGATTAATGCATCTTTGTAATTGATTGACTGTACACCGTTGGTTAATATTCTGTTATGTGTTTTATCATCTAACGGAACAGACTTGGTAGAAATGGAATATAATATTCATGAGTGTGTGTTAATTAGTGTATAATCACCTGAAAATAAATAAAAATCGTTGTGTTTTTGTTACCTTAGAATGAGTCCTTTATATCTACATAGGTAGACAGAGGTCCTCTTCCACAGAGGCTGCCAAGTTGCATCACCATGTTTCAACACTGGCTCTAGAGGGGGCCTGTCACATTTTTCGCAAGTTTCGCGGCCACCGAAGGTTCTCATACATGCTTGGGAGGGGATGGGGGTATTCAGTTTGTTGCAATCTGCAACCTCACCACTAGATGCCACTGAATCCTACACACTGGTCCTTTACATTAATTAATTGTAAAAGTTGGAGTCATATTTGTAGTTACAGCTTCCCATCCTAACGCCTCAGAGTCTAATCTGTGACGTGTCGTTTTTTTTATTTTGTCCTCCAGAGCTTGTCAGAACTGTGCCGATGCGCTCTCCTCAGCCTTCATGTGTGAGTATCCCAGAGGAGTTTATCTTAGCTCTGTTTGTTACTTTCTCTGCCGTAGTTTGACAGTTGCCCAGTGATTTAGTTAGATAGCTTAGTTGGTTGTAGCATTTTTTTGTTTTGCCAAGGGAATAAATCTCCTCAACTGTTTCTTCACTGTCCTGCCTCTCATTTGCACTTGTCCTCACTGAATTCTGACAGAGCTGCGTGGTTGTGTGTCTTCTCAGCAGTGTCCTGAAGGATGGAGGGAGATCAACTCCATATGTTACTTTCTCTCCAGCGAGAGTAAGACATGGAAAGAAAGCAGAAAGTACTGTCAGAATAAAAGTGCTGACTTGGTGGTGATCAACAGCGAACAGGAACAGGTCAAGCACAATGAATCTGCATTTGTGTGTATTTGTGTGTGCTTGTGTGTTTGCCATTCTTGATATGCTAAAGTCAAGTAACATTCTCTCAACAGAAGGAACTGTACCGTCTGGATGGGGATAATTATCTTCTGTTCTGGATTGGTCTGCGTTACACAGCTGGGACCTTTAAATGGGTGGATGGATCTGCCCTGACCAAACCGTAAGGCCTTCAGAATAACCCAGACTTTTTCATTTAGTAATGCAAATAGGACCCCAGTATCACAGAAAGAAATGCTTTTTAGCCAGGTCTACATGTATCAGTGCTTGGCTCTAGAGATGTTCACAGGACCCAATCTGAAAAAGGACCCAATTTGAAATGTAATCAACCTGAATACTCCCAATTAGCAAAAGAAAACAAACAGTGCCAGCGGCATGATCTGCCCCCAAATACATGTTCTCACTCCCAACTCGTCACATATTGAAGCTTGGTCAGCACCCCCTGGTGTCACTTTTTAATGCACTGGGTACCCCTTTAGTATCATTTTTCAATGCGCAGTATCACGGTAAAAAATAACTGTTAAAAAAATAATTATATTTTATGGTGTGACAACACGGTGGTTAAGGTCTGGTTGGGTTTAGGCACAAAAACCACTTGGTTAGGTTTAGGGAGAGATCATGGTTTGGGTTAAAATAAATAATAAAATAAAAACAGCAAGGTTGTCTCGAACTGTGCTCTGTGCTGACTCTGTGCTGATTTCCAACTTTCTGCCCACAACGTCACAAGTCATCCACCAACCCCTCCACCTCCTAATAAGAAAGTCAGCTTATATAGATGTCATGTGAAGTACCTCACTTCAGAAATGTATCTGTGGTTTGCAGAACCATACAATGCCAACATTTTATTCTGGCGACCAGGCTGAAACCTGTCACCTTATATAGACGTCATCGGTCTCATGGTGACTATTTCAGACGTTGTGGGAGTTCAGCAGAGGTCTATCAGACTACCCTGCACATTAAAAAATGGTGCTAAAGGGGTATCCAATGCGTTAAAAAGTGACGCCACGGGGTCCTGACCAAGCTTCGATATGTGACGAGTTGGGAGAGAGAACGGGCTGTCAAATAACATGCAGCCTTGGTTGAAAGGAGTAGCAATTCATGTAATTTTCATGTAAAAAACCTGCATTTTTCTTTTACGGTGCCTATGACCACTACCTGATTGGAGAGGATAGCGAGTCCACAACATTACAACAGTACTCTACACAATAAGGCATGGGGTCATCCAAATTATAATTAGCCTGAATATAATTTGGACTTGAGTCTGGTCTTGTTATTAAGAACCAAATGAATCTGTAAGGACCAGGCAGGCACAAAAGGTTTGATCCTTTTATTAACACTGTTGATCCAATATGATATCATGATTATTGTGTCAGTCCTGACATATTGGCAAAAGTGTTAATACTGCCATAGGTGATTACTCATTTCAGTTTGTGGAAGGAGAAATACATGTATATGTAAACATCCTGTAAACCTGGCTTATTGGTTGCAAATACCTGTGGGTTTCATACTGATCAGCTCAATTATTCAGCATGAATATTTAAACTGCATCTCTCTGCTCTCATCATTGTATACTATCCTTCAGATTTTGGCAGAGAGGCCAGCCGGATTATGGTGGACCCAACAACAGAGAGGACTGTGTGGAGATGTATCACTTCAACCCAGTGCTGGCCAGCTGGAATGACGCCCCCTGTGGACAAAAGCGGCGCTGGTTGTGTGAAAGAGATCCATGTATCGATTCATAGTAGACGCTCACATTTTAGAAATTCTGAATAAAAGCTGATGCAACAATGCATAATAACATCAGTGAAAACTTAAATATGAAGGAATAAAATAAGCAAATCTCATTGAGAATAAAAAACAGCAATGAATTTGAGGTAATGTGAACACAGTTATAGCTACTTTGTGCAACTGATAAATATATAAATAAATGTATGTTAAAGAGACATCTACTCTATTTAGTAGCTTGTTTAGCATTAAGTTAGCACTGTCTTGGCAATTTTAGCTGAAACTTGGAGATACAGCGTATCTTCCTGTCTTTTATTTTTTGTCTGGAGCCACCGTCTTTTCACAGATCCAAAATCTTTGAAAGTCACAACATTCATCATTCCAGCTGTTTTCCTTTCATAGTGCTTTATTTCTGTGCAGTCTTCATCTCCGCCACCTGGCATACCATTAGTCTTGGACATAATATGCACACATGCACCTTTGACCTGTGCAGGTTTTCCATATTTATGGAAGTGCAATACTTCACTGAAGTATCAGAAATTAAAGGCAAAAACGTATCCTTTCTTTCATTGGTCCGACTCAACTTAATTGAACTCCAGGTGTAAAAGTGACCAAAATCGCCCAGTACTGTGCTGTAACAGCTTTCATCTGTGCTTAATATATTCGTATGTAAAAGTATTAAAATTCCAGCAATAGTGACAACAAGACAGTCTGTATTGTTATGTCTCTAGTCTAAGGGAAACTTGGACACAGCATGCTCCTCTCAATCTCAAGAATGGTCAGCACAACAACTATCAAAGTTTACAGTGTAGCAGTTTATTTGCAAACACTTCAGAGTTGAGCAATGACCAAAACAACAAACAAAAAATCCAAAGTTGAAACAAAAAAAGCAAAGCTCTAACCTAACTCCTAATTGAAAAACAGGAGAAAAATGATTTACAAAAAAGAAAAGGGCTTCTCACTCCCACTGACTGTGACTGCTACCTTGGTTTTAAATATTTACATTGTACAATGATCTAAATATCTGATGGTAGGAAAGTTGCCTAACACACTTAGCTTACATCTTTAAGTCCAAAACCTACTCAAATACACTTGACTAATACACAATTCAGAGATTAAGCAGGAGGGCCTCCATTGTGGGGAATAGGAGGGACAGGTGTGGAAGCATCAGCTGGTGTTTAAATCATCTGCGTCTGCCAATAAGCCAGCAGCTATCCTGCCACCTGAGCCAATCAGGGAGCACCACTTGCAACTCATCACACACACTAAATGCACACACTAAAGAGAGAGAGAGAGAGAGCAGTTAATACAGGAGCAAAAACAAATAAATGACCAAGGGTCATAACAGTATCAGCATAGTAATGGGCTCTTCTCCAGCTCTAGTCTATCATATGACATGATATGTGTGTAGAACTGTGAACCATAACAAATTGTCTGCAGTCAATAAAAACACTGGCAGCAGAGTCAGACGCTGCAGTGACAGAGAAAACTCTTCTCTCTACAGTTGATTGTTTTTGGGAATGTGACACACAGCATCCACCAAATTTTACTGAGTGACTGAGTGAGTGATTACACATGACAGTTTCTCAGCTAAAAGAAATTTGTCAAATTTGTGGGCCTGAGACTGAGACATCCTTACTTTTAGTCACTGTGATTAAAGCTCAAAAAATGCTGGATATATTTCCCATAATGCAACTAAACAGAGTGAGTGGATACATTGTGAAAGTGCACTAATAGAAGCAATGCAGCAGCAGCAGCAGCAGCAGTAATGCTCAAACCTTGTGGTCAGTGGACTCCTATCCACCCGTTTCTATGTCCCTTCTGTCTCGCTGTCAGTCAGTCCAAACCACAGGAGTCGTTTGAATCATCTTGCGAAGTCCTTGTTTACAGAGAGAAACATTCATCAACACAACATAACTACAATGTAAACAACTGCATCTTTTTTTCTTTAAACCAAGTCTTCCATATTAGTTAACACAGAAAAACAGGACTCCCCCAGAAAGTGCAATGATCCTATAGGTTTATGTTATGGCCACCAGTTTCAATTAATTTAACTTTGTTTCTTTGAAATCATGTTTTGTCCATCAGTTTGGCATTGCGGATGGCTCCAAATCTTACAATACCCATGAGCCTTTGCCGCTGTTGTTATGGACAACAAGCATGGTCAATCAGTGGTGAGAATCAGAGTGGTAGCAAATTCAAAATGCTTTGTTGAATTTATGAACAAAACACAGCACCATAGTTGCCGAATTAATCCAAAATTGACCCAGAATCCAGAAGTAAATTGATTTAAGCTGCAGATGTGTTAGAGGAGAGAGTTCCAGAGGTCCTGAGTGGTGGAGACAGGAAATTGGCATCAGAGGAGCGATGGCTGTGGAAGAGAGTGTGGTGGTGGAGCAGGTCACTAAGGTAGAAGGGGGCCTGGTTATGGAGGGCTTTGTGAGTGAGAAGAAGAACTTTAAATTGGATCCATTGTAGGACAGGGAGCCAGTAGACATTCTGGAGGACAGGGCTGATGTGGGCACGGGAGCAGCAGTGGGTGAGCAGGTGAGCAGAAGAGTTCTGGATGTACTGGAGTTAATTAGAACTTTTGATGATGGGCCATAAAAAATGCTGTTGGAGTAGTCAATTCTCGATGTTATGAAGGCTTGGATCAAAGTAGCAGTAGAGAAGCAGTAGAGATCGAGAGTGATGGGTGGAGATGAACTATGTTTTTTAGGTGGAAAAAGACAGTTCTGGTAATTTGTTTGACGTGGTGTTCAAAGGAGAGGTTGCTGTCAAAAATGACTCAGAGGTTGCAGATGTGTGGGGAGGGAGACAGAGTGGAGTTGAGGCAGAGGTTGAGGAAGAAGTTGTGAATGGTTTTAGTGAGGGATTTGGGACTGATGATGATCATATCTGATTTATCACAGTTTAATTTGAGGAAGTTGGCTTGCATCCATGATTTAATTTCATTGAGGCAGTTGGTCAGTGAGTTCCTGTGATGATGGATTTAGTGGAGATGTAGAGCTGGACATCATCAGCGTAGCAGTGGAAGTGGAGACCATGATGACGTATGGTCATCATGGTCTTCAGGGGGGAGCATGTAGAGGATGAAGAGGAGAGGACCAAGCACCAAGCCCTGGGGGACACCCTGGAAAAGAGGACAAATGGAGGAGGTGCAGTTGTTTATTGTTGATGAATTGTTGTCTGTTTGTGAGATATGACTTTAGCCAGGAGAGGGCAGATGGGTGTCGTTTGTGAAGTGGAGTAGGATGAGAATGCTGAGGTGACTAGAGTCTGAGGAGAGGAGAAGGTCTTGGTGACTTTGAGGAGGGCTGTTTCAGTGCTGTGCTGTGAGCAGAAACTGGATTGAAATGGTTTAAACTGGTTGTTGGAGATGAGGTGGGCTTTGAGTTTGGAGGCATCAATACGTTCCAGTATTTTTGACAGAGAGGGGAGATTGGAGATGGGCCAGATATCCTTGCTGAGGATATCAGGGTTGAGTCCAGGTTTTTTGACGATGGGCGTGACAGCTGCCAGTTTGAGTGTTTGGGGAATTGAACCTGAGCTAAAGTAGGAGTTAATGATTTCTGTGATGAGTGAGGAGATACCTGTTAGGCAATCCTTGACAAGATTGGATGGGATGGGATCCAGAATATAAATGGAGCTTCTCATTCTGGCCATAAAGTTGGACAGCTCCAATGGAGACACAAGGGAGAACTGAGACAGGGGCTGAGTGGTATGGGGGGGAGGCATGTGGGGAGGTGGAGAGGGCAGAGGGTGGGTGTGGTCAGGTTGCTGTAGATGGTGTCAATTTTTGACTGGAAAAATGAAAGGAAAATGTTGCACTTTTGAACTGTGAATCATTTGGAGGTCATTTCTCTCTTCGCTCACATTCTTAAATCTTTTCTGGAGTTGGTTTTGATCTTCAGCCAGATTGTTGTATCTGGTCTGTAGCTGATCCAGTTCTTTCATCAGATTGTTGTAACTGATCTGTAAGTCATTTCTTTCTCTGGTCACGTTGTTGTAACTATTGTGTAACAGGGCCATCTCCATTTTCCTCTTAGAGATTTCCTTGGTGACTGTGTTTGGTGCATAAACAATGAGGAAACGAGGAAATGAGGAAACATTGTTAACCATCATCACCTCCAGTGTTTGAGCAGCATGTGAATTAAGTACTCACACAGGAAAACCAGAACTACAAGTCCAGTCAGGAGGAGAAGACACAGCAGACCCAGAAACACTGCAGCACCTCTGCAGAAATTCTTCCTTTCTTCTCTTCTCAATGGGAAGTCAAGCACATCAGTCCTGGCCCAGTCATCTTAAACACTATTTACATTATCCATAGCACTGACTATGTGCCTATAGCAGTAGACCTAACAGTGTCTCTTATAAAAATCCATTATATCCTCTCTTGTCTGTTGTAGCCATTGCTATCTCCAAAGATTGTGTTACATGCTAATTGACAAAATGCCAAAACTGCATTTCTCATTGAGACTTATATACAGTTGCTCAGTATTAAAGACAAATATCCTTTCCAGCGAACTGAATAATAGGTCTAACAAACAAGTGTTATGTTCATAGTGTTCACACTGTGCAAGGTTCCATTATGTCCCTGATTCATATCACACGGCATGCCCAAAGTAACAACTGTACTTAACAACTTCTAAAATTGAAAAATCATCTTCCTCAAACAATTGAGATCCATCTGCAACATCTATTAAACTAGAAACTACATTTTTGTATGAGTGGACATACTGTAACTTTGCATTTAATTGTAGTTTCTTCTTTAGCTAAAACCTTCAGTGGACAGGAAACCAGACCCTTGGCTTTCTCACTCTTTTATTTCACACTTTTTTCTTGCAAAAGTAATTTCTAGTCTTTTCCCTTAGACAAGTTATTTTAGAAAATATAATCTGGACGTGTTCATTACCTGGGAGTGCTATTCCAGTTGTGTTTGGCACCAGAGTGTGGATTTTCTTTTACTACACCCTTTCTTTTGCTGGGTTTACCGGAGGGTTTCTGTACATTAACATAGAGTTGATCCATCACGTTCAGCTGTACCGTCAGTTCAGTATCGTCCTGGACTATGTGCTTCTGAATTTATGTTATCGTTCTGACTCTGTGAACACCTTGTACCACAGACCGCAATACATTCGCACTCTCTGCTTAACAGGAAACTGAGGGCTGGGGGCTGGTGGGATCAGTTTTGAAAGGTGGTTGTTTAGGCTTTTTTGTTCTGGATATGTCCATTTTGTTCTTCTGCAAAATACGGTTTGATTCTCACACTTCAGTAATCCTGCTCAAAATCAATACACATGTATATGCAAAAATACATGCATGCATAAATTAATACATAGAACAGGGTCCAACATTTTGTGTTAACTACGGTTAATTTTATTTCCATCATATGCCACAACAACACAGATTGCTTAATTCAACTGATGATTCTCCTACAGTAGCAGATCTCTTTTTACTTGTGTGTTAACATGTGCTTAAGCAACTTTTTTGAGTTAATTGTACTTAGTTGTTGGAGAGGTTTTAACGCAGCTTCTTTCACCATGTCACAATCCTGTCACTGTCCTTTTTTGTGTGATTTTCTTGTGGTCCCTAGCCTCCTGTACTCCTCCCCCAGCCTGCTTTTCCCTCCACACCTGCCCTACATCAGTCCTTCCCTGCTCTCAGTGTTTCCCCCAGCCAATCAGCTCCTTTTCTGCTCTCCTGTCCAGTCACCTGTTCCCTGTTCCCTCGTTAGTCCAGTTTGTAATTAAGTCCTGTTATTTAGGTCAGTCTTTGTTGGATCCCCTGTTCTGATTAGTTTTGCTTTGCCTGTACTCCTGAGTATTAAATAAAGAGAAATTCTTTAGTTCCTGTGCCTGCTGTCTCCTGCATTTGGGTCCACCTGCTCCGCTCACTGTTAAACAGCCTGGCAAGAGTATATTTTTGGGGAAAATCCAAACTCTTACTTTGTTACATGTGCATACACTATTGTGCTATTTTAGTACATGTATTGAGATTGAAAGGTTATTCTTGCATCTCACCACAAGGTACATTCAGTAGGTATTCTGGAGTTCCATCTGCTGAAGAAGATTGTGTGATATAATAGAAAGCTCCAGAACAGCTACTGAATTGACCTTGTGAGATTGTTTTTACGTAGAAAAATAATGTGGAATAAGGCCACAGCAAAACAGATGAGATGAAACAACCCTGACCTCATTTTCTTTTTCCACCATATGAGTATGGCTTCTAAACAGACTTTTGACATCTGTACAATAAACAATTATCTTTGCTTTGTTCACTTTTCTATCCTGATTAAACTAAGTACACATGGTCATTTCTGGTGCCTGTAATGAAACAATAGAGAACAAGTAGACAGTAAATTATACTCATGGACATAAAAATGATTCATTTGATTTTATTATTTTATTATGGAGTTTGTTTTATGTGGACACAACTGACAGTGTTTCAACCACAGATTATCTTCTTCCCGTATCAGATAATGATGAAATACCCATAAAAAATATACACTTTGACATAAAATATTAACACTATATTGTATAGAGCATGTCTATAGTTTAGGTTTACTAACTAAAAACTTTAAAGAAGCATCACTTGAAAAAAACCTAACAACTTAAGCCTACAGTATGTTATGTATGTATTTCTGCTGCTGTTAAAAGTTGAAACACAGCTTACATTCTAGGCTACGGATTGAGAAACACGGAAAATATAGACTTGGATATTCCCTCTTATTCAATCTTCAATACAGTACGAAAAATGATAAAATGATTAAAATGATATTGTGGCAAAGTATAAAAGAAATTCCTTTGAAGAAATTAATTCATTTTTGATGCAGACCACACCACCATGTGGCCATTTATAAAGCGCTTATATTTTGACTCCCTAACCATGAGGCCTAGAATCAACCTGAACTCTGACTGTAGCCATGGTGACTGGCAAGGTCAGATTTTCTTAAGTCTTGGTAAGCCAACAACAACAAATATATTAGTCTTTATCATTTTCAGCGTTCAGCTGTGAGCTCATTCTCATGCTGTATGTGATTCTATGTATGTTAAGGAGACACCGTCTCTATTCAGTAGCTTGCTTAGCAGTAAGTTAGCGCTGTCTTGGCAATTTTAGTTGAAACTGGGAGATGCAACATATCTTCCTGTCTTTAATATTATGTCTGGTGGATTTGGATGCTGAGTTATAGAGCCACTGTCTTTTCACAGATCCAAAATCTTTGAAAGTCACAACATTCATCATTCCAGTTGTTTTCCTTTTCAGGGTACTTTATTTCTGCGCAGTCTTCATCTCTGACACCTGACATACCATTAGGTTCACCAGAGTCCCAGTAGCTGAAACCCAAAAACAAAAATTAAGCTTTTTTCAAAGAACACACACCAAGAGGTATTTCGCCGACAGCAACACTGCCACAATAAATTTAAACCCAACATCAGCTTGAAATCAAGATATTTCCCTTACTAAGAGTGATACGGACTCATTTATGAATCTATGTTAGAAATATAGGGACTAGTCAGGTACTTGTGTACTAGAAGTAATAAGTCTTAGGTCTCTGTAAGTGAAAATATAGAGTATGTTATGTTCAGAGAAGTTGGTGGATTAATAATACAAAAAATGTTGTCAAATTGTGGAAGGAATAAAGACCAATTTCATCATAATGACTAGATAAATGCAAGAAACTGCATTCACTTTTTTTCTTACTAATGAAGAGCCCCAGCCCTGACTGTTTTGTGATTTGGGGATGAGCAAGCATGCAGACAGAAATCCCAATATTTAATTATTGTTCTAACAGAAAAATCCCTTTGTAAAGCCATTTCATCAAGATCTAAAATATCAAGATATTATGTTGCTGCCATATTGTCTTGTTGCACAATTTTACTGTTGAGCAAATGAGTCTTGCACATAGTATGCACACATGCACCTTTGACTTATACAGGTTTTTTCCCATATTTATGGAAGTGCAATACTAAATCACTGAAGTATCAGAAATTAATGGCAACAGTGTATCATTTCTTTCATTGGTCCGGCCCAACTTAATTGAACTTCAGGTGTAAAAGTTACCTAAATTGTCCAGTACTGTGCTGTAACAGCTTTCATCTGTGCTTAATATATTTACATAAAAAACACTGAAATAAGACAGTCTGTATCAGTCCTCATAATAATAACTCTTGTCCATCTCTAGTCTATCACATGATATGATATCTGTATAGAATTGTGAACAATCACAAATTTTCTGCAGTCAATAAAAACACTAGCAGCAGAGTCAGATGCTGCAGTGACGGAGAAAACTCTTCTCTCTACAGTAGATGGTGTTTTGGAATGTGAAACACAGCATCCCCAAATTTTACTGAGTGACTGATTACACATTGCAGTTTCTCAGCTAAAAGATAGTTGTCAAATTTGTGGACCTGAGACTGAGACATCCTGACTTTTAGTCCCTGTGGATCAACCTCCAAAAATGCTGGATATACCTCCCATAATGCAACTAAATAGAGTGAGTGGATACATTGGGAAAGTGCACTAATAGAAGCAACGCAGCAGCAGCAATAGAAAAGTAACATTTGAACCTTGTGGTCAGTGGACTCCCATCCACCCATTTCCATGTCCCCTCTCTCTCGCGGTCAGTCAGTCCAATCCACAGGAGTCGTTTGAATCGTCTTGTGAAGTCCTTGTTTACAGAGAGAAACATTCATCAACACAACATAACTACATTGCAAACAACTGCATCTCACACACTCACACACACAGTCACCCACCTGTTCTTCTTTGCTGTTAATAATCAGCAGGTCCGCATTTCTTTGCAGACAGTCGTCTCTACTTTGTTGCCAGGATTTCTGCTGTGAGGAAATGTAATAGAGACTACCGCTGAAATACACCCATTGTTTGTGATCTGTTTCAAATAGAAAAAAAACAACTTTAATATCAATCATTAAGAAATGAAATGTGAACAAAAACTTGAAAAAACAATGAACGGCAGAGATTATGTATAATGGACCAAACAGGCTGTATGTGTGCGACAGCAGAATCTACACTAGTTGTCAAGTGTTTTTCTCCTTTCTGTATTTTTCTTTAAACCAAATCCTCAATATTGGTTAGTTAACACAGAAAAACAGGACTCCCTCAGAGAGTGTAATGATCATGTGGGTTTATGTTATGGAGACCAGTTTTAATTACTTCAACTTTATTTCTGAGAAAACGTTTTGTCCATCAACTTGGCATTGTGGATGGCTCCAAATATTACAATACCAATGAGCATTTTCCGCTTTTGCTATGGAGAGCAAACATGACCAGACAGTGGTGAGAATCTACGGAGCCCCTAAAGTCCTGAAAGCTGATATTTTTTTATCTTGTGCACACAAGTTATTATCTTTGGGGAAAAAGTTAGTATCTCGTGTGTGCAAGATAATTATGTTGTGGGAACAAGTAATTATCTTGCACGTACAAGATGATTATCTCGTGGGAACAGGCTAATATCTGCACAGTAAAGGCATGATAGGTCTATGCTTTGAAGACCACAGGCGTAAGTTGCATTTATAGATTTTTATAGTTTGTTGATTTCTCAAGTATGTTTGAAACATGGCAGCGTTCATTGCTTTATTTGAACAGTCAATTTGCTATTTTTTTGGCGGGTGAGCTGTTTGATGACAGCTGTCTGCTACTCACTTGGTTTACTGAAGGTTCCTACAGTCTCCAAAAGTATAATAGGAGGCCGAACCTTCAGCTATCAGGCTCCTCTCCTGTGGAACCATCTTCCACATTCGGGCCGGGGTGCAGACACCCTCTCTATGTTTAAGAGTAGGCTTTAAACTTTCCTTTTTGATAAAGCTTGTAGTTAGGGCCGGCCATGCTTGTTGGGTCTCTGTAAATTAAAGAGTACAGTCTAGACCTGCTCTATGTGAAAAGTGCCCTGAGATTACTTTTGTTGTGATTTGGCGCTATGTAAATAAAATTGAATTGAATTGAATGATTTTATCATTAGAGGCTCTTGTCTGTTATGTCGCAAGAGAGATCCAATTGCCCTCAGGTTCAGTCCTGAACCATTCACCGGGTATGGTGCAGGTAAAGTAATATGTGCTGTCCTTGATGCTGAAACATTGTGTCTGTCAGGGGGGTTTACTTGATCTTGCATTGCACTGGCTTTCTATGTAATAGCCTATGTGATGGTCGTCTTCGGTTTTCTTTTACTTCTACTAACTGCTTTTACTTCTTTTACTCAGAAAACAGTGCATTTTGTCCTTCTCTTGACACTTAAGCATGCAATAGCTCTACTTTTTTTTTTTTTTACGTGTTTATGTTTGTTGAACATGCTGTTTGCACAAGTTAATTAACTGATTAATATAACCTTACAGGACTTTCGGGGCTCTGTAAGAATCAGAGTGGTAGAGGATTCAAAACGCTTTGTTGAATTTGTGAACAAGACATGGCACCATAGTTTCTGAATTAATCCAAAATTGACCCAGAATCCAGAAGTAAATTGATTTAAGCTGCAGATTGTATTGTCAGTTTTTACCCACCAATAGCGGCAAACATGACAGAATTTTTAAGCTTGGTGATTGGATGTTTCCTGCTGAAATGCATCCTGGTAGTTGTGGTGAACTTCTCCCCCAAAGTTTTTATGTACACAGGCTAGTGCCTGATAACCAGACATAGTTTATGCAGTTTCTCATTTTTTGTATTGATTATTCAACCACTAACATGTTAGCAAACAATTGCCTACACACACCCCGCAGACACAAAGAACATTAACATTATATTAGAGCCATGTTTTTGTATGCCTTATGAATATTAGTCCAAAATTCACTCTCCTTTTATAAAAATCAAATCTGGGTGTTTATCTGCAAAGTGTGTCACTGTTTTCACCATAGTTGATAACTTTCTCTGTCTGCCTTTGGTGCTGAGCAAGTAGAGTAAAGACAACCAAAACAAAGTGAAATGAGAGGCTAAACAGAGATGGAGCTGAGTTGAACTGCAGAGTTCAGTGATAATTCTCTGCAGGTACTTTACTAAAAGTAACTTCTTTCAAACTTTACTGAGTAACTTCATCCATTAAAGAAAACAGAACTAATAATAGCTTTGTTTATACATGAAACATAACAGCAGTGACCACTGGAGTGCTTTTGAAAATCAAAAATGGACCACATTTTGTTAGAGTGCTATTAATAAACTATATAACACTATAATAACACTAATTAATATTATCACTTTTTTAATGAAATCTTGCTGCTGCTGACGGATAACCTTCTTAAGTTAAGACATCCATAGTCATACAAGTTACTGTCCATAGAGGTTCACATTTTTTAATATCTGTTTTAAAACCATAGTCAGGTGCACATATGTACATTGAAAGTTTTTACTTGCTGTAATCTTTCCTCTGTTGATACTGGCCATTTCAAGATGACTTCCTATGATGTTTCCAATGTACATGATGGGACAAAATCCTTGTTTGTCCAAAGTTTAACTGAGGTTACTACGAGGCTTCAGTCGTCTGAGTTAATCAAACCATGTGGGTATCTTCCAAAGTTTCAGTCTTTTTGGTACAGATTTTCTTTTTTGTGTTTCCTCAGACAGTATGTCCATAACCACCAATAACCACTAACTTCCTGTCATGTCTGCACTTCTGTAAACAGACTGATAAGAAACGATGTGTGGGTGCAAATCACATTTCTTTGCATTTCACATTGAGCCTCTTTGTCATATTGTGGAATGGTAATAATTTAATCCACCCCACATTTCTTTGCATTTTTAATTGATAAAATTAATAATATAGTTTTTGTGTAGGTGTAATCCCCTTAAGTTTAACAGGTGTTATTTAATCAATAATGGATATCAAACTTGCTTTTCACAATATTCATATTTTCTTTAGCCCCTCACCTTGAATGAGAAAAAAATGTGAAAACGTTCTCACCAATATCTAAAAATGATGATGAACAGCTGTAGTGTTGAATTTAAACTCAAGGTGTGAAAATGTAAACTTAGTCATAGCAGCTGCATGCAAGCACTCTTCAGAGAAGTCTGAACTTCCCCATAATGGCTGAACCTGCAAAATATTTGCGAAAAACATGTCTATTAACTTGGGTCTGCAAGAATTAAGAAATAGGTAATTACCTTGGAGCTTTTTCTGAAGATCATTTGTCTCTTTGGTCACGTTCTCAAACCTTTTCTGGAGCCGGTCTTGTTCTTCAGCCAGATTGTTATATCTGGTCTGTAGCTGATCCAGTTCTTTCATCAGATTGTTGTAACTGATCTGTAAGTCATTTCTTTCTCTGGTCACGTTGTTGTAACTGATCTGTAAGTCATTTCTTTCTCTGGTCACATTGTTGTAACTGTTGTGCAACAGGGCCATCTCCATTTTCCTCTCAGAGTTTCCCTTGGTGACTGTGTTTGGTGCATAAACAACAAATGAGGAAACATTGTTAACCATCATCACCTCCAGTCTTTGAGCAGCATGTGAATTAAGTACTCACACAGGAAAACCAGAACTACAAGTCCAGACAGGAGGAGAAGACACAGCAGACCCAGAAACACTGCAGCACCTCTGCAGAAATGTTTCCTCTCATCTCCAGCACCTGAAGGTAGAAGGCAGAACTTGTCATATGTTTTTTTCTCAATGGGAAATCAAGCACATCAGTCCTGGCCCAGTCATCTTAAACACTATTTACATTATCCATAGCACTGACCATGTGCCTATAGCAGTAGACCTAACAGTGTCTCTTATAAAAATCCATTATATCCTCTCTTGTCTGTTGTAGCCATTGCTATCTCCAAAGATCATGTTACATGTTAATTGACAAAATGCCATAACTGCATTTCTCATTGAGACTTATATACAGTCGCTAAATATTAAAGACAAATATCCTTTCCAGCGAACTGAATAATAGGTCTAACAAACAAGTGTTATGTTCATAGTGTTCACACTGTGCAAGGTTCCATTATGTCCCCGATTCATATCACACGGCATGCCCAAAGTAACAACTGTACTTAACAACTTCTAAAATTGAAAAATCATCTTCCTCAATCAATTGAGATCCATCTGCAACATCTATTAAACTAGAAACTACATTTTTGTATGAGTGGACATACTGTAACTTTGTATTTAATTGCAGTTTCTTCTTTAGCTAAAACCTTCAGTGGACAGGAAGCCAGACCCTTGGCTTTCTCACTCTTTTATTTCACACTTTTTTCTTGCAAAAGTAATTTCTAGTCTTTTCCCTTAGACAAGTTATTTTAGAAAATATAATCTGGATGTGTTCATTACCTGGGAGTGCTATTCCAGTTGTGTTTGGCACCAGAGTGTGGATCACTTCTTCATTTGCATAAATATTTTCTTTTACTACACCCTTTCTTTTGCTGGGTTTACCGGAGGGTTTCTGTACATTGACATAGAGTTGATCCATCACGTTCAGCTGTACTGTCAGTTCAGTATCGTCCTGGACAATGTGCTTCTGAATTTATGTTATCGTTCTGACTCTGTGAACACCTTGTACTGCAGACTGCGATACATTCACATTCTCTGCTTAACAGGAAACTGAGGGCTGGGGGCTGGTGGGATCAGTTTTGAAAGGTGGTTGTTTAGGCTTTTTTTTTCCGGATATGTTATGCCCATTTTGTTCTTCTGCAAAATGCGGTTTGATTCTCACACTTCAGTAATCCTGCTCAAAATCAATACACATGTATGTGCAAAATACATGCATGCATAAATTAATACATAGAACAGGGTCCAAAATTTTGTCTTAACTACGGTTAATTTTATTTCCATCATATGCCACAACAACACAGATTGCTTAATTCAACTTATGATTCTCCTACAGTAGCAGATCTCTTTTTACTTGTGTGTTAACATGTGCTTAAGC
Source organism: Thunnus thynnus (assembly GCF_963924715.1). NCBI lineage: Eukaryota > Metazoa > Chordata > Actinopteri > Scombriformes > Scombridae > Thunnus > Thunnus thynnus. Next base: position 3,729,073 of record NC_089519.1, on the reverse strand, counting down.
AACTTTTTTGAGTTAATTGTACTTAGTTGTTGGAGAGGTTTTAATGCAATTCTCAATGGGAAATCAAATACATCAGTCCTGGCCCAGTCATCTTAAACACTATATACATTATCCATAATACTTACCATGTGCCTATAGTAGTAGACCTAACAGTGTCTCCATCCTCTCTTGTCTGTTGTAGCCATTGCTATCTCCAGTGATTATGTTACATTTGAAGCACCTTGGGCTGGAAAATTTTAATATCAGAAGCCTGCTCTCTAAATTGGACTCTATATATGTAAGTAAATATATTGTGCTGGATCCTTGTAATGGTACAGTTCATTGTAAGGGGTGGGGGATCTTAACCTGGACTGTCTCTCTAATAACAAAAAAGAACAATACCTGGAACTTTTCAGCTTATATCCAAATCCATTAGACTAAATTTGAAAAATCCACTTAACTCAACATTAATAGATATTATACCTACTAACAAACCACACAAAGGCCCTACCATATGGAGCTTTTGCCCTTTATGTTAGTGATCACTGTCGTGTTTTCTTGGTATACGGAGAGAATTTAACATCTTGTTTATTAGTGCCAGTTTCTTATGGTCTTAAGCAAAAACCGTCAGCGACAGAAACCCCAACACGTCCCACATTTCTCAAAAGCTCTTTGACCCTCCACATTTTTGTTCCTGATATTAGTCTTTCCTTTATGCAAGTTGTTTTTATTTCCATGAACCTGCAGTCATGACTCTGTGTGTATGTGTTCATTACCTGAGTGTGCACGTGTGGTCCTGTTTGGCTCCAGCTTACGGATCATCACATTTTCATAAATAGCGTCTGATCTTTTATCCATTCTTTTCCTCTTGCTGTGGTATTAAGTTGATGAGCTGTGTTGCAGGTTCAATGTGGTCTGTTGGTGCCTGATACTGTCAAAGTCTGGAGAGTGCACCTCTGAAATGATAGATTATATGCTCAAACAAAGTCGCACCTAGTAAAACAGCTTTAGCACACTACTCACACACATGACTCTCTGCTTAGCTACTTTAGCTGCCACCATTACTATATATAATACGTTGCAGCTGCATGAGGGTGGATTGTATTGTCACACTTGATGAAGGTGAGAATTGCCTTCTATAACTGTGTAACCACATGTAGTTTCTGTTCTGCCATTTGCTTATCAGTTTTTTATTTTTGGATGAATATCTCTTTGTTTCCGAAAAACAGGAAAAAAGAAAGTAACCTTCACAGAATAGATGGTATTTTATTACTCATAAAGAGATACTGACTTAAAAATTATTACAACAGTTTCAACTAGTTAGAGGTAAAGTAAAAAGTGGATAAATAAAGTGAATTTACAGGCTTTTTGTTTGTAGCAACAGAAAAGAAAACTGGTTTTGATCATACAGCATGCTGGCTTTGTGCTTTGAATTGTCACCTCTTCCCAGTTTTACTTACTGCAGTCAATCCAGGTCACTTAGTGGTTTTCTTCCCTTTACTCAAATTAAACCTCAGTTTACTTCCTTATTTCTAAAAGCTACAGTATAGTCATTTAAATGATGCAGTTGGTGTTCTTGTGGGATTGGTCCAAGCAGAACAGAGTACATCTGGCAGCCAAACATTTTCTGTAGTGTAGTGAGACTGTGCAGTGATGTCTGACCTCAACAGAAAAGTTAGATTTCAGACAAGTGAGAAGAAGGACAGAAACGAAGACTTCTATGATAACACAGACAATGTGATGATTTATGACAACTACCAGGCAGAGGGCAGTCCGACGCCACCGAAATTACAGGACGACGCTACTAAGGACCAACAGCAAAGTATCAATCTGTCTATCTGTCTGTCTTATATGTCATACATACTGTACATTGGATAATATAACTGTAAGATTAACTATTTGTTAACAGTATTTGTACCATTACATTTTATGTTGATGCATTTTGCTTTTCAATTATGAGTTACAACTAAAAAGTGGATATAAAAACCACAGTCTGGCCACAGGGCCATGGCATTTTTAAACATGCGTAAAAGTACACTAATGATTCATTTTTAATAAATAAATAAACTCCATAACATAACTACTTATTAAAGGATAGGTTCACATTTTTTCAAGTCTGTCCTAAAACAATAGTCAGGTAACCAATTGAACATTTGCACGTTTTTCTTGCTGTAATCATTCCTTGTTCATGCTGGCTATTATTGTCCTTATTCTGTGCAATTTTTTTTATTTAAGTTTCATTTGAAGATAATATGAGATTTCATTCATCAAGTCAATATCTTTCAAAGTAACTCTTTTTAGTGCCAAATTCCCTCTTGTTGTTACAATTCTTCCACTGCAGTTGATCAGGAACACTGTCTGTCGAGACACAAAGAGGGAAACTTTTACTTAAAAAAGACTGAAACTGTGAAAGATATCTGCATCATTTGACTAACTGAGGTGGCTGAAGCATCATGTTATCCTAAGATAAGCTTTTAAATACTTTTTACTCAAGAAAGGACTGTGGATTTTGCCCCCCCCCCCCCCCCCCCCCCCCCCCCCCCATCACTGACATTTTAGACACATTTGGAAAAGATCCTCTAATGGTCAGTATGAACAGGAGGAACAATTACAGCAAGAAAAACCTGCTTCAATGTTCATTTGGGCACCTGTAAATTGTGAGCCTATCCTTTAACTGCAAATCCTAAATTATAGTTGGGCTCAAATTCACTCTAATCAGCACAGATCATTTGTTTCCACAGTCACTCCAGTCAATGAAAGTTCAAGAGAGAGAAACCTTCTCAGGGCTGCTGCAGTGTGTCTGGGGCAGCTGTGTCTTCTCCTCCTCACTGCAGTCATTGTCCTGCTGGTCCTGTGTAAGTTTTCTAAATTCACCTAGACAACTATGATGCATTACATTACATATGTGATGTGAGTGATAAATCCACAATAAATCTATGTTAATCCCTTGCTATGGCAGCCAGTCAAGACAAAAGCAACTGGATCATGGAAAGAAATCAACTGTGGGCGGACAATGCCAACCTGACCAGCGAGCGAGACGAGCTGCAGAGCAGTTACAGTGACGTGAAAAGTCTCAATCACAACCTGACGCAAAAGACAAGCCAGTTAGAGAACGAGAACGACCACTTACAGGCCGTTAATAACAACCTCACCAAAGAGAGAGATGAATTACAAAATCACATTGGTGAGTGAAAATTCAATGATTTTCATTTCAACATTTTGAAAAATACACTTATTTTCTTGCCAAGAGTTAGATGAGGTTACTGATACTGCCCTCATGTCTGTATGGTAAATATGTAACTGGAGCCAATGACTCTAAAGTAAATTTAGTTACCTTTGGATATAGCCAGGTCAGCTACTTCCCTGTTTCCAGTGCCAAGCTAACCAGCTGCTGGCCATAGCTTCATATTGGCACTACAAATATGGAGCCTGTCCTCCCAAGAAAAACAACACAACAGGTCGTGATGTCAGTCCCCATAAACAACCTATAGTTACATTTGAGTGACAGAAGCCAACTAGTGACCGTGGTAATTATGACCCAGAGAAGTGGCGCAGTTCAGATAATGTCTATATAAAGTTACAAATTTCCATCGCACAATGACTTTACTAGGAGCAAACAATGCATTTCGCCTGTAGCTTCTTCAGGTTCACTCAGAAAAATGAGTACTCACAGCTATCATAACTACATCTGGGTCACATGACTGAATTATCACAGTCTTCACTTTTTTCAAAGTATTTTTAAGGTGAGCATTTTACAAAGAACATGACAATAATATTACACAACATTACATTTTTCAAAAAACATGGCATGGCTAATATTACACAGAGTTACAAGAATTCCACCATTTTACACAACACAGAAGCTAGAAACTTTTTTGGCTCATCCGCAGTGGCGGATTTAGAAAATTTTACTTGAGGTGGCAATGGGGTAGCAAGAGGTTTTGGCAGGGTGGCATGGGACGGGGGTCCCGATGGAAATATATACTTCTTCTGCAGGTAATAGCCAATAACTACTGAGTGTATTATTGGGGGAGTATTACGCCAGGCGATCGATTCTCATTTTATTGAATGCAGCGGACACCATCTCTGAGTCTGGTATCCAGTTCAAGACTGCTGTTTGTTTCCTTTTTCCAACCGCAAGTCAAGACTGTTTATTAAAAACAACGCAACTATGATCGTCCCCTAACCTTAACCTGTTCTTTAAGGAAATCTGATCACAGAACAGCAGCTCTGAACTTTGGAACAAAGAATCTGGGACAAAAGTCAAATATTAACAGACGGTACAAATCTTTATCAGTTTGGTCATAATTGATGTGTGTTTTATTCCAACAAGGAAATAAAAAGTGGTGAGATGGCATTCATGCAGTCTAATGCTTCTCTGTGATTTGTGCAAAACGGGACAAATAAATTGTTTGTGGATAAGATAAAGATAAAATTCTAACCATAACCGTCCCTACAGCTGGCTAGTGGCTACAGTCTGATTATGGGAGGATGAGAAAATCACAGTTCAAATACATTCACTATAAGCCTGTTTTACCAATGTTTTGTGATTAATATTTTTATGGCACACAGTGCGTTTTTTACTGAATATTGTAATGATAATAGTCCAAAATTATGTGAAAAGGTTTTAGTCAAATAGTCAAATTTTCTTGAGGGTGGACCCCCGAACCCCCTGACCAAAACCCAGATTAGTTAATCATCTGGATAGGATCATAAAACAACAACAATCATATCAGCAAAATGGGGCAGAACAATAAAAAATACCATAGCCTTCTGCTTTTCCCCAGTAGCCTCAGGCTTTCTCTTTGGTAGGCTGCTCTTGTTTTCTGTTAGTACAATTGATAAGAACGCTTCTTGATTGGCACCAAATTACAGCTTTCTAATTGGCTGCTGTTTGTGATCAATAACAAGACCTAATTAAAGTTTTCTAACCGTTGCATTTGTTTAACACTCATAAATATAATTTATATTCACATGGCTCTCTGGGAAACCAATGATAATGATATTCCAACTTATTTAGCATCCGATGACATGCTCATTAAATTATATAACACAAAATAATAATCAACATTAATATTGAGGGAAGATAATGAGCCTATATTTTAATTGATGGGGGACGGTGGTCCAAACAAGGTTGAGAACCATTGGGTTAGAGTAACAACACTTCAACAGTTAGTAAATTATATACAGGATACAGCCATTTTATTATCCAATCTGTCTTTTTCTTGGCTTTGTTTGTTGATTATTGAGATATTTAGACTATTGCTTTTATCAACAGTTCACATCATCTCTGTACTTGTGGACGTGCTTTGATGATGTTACATGACAGCTTCATATTACTCTTTCTGCTCTCAGATAACAAGACACTGGACTTTGAGGCCAGCTTTGAAACCCTCACTGAGCAGAGAGATGAGCTGAAGAAGAAGCTGACTGACTTTGGTAAGTGTGAAAATTAAACTGCACCAAGCAATCACAAAAAGATTTGCAGTCCATTTGTCACACTTGACAACATGCGCGGCAGAGAAGATTGATATGCAGCCATGTTATGTGCTGTTGTCTCAGCCGACTACTCGTGCTCTGGAAACAATGTCAGCATTATGTGTTGTGTGATGTAAAGGAAACAGTTTCAGTCTTTTTTAATTAAAAGTTTCCCTCTTTGGGTCTTGATGGACAGTGTTTTCCTGTTCAACTGCAGCGGAAGGATTGTAACAAAAAGAGGGAATTTGGCACTAAAAAAACGGTAACTTTGAAAGATTTTGACTTGATTTGACTAATTTGTGCAGCTGCAGCCTCATATCATACATTTTTAAATAAATATCTTCATAGAAGGAGGACTGTGGATGTTGTCCCCATCACTTACATTGAAAGTGCAAGAGATCTCTTGATTGCCCATATGAACAGGAGGAATGATTACAGCAAGAAAAACATGTTTCAATGTTCATTCTGACACCTGACTATTGTTTTAGGACAGACTTGAAAAATTGCAAACTTATCCTTTAACCCTGTCAGTATGTGAGAACTGCAGCCAATTCAAGTTTCTTGTTATGACTGTAGATTTCTACTACTGTATAAAACACTCTCACTCCAAGTCTGTAACATATCATCTTTCTGTTCTCGCATAGATTTCTTTATTATCCCTGTTTGCATATTTTCTAATATTATAATTCAGTTTTGATACCTCAGTGGAAATGTATTTGTTAATTCTTGTTACTGGCATATTAAGGATTTGGTTTTTTTTGTTGTTGTTCACAGTTCACTACTCCCAACAAGAATGGAAGTATTTCAGCGGTAGTTTCTATTATATTTCTTCAAACAAGAAAACCTGGAATGAGAGTAGAACTGACTGTCTGCAAAGAGGGGCGGACCTAGTGGTTGTCAACAGCAGAGAAGAACAGGTCTGTGTGTGTGTCTGTGTGTGTGTGTGTGTGTGTGTGTGTGTGTGTGTGTGTGTGTGTGTGTGTGTACTAATGGACGAATCAGTGTTTATCACATGGAAAGAGTGAAATATTGATTGAATGCAAGTTCATCAAGGTACAGGATGATGGACATTGGTTAAATATTTATTGATTATTGTATGTTTCTCTTTAAAAACAAGGAATTCATAGATCAATACCGAAAGAGCATGTGGATTGGACTGACTGACAGCGAGAGAGAGGGGACGTGGAAATGGGTGGATGGGACTCCACTGACAACAAGGTTCACACATTAATATTCATTCAAACTAAATCAATCTTTGTAGTGAAACTAAAGCCTCTTTCAAATCACAATAGCAGCTGAGTAGACTTTAGATTTTTATAAGCTGACTACATTGTCAACAGTTTTTAGGGAAATATTTTTGATTTGTCATCGTTTTAAGTTTAACTTGGCCACATTCTGTGTGTTGCTGTTCATTAAATGTTTGATGGTTTGTGTTCTTTATTAAAAGCTCATTTCCTTTGGGTTTGTTTTCAGCTTCTGGTACTCTGGGGAGCCAAACGATTATGAAGGACGAAATGAAGACTGTGTAGAAACAATGTTCTACAGAAACGAACAGGGCTGGAATGATGTAATATGTAGAGGTAAAAAGCTATGGATCTGTGAAAAGAAAATGTTTCTCTAACTCAGCTTACACACCACCATGGCATCTACTACTATATATAACTACTGTATGTTTAAGACATGAAGATAAGATGCATTTACCACTTTCAGCTAAAGACAGCACTGAAACATGATCATTGCTAAGCTGCAGGCAAAGTGGCATCAGACACAAATATCTAACTTGGTTTAGAAAATGATAGACTGTAATGTATCCATACTTTGATTAATTTCTAATACATGTTATCGCTAAATAAAAGTGTTTTGTTGTCTTCATAAGAATGGGACAGACAATGCAAATTCTCACCAGGGTAATCCTCATTCTCATATATATTGTAGTGGAAATGTTTGCATGGAATGACAATGCCATTACTATTACATTCAGTTGAAAACAAACAACACTGTCCTCTAAAGGGTTATCAGATTGACACATTGATTTCTGCATAACTATGATTTGTCTTACCACTGGCTCGGACAAAACTACAACATAATAAACAAACTGTTAAACACTCCACTGTCTCATTTTACCGAGCAAGGAACTAAGTTTAGAATAGACACAGCATGTAGGTATTTGGAACAGGTACGGACGAATAAACTAACACTAAACTTAAATAAGAACACTATTTGTAACATGTATGATACATACAAGAAATAAATCACATGTTAACCTAGTATTCAATTTTCTCTCACAATATATTCATACATACACACTAGGGATGTACAGAGAGCCCAGTATTTGTATTATAAAATGATTAATTTTAGTTAAAATACAAAAAAAACAAGACCAAAACAGGAAAGTATGTTTAAATTGTAAATGTAACAGACCAACAACAACAACAACAAAAAAACAATTTTCAGGTACTTTGTTCTTATGTTCTACATCGCCACTTCAGTGGGAGGAGTTCATCAGTTCTTTGCAGTCTTTTTTATTTTGTTCTTCAGCTCAGGGCAGGAATCCACTAATCCTTTAAACTGCAATGCGAAATCTTTTAGGGTTGTCCCTTCAGTGTAGGTGGAGACACCAAAGTTTTCCCCTCCTGAAGCTATATCCACCTGTAATCACAATTATTGAAGTGTATTACAGTATAGTGAAGTCTAAAACACACATGCACACAATTGTTACATAACAGCATTCATTACATTAACCCCACCCCCCCAATCCACACACCCACAATTAAAAATGATAGTTACAAGTTAATTTGTAGTAGTGAATAACAGTTTAAAAAACAAGCACGATGGCACCACAGATACAGGTATAACATTTTCACATGCAGTGCACATACTGTACCTCGGCAATGATGCTTGTCAGAGCCATCGTTGTTCTGTCCACATGATCCATGGTTTCAAGGCCTGGGACACACAGAGATTAATTTTGTTTTTAGATTTGATTCTGTATGCTTTTCAGGACATACTCTTACCTGTGTATGACCTGCTCAGGTGTAGTCAAGTGTTATATTTCTTTCCCGTACAATAAGTGTTCATGAGTAAACTACCTTATGAAGGAGGTCCCCACATCGGGTCTTGAATTGGAGTCTCCCAGATCATAGATGACTCTGCTGACTACTGAGCTAAAACTTTACTCATTGCGTCATTGCAGACAGACCTCTATGTATTTATACACCCATAATACAGAGACAGCACACTGTGTAACATGAAGGGAAGAACTTCAAAGGTGATTATTGCTTTGCACTTTTCATTTATTGCTTATTTTTTACAACCTAACTTTGTGGAAAGGAGATGGGGAACAACAGGTTATGGAGAGTCCCTTGAGAGCACTTTGCATGTCAGTCATAGACTGTATAAAAATATGGACATAGTTACGGTGACGTCACCCATTGGTTTCTGAAGAGCGATTTTGAAGCTCAAAGCGAGCCACTATGGCCATCGCCATCTTGGCAGTGCGTGATGCTGCCTAACTCCCAGCCAATCAAAAATGGAGGCGGGCCAAATGGCTAAAACAAGCCACCTAGCGGCTGGCAGACCTGTCACTCATAGCAGCCATGTCCTTCATTATGCATAACTTTACGGCTTAATAAAACTTAAACGGGTACAGTTGTCATGAAAGGGGAAATTAGCTATAGAGACCAAAACCATTTTTTGTACCAGGCTGTAAACATGTTTATTTCTGCAGTTAAGTTGGGCATTTTAACATGGGGGTCTATGGGGATTGACTCGCTTTTGGAGCCTCAAGTGGCCATTCAAGGAACTGCAGTTTTTGGCACTTCCGCATTGGCTTCATTTTACAGCCCCAGAGGTTGCCGCTTGGTGTCAGTAGCTCAGCTTTATCTCTGGGGAACACCCCCAACTCCAGGAGTGATGTCCAAATTAGGAAATGTGCGTCACGCAACAGGTGGATGTGACTCCCCTCGTTGAGACCTGCTGATATACGTAACAGCTGAGCAGAGGAGAAAGACTGAGATAGCGATGTAACTGACTTGTGCACTGGTATTTGACATGGTTCTTTTTCTTCCCGAAAGAAAATTATTTTTAAAATATTTATACAAAATAAATGTTCATAAATACCCACTATTTGTGCTTTTCGGAATACTGTATTCAGAATCGGCTTGACCTCTAATACATACACCCATACACATATACAAATACATACTGTATAATATAAAAACAAATATTTTTAAATATTAACATATAACATTTAGATTAAAAAGAGAAAAAGACAATAAACAAACAAAATAAAATAATAATAATCTAGAAATCTTGCACCATGTCTATAACTTTTCCAAGCCTCAATGGTATCTGTAGCCCCTTTTTAATTTTGCTGATGAATATTCAATGATTAAAATGTCTAATAGGCTGTAAGACCATTGATTTATTGATAGAGAATCAGGGGCTGCCATCTTAATATCAGCAATTTCTTTGCTGCCGTACAACCCACGAGTTAGAGACATTTCTGATGAAGAGTCATATTACGGGAAGAGTAATCGATTAGGAGCATCAATTCTGGACTGCAAGTTAACTGACAGTCGGTCACACCAAAGAGAAAAGTAGTCACATCGAGCCAAAATGTTTTAACTTGATGATCATCCCACATCATATGCAAATAAGTTCCAATCAAACTTGATGTACATAAGCTACAATTTGGTCTAGTTACCTTTTTCATGTGATGTGCTTTCACTGGTGTCAAATGAAACCTGTGGAGGAATTTAAAATGTATCAGTTGATGATTCAAGTTACAGGATGAAAAGATAACACTCCCCCAGACCTACTCCAACACAGAGACACTAAGGAGTTTGTTTTGGGTGGTTCATGAGCTCTGGCATACAGCCTTTGGAGTGCGTGCCGTCCTCTGTATGCATGAAATGACAACAACTCACAATGGGCTGAGTAACACAAAGGGCCTAATTATGTATTACAAGGTTTTAAATGGGAAAAGGGTTCATGTTTGGTGTAATTTAAGAGGAAATATCAGTGGGTAAAAAGTACATACATACAGTTTAAAAACATCCCCAAAACATATTTTCTCCTTTTTTTCAAAGAGAAATCAAGAATGTAACCAAGTTCCAGCAAGAGCAGCAGTCAAAATCCGTTATATTGAGAAGTTTATGTTGAGTAAGAATTTTATTTTATCATCTTCTATATATGTCTTGCTGCAAAACCAATTTCCCTCAAATAAAAGTTGACAAATAAAGGTGGAAGTTGAGACCAAAACTGTGTGGCTGTGTAAGCAGAGAAAAAAATTAAAGAGGAAGCAGTTATCAGATCTGTTGCTGTTCTAAGGAAACATCTTCATACATATTTGTGTAACCCAAGTAGATAAAATTTGGTGCTGAGCCGCAACGTTGAAGACGGTGAAATGATGGCTGCTGCAGAGCCTGGTGAGACAGAAATCTTATAACTACACTACATCTTTAGTCTCAGTTTTAACCTTATTGGCAAATATTGTAATCATATTGTAAACATTCATCTTTTCTATTAACAATATCAAAATGTAAATGTGAAAGAAATGCAAAGTTTGATAGCTAAGTGTTTGTGAGAGTTCATTCTATAATGCATAAAATAATGTATAGATCTGTTTTAACATGGTGTCATTTATTCAGTAACTGTGTTGACCTTATATATATTTTTTTTCTACCTTCTTATTTCACTTAGTATGTAGTGTACAATCTGTTTGAGTCAATTATTTGATGGTCCCTCACTTAAATGACATGAAGGGGCCTGCCTATCTCCTCAGAAACTTTCAGAGCTATAGTTCAAATCACTAAATTATGACAAATTTTCACAAATTTAATCTTTGAATTGTTGCTGTAGTACTATTACTACTACTACTACAACAACTACTACTACGACTACTACTACTACTTCATATCAAAGTATTTGCACCAAAGATGAGGAAGATGAAAAAGAAGATTCAGGCTATCATCAGCAATAATTTGTTATTGTATTTCTAAACCTGTTTGAACATTTCTTCATAATTTTACAAATACTTGATCAAATGTTTGAAGGCATAAAGTTTCCATCATTACCACATGTTCATTTTAATTAATCTCAATAAATACTAATCTCAATTCTTACTTAGAGGCACATTCATTTGAATTTATAAATCTCAAATTATTTTTTATACTTTTTTTTGTACAAATGCCACATACTGTAGTGCAATGCGTGACTCCCACTAAAGACCGCGCTTGTGTGTCATCAAAACGGTGTTCAGAGGAGAACTTCTCCGAGGCGAACATACGCAGGCAGTTGTCAAGGACACTGATGTGTGGGGGGCACATGAAGACGGAGAAAAAGCTCCCATCAGCCTTTTTCACTGAAGACAGTTTTACATGTGGCAGTAGAAAAAGCACAGGTGTAAATAATGAAATTAACAATGGCTGAATTACATTTAGCTGCTTCAGTTTCAGGGTCCTGATATTGTGCCTGCTGGCTCACTGTCACACTGTCATGACTTACTGAGACATCGTTAATATTATTAGTAACACCTGTGGTTTTCCTGCTATGACAAGTCAAAATGTCTGTTGTGAAAGAGGCTTATATATTACATATTGCTTACAATGTATTTCATTAAAGATTAGAAGCACCTCTCAAATAGAGTTTAGTCAACCACAGATGTGAATATGATTTATATCAGTCATGTTATTTCAAGTAATAGTTTTATATGTTGGAAATACACTCCACCACCCAAAGTCAAAGCACAGGACTGTAACCTGCTATCACTCTCAAGTTGGTTGGTAAGACAAACTTTTATAATAGACTATGGTGTGTAATGTGAGTAGCAAAAACAATTTAAAAAATAGTACATGAATGTCATCCTTGAAGTAATCTGTCCTGTTGACAGTCATCATTTTTTCCATTTGAGGAAAATTTTAATAATTCTAAAAAAAAAAATTAATTAATTAAATGCCATTGTCATGTTTAAAAGAACTCTATCGTTAGGCTGAGAGACGTAATAATTACTCTGAGTCTGTGTGATTTCTGCACCCAGGGAGAAAACTGTACAGAGTGGTTGTTGTGAGCCTTGGACTCCTGTGTCTCTTACAAGCTGCTCTCAACATTTCCCTGCGTCTTACTCTCTGTGAGTCCTTTTAAATTGTGTTTGTACGTCCACCCTGTGTCTACCCTGCACTGAAATTCACCATCTGATTATTATATATAAGACTGTAAAGTGTTAAGTGTCTACTGTTACATATTTCTGTCCAAACATAACAGTTTCTAAAAGTTCTGACCTGTTTGGTATTGCAGAGAAAAATGTGTTTGGCTGACATTCAGAGAGAGATACAAGTTTGTGGGCCTTTATAATCAAAAAGCAAAATAATATTAAAACTACTGTTAAAAAAAAGCTGTAAGATCAAGTAGATCACATTTTGGGCCGTTAAGACATTAAACCAAAGTCAGAATTTTCAGCCTGTAAATTTGCTTATATATTAAATGGAAATTCAGTTTTAAAATGAAGTGTCTCCTATGTTGTGGTCATGTTGTAATTCTGTTGCAACTGATGATAATCTCTCTGTTGTAAATGGCCAACTTATTGCACAATTTGCATGAAAGTCTTTCTTCTCTTTCAGACCATTCTTACAGTACCAGCTACAACACGTTGAAGAGGAACTTGAGTGACTGTGGTTAGTACAGCGATGAACTACACCAATAACAAGGACTTGTATCCGAAGTTGTATAGTGTAATATTGATGAGGATGGGACATTAAAGTTTTTAGTTCATGCTATTAATTTCGTAACCTCACGCACCAGATGGTTTGTTACACAGAACCATCTGAGAAGTCGTCCTTGGAAACAGTTTGGAAAAAGGCAGGAACTTTCAAAAAAATACTCAGCAGGTGATTGGATGAACCATCTCTCTGTCATCGTCCTACCTTGCGAGGCAGCTGGATTTGCGAGATCACAAGATCACGCCAGAGTCCTTATAGGATGCTGATTGGTCTGAACCATCGGTGGTTTGGACACAAGTGCAGAACTTGAAGCCTGACAAGATGGATTCTCGTGTGATCTTGTGAATCCAGCTGCTTTTCAAGGTAATTAATTTCGGCCATCAAAGTAAAAATTAATCCCAAATCAAAATGTTCTGCTTTTAGTCTTGTGGATATAAAGTCACATATATCACCTTGGCTTTGTATGAAGGAATGGTTTATACAGTACAGTACAACAATATTAAACCACCTATCATTAATAGATTAAAACCATAGCCTGTAAAATATATGAACGTAGCCACTGTGACGTCACCCATTGGTTTCTGAAGAGCGGTTTTGAAGCTCAAAGTGGGCGGTCGAATGAAACAAGCCACTTAGCAGCTAGCAACCTGTCACTCAAAGCAGCTACGCCCTTAGTTATGCATAACTTTACGACTTAATACATTTAAACAGGTGAGTTATGAAAAAATTCATCCCAGTACAGTTGTCATGAAAGGGGAAGTTAGCTATAGAGACCAAAACCATTTTTTGTACCAGACTGTAAACATGTTTATTTCTGCTGTAAAGTTGGTCATTTTAACATGGGGGTCTATGGAGATTGACTCGCTTGGAGCCTCAAGTGGCCATTCAAGGAACGGCAGTTTTTGGCACTTTCCCATTGGCGTCATTTTTCAGCCCCGGAGGTTGCCGCTTGAGTATAACACAATTTCCATATTGTTTTAAAGTACATCATCTCTGTACTTGTGGACATGCTTTGATGCTGTTGCATGACAGCTTCATATTACTCTTTCTGCTCTCAGATAACAAGACATTGGACCTTGAGGCCATCTTTAAAACCCTCACTGAGGAGAGAGATGAGCTGAAGAAGAATCTGACTGACTTTGGTAAGTGTGAAAATTAAACTGCACCAAGCAATCACAAAAAGTTTTGCAGTCCATTTGTCACACTTGACAACATGAGCAGCAGAGAAGATTGATATGCAGCCATGTTATGTGCTGTTGTCTCAGCCGACTACTCGTTCTCTGGAAACAATGTCAGCATTATGTGTTGTGTGATGTAAAGGAAAAAAATCTGATTTGATTGATAAAAAAATCATTTGACTCAGATTTCATCATCATCTAGTGTGAAAGTGGTGTGAATCTTATTGTGAATGATTGACAACTGTTTATATTATTTATATGGTAAAAATCCTAATATTGACTGTTAATGTTAAAAAAATAAACCAATGTCATTAGTAATGATGGACTGTTGTCGATTTATTGGGATATAGCTGATAAACAAGTGACAATAATGTACATTTGAACTGATTGATTCTCTTTAAATCTGTTATTAACTGATCATGTAATCATTGTTTATTTAGGGTGTTACATATTTGTCAAAGTTAGCTGTTAAAGGACAGGTTCACAGTTTTTCAAGTCTCTCTTAAAACAACAGCCAGGAACCCAAATGAACATTGAAGCAGGTTTTGCTCGCTGTAATCATTCCTCCTGTTCACACTGACTATTAGAAGATCCCCTCCAAACGTCTTTACAATGTAAGTGATGGGGACAAAATCCACAGTCTGCGTTTGAGCAAAGATGTATTTAAAAGTTTATCTGCAGATAATATGATGCTTCAGTCACCTGAGTTAGTCAAATGAAGCAGATATCTTCCACAGTTTCAGTCTTTTTTAAGTAAAAGTTTCCCTCTTTGGGTCTCGATGGACAGTGTTTTCCTGTTCAACTGCAGTGGAAGGATCGTAACAAAAAGAGGGAATTTGGCACTAAAAAAACTTTGAAAGATTTTGACTTGATTTGACTAATTTGTGCAGCTGCAGCCTCATATCATACATTTTTAAATAAAGCTCTTCATGGAAGGAGGACTGTGGATTTTGTCCCCATCACTTACATTGAAAGTGCATTATGAAGAGATCTCTTAATTGCCAATATGACAGGAGGAATGATTACAGCAAGAAAAACATGTTTCAATGTTCATTCTGACACCTGACTATTGTTTTAGGACAGACTTGAAAAGTTAAGAACTTATCTTTTCTTGTTATGACTCTGTAGATTTCTACTACTGTATAAAACATTTTTAACACTTTGACTCCAAGCCTGTAATATATCATCTTTCTGTTCTTGCATATATTTCTTTATTATCCCTGTTTACATATCTCTGAATAATATGATGCAGTTTTGATACCTCAGTGGAAATGTATTTGTTAATTCTTGTTACTGGCGTATTAAGGATTTGTTTTGTTGGATTTTTTTGCTCACAGTTCACTACTCCCAACAAGGATGGAAGTATTTCAACAGTAGTTTCTATTATATTTCTTCGAACATGAAAACCTGGAATGAGAGTAGAACTGACTGTCTGCAAAAAGGGATGGTCCTAATGGTTGTCAACAGCAAAGAAGAACAGGTCTCTGTGTGTGTGTGTGTGTGTGTGTGTGTGTACTAATGGATGAATCAGTGTTTATCACAGACACAGAAAGAGTGAAATATTGATTGAATGCAAGGTCACCAAGGTACAGGATGACGGAAGTTGGTTAAATATTTATTGATTATTGTATGTTTCTCTTTAAAAACAAGGAATTCATAAATCGATACCGAACAAGGATGTGGATTGGACTGACTGACAGCGAGAGAGAGGGGACGTGGAAATGGGTGGATGGGACTCCACTGACAACAAGGTTCACACATTAATATTCATTCAAACTAAATCAATCTTTGTAGTGAAACTAAAGCCTCTTTCAAAGCACAATAGCAGCTGAGTAGACTTTAGATTTTTATAAACTGACTACATTATCAACAGTTTTTAGGGAAATATTTTTGATTTGTCATCGTTTTAAGTTTAACTTGGCCACATTCTGTGTGTTGCTGTTCATTAAATGTTTGATGGTTTGTGTTCTTTATTAAAACCTCATTTCCTTTGGGTTTGTTTTCAGCTTCTGGCAGTCTGGGGAGCCTAACGATTATGAAGGACAAAATGAAGACTGTGTAGAAACAAAATTCAGAGACAAAAACAGCTGGAATGATGCAGTATGTGGAGATAGAAACTCATGGATCTGTGAAAAGAAAATGTTTCTCTAACTCAGCTTACACACCACCATATTGATAAATTTCTCCATCTCAATCAATCTGACTCTATAGATTAAAAAAGAGAATTAAAAATAATTATTTCAGATGGGAAACCAACCACCAATTTTTCAAGCCTGTCTTAAAACAGTAGTCAGGTGTGTGTGTGTGTGTGGCTACGTTGAAACAGTTTTAACTTGCCATCATCGTTCCTCCTGTCTGTAACGGCCCCGAGGAGATCTCTTCCTAATGTGATTTCAATGTAATAAAATAGGGGACAAAATCAACAAAATCCTGTGTAATCTGCAGCAAGTGAGTATCTTCCAAAGTTACAATCTTTTAGTACGACATTCTTTCTTTGTGTTACTGTCCCTAAACTGCAGATTAGCAAAAGGATCAGTGGCTCATATTAACTTCAGCTGAATTTAAGAATGAATTTTTACAAAGTACGAGGACGTGTGGATTTTGTCTCCCATTGCTTACATTGGAAATGTGTCAAGAAGGGATCTTTTCACAGTCAGTGTGGACAGGAGGAGACTTGTTTCCATTGTGGTCCCTGATGTAAAGACAGTATTGATGCAGGAGTCCAGGTGCCATAAAATCCAGGAACCACAATCATGGCTAAAAGTGTATTAGGTCCACCTAGAGCTTAAACTTATGCAGTAATACAGCAGCCCAGCAACAAATCCACCCTTCATGAAGGTTATAATGTTTAGTTTGTGTTGAAGCTGTTTTTGAGAGGTGTTGACTCAACGTCATGGTCATTTTGTAGGTTGTGTCCCTGTTGAATTGTATTGCATTATTGTGAAAAGTGTTTGTAATATTTAGTCTACCATCACTGATACAAATGTAGAGGACAATGTGACTTTAACTTCTTTGCACTGGTTGTCGTTTTCTTTCAGAATCCATTTTTAAAATCTTGCTAATTATGTACAAGGTTGATTCAGTTTTTAACACTGTCGCCTTTCGTTGTGGACTTTGTACATTCTCAGTGTGTCTGTGTGGGTTTCTTTGGGTCTCTGGTATCTTCCCACAGTCCAGACTCCAGGTTAAGCTCAAAGGGTGACTGAATTTTTGCTGGTGCTTGCTATCTCATAATCTACCTTCTATTGCTTTTATCTATTTTTAATCTGTTGATACAGATCCAGTTTTATTTCTTTGTGTCTAAACATTGTTGTGTTCACTCCTTTTATGTTGTACTTATTATACTTATTATATAATATATATATACTATAATACTTATTATACTTATTATATTATATGTAATATTATTATTTCCAAAGCTTGTCAAATGTACTAATTTCTGTTAACATTACAGCCTCTATGATCGTTTTACCCTTGTATTCCTCTTTATATGAATAAATGTTTTTCCTACATGTGTTTTAAACAACAGCATCTTCTAACCTGAGTGTCCTCAGACTTCTGAGTGATCACCATCAGTTATTGATATGTTAAAAAGGATCTTGATTGATATTGACAAATGCCACCAAAACACTTTTTATACAGATGAAATACATGCAGATTATAACAGAATCCAACAAAACAGATCATAACCCCAAAAATGACTCAACCTGAAAGTTCTCTAATTACAGACTGAAAACCACAAATGTGTCATAGAAATTGGAGATAAAACAGAAAACCACACTGTTTACAGTACATACTGAGTGTAAGGAGGAAGACACACCATCAATACAAAATGTACCAAACTGTACATTTTAAAAGAACTGTCTTTTAAAAGAAGCAGGTTTACTGAGTCATCTGGATAACTTTGTTGAGTAAAACACCAGCAAAACTGAAATGTAAAAAGGTCTGTTCAAAAGATGAAGTTATCCTGATAATTCATAATCATGATAATAATTATGATACTAATAATCATGAACTAATAAATACTTTGTTAACACGGATGTTGGCTATTTATTTCCCTGAGAAGATGAACTAAAGTACTATGTGCGCTATGTATGCTTTATTAATGTTGAGAAAATGTTAACTACAGATTACTGGTCAGGAGTGTGTGGTCAAAATCCTTACTGTCTATAAATGTATTTAAAACTGCTGATGATACATGATTACAACTATGTTATACAGTGTTTTCATTAATTGTTTATACGTCAGTTATGAATGCTTCATAATGAGGAGTTACAGGTTTGAATAATACTCACTCTAGTGCTGTGCAGACATGGCAGGATGTGTTTCAGAATAAACATGTTCTTTGTTTTTCTTTCACACAGGAACATACTGTTCAGATCCACAAACATGATTTCTGTGACTATTGCTAAGCATTTTACCTTTCACAAGTTCACACACGCATTTATACATTTTCATACAATAATTTCCCTCACAGATTTCCGTTTGGGGAAACAGGTTCAGTCTTCCTGAAATGTATAAAAAAGGGAAGAGTGCCTCACAATGACTTCTGCAAAGCTTCAGAACACGGCAAGAGAGGAAAAGAGAAATTACGCTTTGGCATTTACACCCTTGACTGTTGTGATGAGGAAAGCTCATTCTGCTACTCTTGCCTGCATTACCACAATAGGTCAGACATTTTGACCCAGTAAGCTATGACAGTGTGACAGTGAAGCAGCTAAAAATGGAATTCAACCATCGTTAATTCATGTATTTACACTTGTGCTTCAAATATTGTGATGTGTCAAAAATGTCTTTTGTGAAGAAGGCCTATATTGTGTAGCATATGTTTAGTCCTCCAAGCCATGTACAAATTTACCTGCAGAAAAGGATTCTAAAACATAACTATCTTCAAGTCTTCCTCTTGGGGTTGTGTTTTTGGTCCCACTTTTCTGTCTATTTACTTGTTTCATTTGTTGTTGTTAATATGACTCTTGATACAGAACGTTTCACTGACAAAAAATGTAGTCATTTAGTTAGTTAGTCATTTAGTAAGGAGGCCTTGTTGTGCCACATATAAATTACTGACAATGACACTGTCACTTATAATCTACTATAGATAAAGTAGAGAGTTGAAAAAGAGATTTTTAATCTCAGTGAGGTTTTCCTGGTTAAAGGACGGGTTGACAATTTTTCAAGTCAGTCTTAAAACAACAGTCAGGTGCCCAAATCTATATTAACACAGGTTTTGATCATTTTCCCTCAAAAGACACACACTCAAAAAAAAAAAAAAACACACAAGCCAAGCGTCCAAGTAGAACAAACACATGCTTCAAACACAATCAAACTAATCAAATGCACAGGAAAACAGGAAAGTTTAGTCTGATTTTAAACACTGTTAATGTTGGACCACATTTAATCACATCTAGTAAGGTCTATGGGACCATAGAAACCAAAAGCTGCTTCACCACGTTTTGTTTTAACTCTCAGAACAACTAGAAGGCCTGAGTCAGAGGACCACATAGTTCTGATTGGTTCATATTGAATGAGCAGGTCATTGAGATACTGTGGCTTGTGCCTGATAACCAGATATAGTTTATGCAGTTGCTCATTTCTTGTATTGATTATTCAACCACTAACATGTTAGCAAACAATTGCCTACACACACCCAGCAGACACAAAGAACATTAACATTATATTAGAGCCATGTTTTTGTATGTCTTATTATTGGGACTACATGTGGACCACAGTTTACCACATGTTTCAAGACTCCAAGAAACCTGAGCCCTGGGGGTTCACACCCAAAGTGTGAAGCTCCACCCATGGATCCAGGTTATCAAAACTAGAGATTCCGTTGCTCTCTTTCTCCTTCAGCTGCAGGAGCAGCTGCTTGGTCTTTCACACCTCCAGCAGCTGCTGGAGCAGCTCTCTACTCTCTTGTGTGGCCTGCTCAAAGCAGACACACACAGTCTTCTTTACGGCAGAAGACGCAAGAGCCTGCCTAAGACTCAGAAACTAAGTTTCCTTGTGCCAGCAGCTAACACACAAGTCTGCTGGCCAGTTTAACATGTACAGGAGCCGCAAAATGGAGTTAGCTTGCTGCTAACTCTACACAAAGGAGTGACCTGGGCCCTCTGCACGACTGGAGTGCTGTCTCCCCAGCAACACCTGCATATTTCAGCTTCAGAGCCAAAGCCTTCTCAGTCTGACTCACCCACGGATTCACCGGCTACAAAGCAGAACGCCACAAAGCATCTCTTCCTTCATGGACTGGTAACAACTGGGCATAGCCTAGCAACACAGTGAAGCATAGTACGGCTAAGCAAGAATGTTTAACTCAAACAATGTACTGTACGTGTATTGATTTGGTTAAAGTTATACATTGAACTGTTGTTGTGATGTCCTTGTTGCCTATAGTCAGGTTACTGCATAGCCACACCGCTAGGTTAATGTTAGCATGCTTAACACATGTTATGTCCAGTAACTAGGCCTTGCATGCAACTAACCTCATTTTAACCTGGCACCTTTAGCATACACCAATTGCCCTTGAATAGAGAACCACACAGTTAAGAGGTTAAAACCTAGTTTGGCGAACTTTGGTTCAGGCAGCACATGTGGTTCAAGACACCACATGGTCTGGCCTTTTATCTCTGTAGTTCCCTTTATCAGCCAAATTGTCCGCATGCCATGTGCTCAGTCACCAGGTGACTGCAGCCATCTTGCTATTGTCTTCCCTACACACACACACACACACACTCACACTTGTATACAGGTACATTTAGCTAGATTAGTATTGTGTGTTGCTTTTACCCTTTTGTTAAATAAATGCTTTTGGATATACCTGTTGTCTGTTTTAATGTTGCACAATAATGAGTTTTGCCAACCCCTGCTCTGTAAAGAACTCCAAATCCTTCAACCTTAACTAGCTATTGATATGGTGATTTTGTTTATAGTTATTAAATTAATTATTAATCAAAGTCCCAAATTCATAGATTAGTACACTTTGAGACTGAATTGGCTATCATTTTCCCTGAGTCCAGGGTGGTGCCCCGTTATTATTGATTCTTATTAATAATTTTATTGATTTTAATAATTAACAATTATCTTTGATAATCATTAATTATTGCTGATAGCCAAACTTGTAGCCACAGCCCAACAATATGAATATTAGTCTAAAATTCACTCTCCTTTTAGAAAAATCAAATCTGGGTGTTTATCTGCAAAGTGTGTTACTGTTTTCATCATAGTTGATAACTTTCTCTGTCTGCCTTTAGTGCTGAGCAAGTAGAGTACAGACAACCAAAACAAAGTGAAATGAGAGGCTAAACAGAGATGGAGCTGAGTTGAACCGCAGAGTTCAGTGATAATTCTCTGCAGGTACTTTACTAAAAGTAACTTCTTTCAAACTACACTGTGTAATTTAATCCATTGTTACCAAAAATTATGAATTAATTAGCGTTAATATTTATACACACTCAGTACAATAACAATTATTTTATATGAATTCACATGTTGGGATATTATTAAAAAATAATAATACTATGCCAATAATTTAATAGTTTTTAATACATAAAACATAACATCAGTGAACACTGGAGTTTTTGCATATAAAACAGTTGCTTTTATCAAACTTGTTTTTGAAAATCACAAATGAACCTCGGTGTTATTAATACAGAAATAACTAATATTATCACTTTTTTATGAAATCTTGCTGCTGCTGATGGATAACCTTCTTAAGTTAAGACATCCACAGTACTACAAGTTACTGTCCATAGAGATTCACATTTTTTAATATATGTCTTAAAACAATATTCAGGTGCCCATATGTACAGTGAAAGTTTGTACTTACCGTAATCTTTCCTCCTGTTCATACTGGCCATTTAAAGATACCTTCCTAGCATGTTTCCAATGTACGTGATGGGGGACAAAATCCTTGTTCATCCAAAGATTAACTGAGGTTACTATGAGGCTTCAGTAGTCTGAGTTAATCAAATCATGTGGGTATCCTCCAAAGTTACGGTCATTTTTGTACAGATTTTCCTTTTATGTTTCCTCTGACAGTACACATGAACACATCATCAGTAATCAGTAACCTGGGCTCATCAGGTCTTTCGGGTCTTTCAACTATCAGACACCCTTACCAAGGCAACTCAGTCGAGGTTGATCAGGCCTCGGCTTGTGTTCAGGTGGTTCTCCCTTCCTAATCCAGAGCCACCTCGAGGCTCTTTCCACTGCCTCTGTGCTGTTCCTGATGGCTCTCCTCCTCTCCATTCCAGTAATGCCCAGTGCACTCAAGGCTTGCAGCCCTGCTTCCGGCAGTCGATGACCTTCAGCTGGTTCATGAGGTCCACAGAAAGCTGTCAATCCTGTACAGTTGCCAGGATACCTGCCGGCTTCTTGGCTCCTGTGGTTCTTGGCTGCTGCTCTCCAGCCTTCACAAAGGTGATCTTCTAGGTGGTGGGACATACACCATAACCACCAAAAACCACTAACTTCCTGTCATGTCTGCACATCTGTAAACAGACTGATAAGAAACGATGTGTGGGTGCAAATCACTTTTCTTTGCATTTCACATTGAGGCTCTTTGTCATATTGTGGAATGATAATAATTTAATCCACCCCACATTTCTTTACATTTTTACCTTGGAGCTTTTTCGGAGGATCATTTGTCTCTTTGGTCACGTTCACAAACCTTTTCTGGAGCTGCGCTTGTTCTTCAGCCAGATTGTTGTATCTGGTCTGTAGCTGATCCAGTTCTTTCATCAGATTGCTGTAACTGATCTGTAAGTCATTTCTTTCTCTGGTCACGTTGTTGTAACTGTTGTGTAACAGGGCCATCTCCATTTTCCTCTCAGAGTTTCCCTTGGTGACTGTGTTTGGTGCATAAACAATAAATGAATAAACATTGTTAACCATCATCACTTCCAGCCCTTGAGCAGCATGTGAATTAAGTACTCACGCAGGAAAACCAGAACTACACATCCAGTCAGGAGGAGAAGACACAGCAGACCCAGAAACACTGAAGCACCTCTGCAGAAATGTTTCCTCTCATCTCCAGCGCCTGAATGTAGAAGGCAGAACTTGTGTTTGTTGCTCAGAGGGAAATCAAATACATCAGTCCTGGCCCAGTCATCTTAAACACCATTATCCATAATACTGAGTATGTGCCGATAGTAGTAGACCTGACGGTGTCTCATAAAAATATCCATTGTGTCCTCTCTTGTCTGTTGTAGCCATTGCTATCTCCAAAGATTATGTTACACTTGAAGCACCTTGGGCTGGTACATTTTAATATCAAAAGCCTGCTCTACATTGATAAACTATCAGTCATATCCTGCCAGGACCTGTGAGAAGTGACCACAGAAGTCTGATGCCATTAGCATTGGGGCAGTAAGTCTTTAAGAGATTAAAATAAAATGATTTTCACTGTTAGTTTTCATCAGTTTTTTATTAAACCTTGCTGCTGCTGATAGATAACCTTCTGCAAGTAAGTTGAAATGTCCACACTACTACAAGTTACTGTCAATACAGGTTAACATTCTTTAATATCTGTCTTTAAACAATACTCAGGTGCCCATACAGACGGGTGACAAAGGAAAAACTGGTACAGCTCTGAATGTTTGACCCCTAAAGTGAGGGGATCTGGTGGCTCTGTTACACTGTGGGGGGCATTTTGCTAGCATGGTTTGGGTCCACTTGTCCCCTTAGAGGGACGTTGTTGTGAGTGATCACCTTCATTCTTTGATGAAACATTTCTATCCTGATGGGAGTGGTCTCATTCAAGATGACAATGCCCCAATTCACAGGACACAAGGGGTCACTGAATGGTTTGATATGTATGAAAATGATGTGAATCATATGTTATGGCCTTTGCAGTCACCAGATATCGACCCCGTTGAACACCTATGGGAGATTTTGGATTGACGTGTTAGACAGCGCTCGATTCAACTAGTTAGAGATAAAGTAAAAAGTGGATAAATAAAGTGAATTAACAGGCGTTTTGTTTGTAGTATAAAAAGAAAAGAAACTGGTTGATGATGAGACAGCATGCTGGCTTTGTGCTTTGAATTGTCACCTCCTCCCAGTTTTACTCACTGCAGTCAATCCAGGTTGATTAATGGTCCTACTTTATGGCTCATTGATTTCCTCTGTTTTCTTCCCTTTACTCAAATTTAATCTCAAGTTACTTCCTTATTTCTAAAAGCTACAGTATATTTATATAAATGCTAAAATACAGTTGGTGTTCTTGTGGGATAGGTCCAAGCAGAACAGAGTACATCTGGCAGCCAAACATTTTCTGTAGTGTAGTGAGACTGTGCAGTGATGTCTGACCTCAACAGAAAAGTTACATTTCAGACAAGGGAGAAGAAGGACAGAAACACAGACTTCTGTGATAATACAGACAATGTGATGATTTATGAAAACTACCGGACAGAGGGCAGTCCAGCGCCACCGAAATTACAGGACGACGCTACTAAGGACCAACGGCAAAGTATCAATCTGTCTATCTGTCTGTCTCATATGTCATACATACTGTACATTGGATAACATAACTGTAAGATTAACTATTTGTTAACAGTATTTGTACCATTACATTTTATGTTAATGCATTTTGCTTTTCAATTATGAGTTACAACTAAAAAGTGGATATAAAAACCACAGTCTGGCCACAGGGCCATGACATTTTTAAACATGCATAAAAGTACACTAATGATTCATTTTTAATAAAGCAGAACTCCATAATATAACTACTTATTAAAGGATAGGTTCACAGTTTTTCAAGCTGGTCTTAAAATAATAGTCAGGTAACCAATTGAACATTTGCACGTTTTTCTTGCTGTAATCATTCCTTGTTCATGCTGGCTATTATTCTCCTTATTCTGTGCAGTTTTCTTTAAGTTTATTTGAAGATAATATGAGGTTTCATTAATCAAGTCAATCAAGTCTTGTTGTTACAATTCTTCCACTGCAGCTTAACAGGAAAACACTGTCTGTCGAGACAAAAAGAGGGAATTTTTTTCTAAAAACAAATGGTAAATGGTAAATGGACTGTACTTGTATAGCGCCTCTCTAGTCTTCCGACCACTCAAAGCGCTTTTTACACTACGAATCACATTCACCCATTCACACACATTCATACACTGAATGGGTACAGGGGCTACCATGCAAGGTCCCAACCTGCCCATCAGAGGAAGCTAACCATTCACACACATTCATACACTGATGGCACAGCCACACTGTAACTGTGGACGATATCAACTTTATTCGATTAAGTCAGAAAACTGAAGCCTCATATTATCTTATTATATAACTTTTAAATACTTTTTACTCAAGAAAGGACTGTGGATTTTGCCCCCCATCACTGACATTTTAGACACATTTGGAAGAGATCCTCTAATGGTCAGTATGAACAGGAGGAACAATTACAGCAAGAAAAACCTGCTTCAATGTTCATTTGGGCACCTGTAAATTGTGAGTCTATCCTTTAACTGCAAATCCTAAATTACAGTTGGGCTCAAATTCACATTTGTTTCCACAGTCACTCCAGTCAATGAAAGTTCAAGAGAGAGAAACCTTCTCAGGGCTGCTGCAGTGTTTCTGGGGCTGCTGTGTCTTCTCCTCACTGCAGTCATTGTCCTGCTGGTCCTATGTAAGTTTTCTAAATTCACCTAGACAACTATGATGCATTACATTATATATATATGATGTGAGTGATAAATCCACAATAAATCTATGTTAATCCCTTGCTATGGCAGCCAGTCATGACAAAAGCAACTGGATCATGGAAAGAAATCAACTGACCAGCGAGCGAGACAAGCTGCAGAGCAGTTACAGTGACGTGAAAAGTCTCAATCACAACCTGACGCAAAAGACAAGCCAGTTAGAGAACGAGAACGTCCACTTACAGGCCGTTAATAACAACCTCACCAAAGAGAGAGATGAATTACAAAATCACATTGGTGAGTGAAAATTCAATGATTTTCATTTCAACATTTTGAAAAATACACTTATTTTCTTGCCAAGAGTTAGATGAGGTTACTGATACTGCCTTCATGTCTGTATGGTAAATATGTAGCTGAAGCCAGTGACTCTAAAGTAAATTTAGTTACCTTTGGATATAGCCAGGTCAGCTACTTCCCTGTTTCCAGTGCCAAGCTAACCAGCTGCTGGCCATAGCTTCATATTGGCACTACAAATATGGAGCCTGTCCTCCCAAGAAAAACAACACAACAGGTCGTGATGTCAGTCCCCATAAACAACCTATAGTTACATTTGAGTGACAGAAGCCAACTAGCGACCGTGGTAATTATGACCCAGAGAAGTTGCGCAGTTCAGATAATGTTTATATAAAGTTACAACTTTCCAACACACAATGACTTTACTAGGAGCAAACAACGCATTTCGCCTGTAGCTTCTTCAGGTTCGCTCAGCAAAATGAGTACTCACAGGTATGATAACTACATCTGGGTCACAAGACTAATTATCACAGTCTTCACTTTTTTCAAAGTATTAAGGTATATAAGTATATAAGGTGAGCATTTTACAAAGAACATGACAATAATATTACACATTACATTTTTCAAAATATATGGCATGGCTAATATTACACATAGTTGCAATAATTCCACCATTTTACATCCGCAGTGGCAGATTTAGAAAATTTTACGTGGGGTGGCAATGGGGTAGCAAGAGGTTTTGGCAGGGTGGCATGGGACGGGGGTCCCGATGGAAATATATACTTCTTCTGCAGGTAATAGCCAATAACTACTGAGTGTATTATTGGGGGAGTATTACGCCAGGTGATCGATTCTCATTTGATTGAATGCAGCGGGCGCCATCTCTGAGTCTGGTATCCAGTTCAAGACTGCTGTTTGTTTCCTTTTTCCAACCGCAAGTCAAGACTGTTTATTAAAAACAACGCAACTATGATCGTCCCCTAACCTTAACCTTTTCTTTAAGGAAATCTGATCACAGAACAGCAGCTCTGAACTTTAGAACAAAGAATCTGGGACAAAAGTCAGATATTAACAGACGGTATAAATCTTTATCAGTTTGGTCATAATTGATGTGCGTTTTATTCCAACAAGGAAATAAAAAGTGGTGAGATGGCATTCATGCAGTCTAATGCTTCTCTGTGATCTGTGCAAAACGGGACAAATAAATTGTTTGTGGATAAGATAAAGATAAAATTCTAACCACAGCCGTCCCTACAGCTGGCTAGTGGCTACAGTCTGATTATGGGAGGATGAGAAAATCACAGTTCAAATACATTCACTATAAGCCTGTTTTACCAATGTTTTGTGATTAATATTTTTATGGTACACAGTGCGTTTTTTTACTGAATATTGTAATGATAACAGTCCCAAATTATGTGAAAAGTTTTTAGTCAAATAACATCAAATTTTCTTGAGAGTGGACCCCCGAACCCCCTGGCCAAAACCCCTGTGGGCTTTTGACCTGGTTATTTTATTTGACTGCTGATTAGTTAATCATCTGGATAGGATCATAAAACAACAACAATCATATCAGCAAAATGGGGCAGAACAATAAAAACTAGAAAATGCAGTTTCCGTAGAAATTGCGTGTGATTGCTGAAAGTGAATTTAGATTGCATAACTGGAAGCTGAAGAGTATTGAAAAATCTACCAAGATTAAAATCAGCAATGGGTGGAATTGAACCTACACCCTCATGTTTGTAAGACAGACATGCCATGAACTGAGCTAATATGTCACACAGTAATGTCAGGCCAGATTTTGGTGTTTAGTTTGTCAATTGCATGAAATTGCCAAAAAAGCAGTTCAGCTCAGCTCATTAAACAGATTGACATCACCTGGACTCCTTCATCGCTACTGAGTTCTGCCCTAAGCAGGACTCGAACTCACAACCTTTGGATCTAAAAGGAGTTCAGAAATGACATGATCTTAAACCACTGGACTACTCAGACACGCTGTGTATGGTAAGCTAGACAGGAATTGAATTCTGGTACAGGATAAAGATGTGACGCAACTTTGTACATGAGAGCAATATTATGAGGAGCATGGCAGTGAGCAGGTATAGAACACACAACCTTGTTATCTAAGTGGTAGCTGATCATGAGAACAGTACTCTAAACCACTGAGCCAACAGTCACTCACAAAAATGAGGGGAAAAAATCTCCATTTTGATGAGGAAAATGTATTTGTCTCAAACAAGAGCTTGAAGCCCAGAGATTTGTACATCATTAGTGAAAGCAAGACTAGTTTAACATGAGAATGAAGGATATGTGTAAGAAGTGTTTGAAGGAAGAGAGAATCTGTAAGTTTAAGAAACTGCAGTGAGAGGAGACACACATCCTGCAGACTGTATTGCAGTCAGTGAGAACATGACAGTGACTCTCTATCAATTAAGGTTCAGATCTCAAAAACTGTAAGTCCTATGTGAAATGTATTTACATTTTGAGAGAGAGGAGGCTTGTGGCAACATACTGAAGCAAGATATGTGCTTGAGGAGTTAAAATTGTGGGAGTGACAGCAGTTTAGAAAAACATTTCCGATCTAAAATGATCTGTGCTCTCCTCTGTGCCTGATCACATGACACACTGGTGAGACCTGAAAAAGTCTGAAAAACCCCTGACTTTGGGTTTAAATTGCTGAAAAACTACAAAAGATATCACTGAACAATCTGATAACTTTGAAAGTTCAAAGTTTTGTGAACATTTTACAGTTTGAATGGCGTCTGTACGATAAGGGACTTCCAAGCAGTTGAGTGTCAAAGTGACCAAGGTTCCAACTCAGTTGGATGGTTCGTCCCATAGACTGCCATTATAAATTTTAATGTTTTAAAAAGTTAGGCTGGAATTGAACCTACACCTTCATGTTTGTAAGAAAGACATGCTATGCACTGAGCTAACATGTCACACAGTAATATCAGGCCAGATTCTGATATTTAGCCTGTCAATTGCATGAAATTGACAAAAAAGCAGTTCAGCTCAGCAAGCAGATTGACATCACCTGGACTCCTTCATCTCTACTGAGTTCTGCCCTAAGCAGGGCTCGAACTCACAACCTTTGGATCTAAAAGGAGTTCAGAAATGCCATGAAATTGGACCACTGAACTACTCACACATGCTATGTAGTACAGGAAAAGATGTCTTTAACAAGCATATCAATCCACATTTTAGGTAATAATGTTAAGGTGCGCTAGAGTGGAATTGAATTATGGTACAGGATAAAGATGTGAAGCAACTTTGTACATGAGAGCAATATTATGAGGAGCATGGCAGTGAGCAGGTATAGAACACACAACCTTGTCATCTAAGTGGTAACTGATCATGAGAACAGTACTCTAAACCACTGAGCCAACAGACATTCACAAAAATGAGAGGAAAAAATCTCCATTTTGACGATGACAATGTATTTCTTCCGAGCAGTTGAGTGTCAAAGTGACCAAGGTTCCAACTCAGTTGGATGGTTCGTCCCATAGACTGCCATTATAAACTTTAATGTTTTAAAAAGTTATATAAAATCACTGAAACATGTTACATTTCAGAAAAATACAAGCACACATCTGCTGAATGAGTTGCACAGATCGACAGTTGACAGATTGACAAATGGTTTTTATAGCACAAAGTATGCAGCAGTTGAAACGCGGCAAAAAAATGTACAGAAGACAGAATAAGAATAAAGAGTGAGAAGAACAATGTGTGATTGTTTTCAGCAATCACACCATTGGGTTAGAGTAACAACACTTTGATAGTTAGTAAATTATATACAGGATACAGCCACTTTATTATCCAATCTGTCTTTTTCTTGGCTTTCTTTGCTGATTATTGAGATATTTAGACTCTTGCTTTTATCAACAGTTCACATCATCTCTTTATTTGTGGACGTGCTTTGATGCTGTTGCATGACAGCTTCATATTACTCTTTCTGCTCTCAGATAACAAGACACTGGACTTTGAGGCCAGCTTTAAAACCCTCACTGAGGAGAGAGATGAGCTGAAGAAGAAGCTGCCTGACTTTGGTAAGTGTGAAAATTAAACTGCACTAAGCAATCACAAAAAGTTTTGCAGTCCATTTGTCACACTTGACAACATAAGCGGCAGAGACGATTGATATGCGGCCATGTTATGTGATGTTGTCCTAGCTGACTACTCGTGCTCTGGAAACAATGTCAGTATTATGTGTTGTGTGATGTAAAGGGAAAAAATCTGATTTGATTGATAAAAAAATCATTTGACTCATCATCATCTAGTGTGAAAGTGGTGTGAATCTTATTTTGAATGATTGACAACTATTTGTATTATTTATATGGTAAAAATCCTAATATTGACTGTTAATGTTAAAAAAATAAACCAATGTCATTAGTAATGATGGACTGTTGTCTATTTATTGGGATATAGCTGATAAACAAGTGACAATAATATACATTTGAACTGATTGATTATCTTCAAATCTGTTATTAACTGATCATGTAATCATTGTTTATTTAGGGTGTTACATATTTGTCAAAGTTAGATGTTAAAGGACGGGTTCACAGTTTTTCAAGTCTCTCTTAAAACAACAGCCAGGAACCCAAATGAACATTGAAGCAGGTTTTGCTCGCTGTAATCATTCCTCCTGTTCATACTGACTATTAGAAGATCCCCTCCAAACGTGTTTACAGTGTAAGTGATGGGGACAAAATCCACAGTCCTTGTTTGAGCAAAGATGTATTTAAAAGTGTATCTGAAGATAATATGATGCTTCAGTCACCTGAGTTAGTCAAATGAAGCAGATATCTTCCACAGTTTCAGTCTTTTTTAATTAAAAGTTTCCCTCTTTGGGTCTCGATGGACAGTGTTTTCCTGTTCAACTGCAGCGGAAGGATCTTAACAAAAAGAGGGAACTTGGCACTGAAAAAACGGTAAATTTGAAAGATTTTGACTTGATTTGACTAATTTGTGCAGCTGCAGCCTCATATCATACATTTTTAAATAAAGATCCTCATGGAAGGAGGACTGTGGATGTTGTCCCCATCACTTACATTGAAAGTGCATTATGAAGAGATCTCTTAATTGCCCATATGAACAGGAGGAATGATTACAGCAAGAAAAACATGTTTCAATGTTCATTCTGACACCTGACTATTGTTTTAGGACAGACTTGAAAAGTTAAGAACTTATCTTTTTTTGTTATGACTCTGTAGATTTCTACTACTGTATAAAACATTTATAACACTTTGACTTCAAGCCTGTAATATATCATCTTTCTGTTCTTGCATAGATTTCTTTATTATCCCTGTTTGCATATTTTCTAATATTATAAATCAGTTTTGATACCTCAGTGGAAATGTATTTGTTAATTCTCGTTACTGGCGTATTAAGGATTTGTTTTGTTTTGGTTTTTTTGCTCACAGTTCACTACTCCCAACAAGGATGGAAGTATATCAACGGTAGTTTCTATTATATTTCTTCGAACATGAAAACCTGGAATGAGAGTAGAACTGACTGTCTGCAAAGAGGGGCGGACCTAGTGGTTGTCAACAGCGAAGAAGAACAGGTCTGTGTCTGTGTGTGTGTGTGTGTGTGTGTGTACTAATGGATGAATCAGTGTTTATCACAGACACAGAAAGAATGAAATACTGATTGAATGCAAGTTCATCAAGGTACAGGGTGACGGAAATTGGTTAAATATTTATTGATTATTGTATGTTTCTCTTTAAAAACAAGGAATTCATAAATCGATACCAAGAGAGGATATGGATTGGACTGGCTGACAGCGAGAGAGAGGGGACGTGGAAATGGGTGGATGGGACTCCACTGACAACAAGGTTCACACATTAATATTCATTCAAACTAAATCAATCTTTGTAGTGAAACTAAAGCCTCTTTCAAATCACAATAGCAGCTGAGTAGACTTTAGATTTTTATAAGCTGACTACATTGTCAACAGTTTTTAGGGAAATATTATTGATTTGTCATCGTTTTAAGTTTAACTTGGCCACATTCTGTGTGTTGCTGTTCATTAAATGTTTGATGGTTTGTGTTCTTTATTAAAACCTCATTTCCTTTGGGTTTGTTTTCAGCTTCTGGCACTCTGGGGAGCCTAACAATTATTTAGGACAAAATGAAGACTGTGTAGAAACAAGGTTCGACAATGAGGAAAACGGCTGGAATGATTCAATATGTGGACAAAGAAACTTCTGGATGTGTGAAAAGAAAATGTGTCTCTAACTCAGCTTACATACCACCATGGCATCTATTACTATATATAACTACTGTATGTTTAAGACATGAAGATAAAATTCATTTACCACTTTCAGCTAAAGACAGAACTGAAACATGATCATTGCTAAGCTGCAGGCAAAGTGGCATTAGACACAAATATCTAACTTGGTTTAGAAAATGATAGACTGTAATGTATCCATACTTTGATTAATTTCTAATACATGTTATCGCTAAATAAAAGTGTTTTGTCGTCATCATAAGAATGGGACAGACAGCGCAGAGTCTCACCAGGTTAAACTTCATTCTGTCACCTCCCACACTGCACTATATCTTAAAGGATAGGTCCACAATTTTTAAAATCTCTTTTCTTTTTTTCAATTTTGATAAAGAGAAGAAAGAATATGTGTACATGTGAAACATATGTGCTTAGTCTCACATATATAAACTTAAAAGAATTGAACCAGTTTATTATCCAAACTGGAAGGCCTGAAAGTATAATTAATATAATAATAATATTATAATTCTTGACCTTTTCTCTTTCCATAAATATAGTGAGATTATGCAATGAAGTTTCTCCAACAGAAGGCGGATAAAAAAGCATTGAACTAAAGAAATTTATCCTGAGAAGATGTTCCATGTTATAATCGATTTTCTACCAGAAAAAGATATTGATACATTTCTCCATCTCACTCAATCTGACTCTATAGATTAAAAAAGAGAATTAAAAATAATTATTTCAGATGGGAAACCAACCACCAATTTTTCAAGCCTATCTTAAAACAGTAGTCAGGTGTGTGTGTGTGGCTACGTTGAAACAGTTTTTACTTGCCGTCATCCTCCTGTCCTCCTGTCTGTAACGGCCCCAAGGAGATCTCTTCCTAATGTGATTTAAATGTAAGAAAATAGGGGACAAAATCCACAAAATCCTGTGTAATCTGCAGCAAGTGAGTATCTTCCAAAGTTACAATCTTTTAGTACGACATTCTTTCTTTGTGTTACTGTCCCTAAACTGCAGATTAGCAAAGGATCAGTGGCTCATATTAACTTCAGCTGAATTTAAGAATGAATTTTTACAAAGTACGAGGACGTGTGGATTTTGTCTCCCATTGCTTACATTGGAAATGTGTCAAGAAGGGATCTTTTCACAGTCAGTGCGGACAGGAGGAAACTTGTTTCCATTGTGGTCCCTGATGTAAAGACAGTATTGATGCAGGAGTCCATGTGCCATAAAATCCAGGAACCACGATCATGGCTAAAAGTGTATTAGGTCCACCTAGAGCTGAAACTTATACAGTAATACAGCAGCCCAGCAACAAATCCACCCTTCATGAAGGTTATAATGTTTAGTTTGTGTTGAAGCTGTTTTTGAGAGGTGTTGACTCAACGTCATGGTCATTTTGTAGGTTGTGTCCCTGTTGAATTGTATTGCATTATTGTGAAAAGTGTTTGTAATATTTAGTCTACCATCGTTGATAAAAATGTAGAGGACAATGTGACTTTAACTTCTTTGCACTGGTTGTCGTTTTCTTTCAGAATCCATTTTTAAAATCTTGCTAATTTCGTACAAGGTTGATTCAGTTTTAAACACTGTCGTCTTTCATTTTGGACTTTGTACATTCTCAGTGTGTCTGTGTGGGTTTCTTTGGGTCTCTGGTATCTTCCCACAGTCCAGACTCCAGGTTAAGCTCAAAGGGTGACTGAATTTTTGCTGGTGCTTGCTATCTCATAATCTACCTTCTATTGCTTTTATCTATTTTTAATCTGTTGATACAGATCCAGTTTTATTTCTTTGTGTCTAAACATTGTTGTGTTCACTCCTTTTATGTGGTACTTATTATACTTATTATATAATATATATATACTATAATACTTATTATATATTATACTTATTATATTATATGTAATATTATTATTTCCAAAGCTTGTCAAATGTACTAATTTCTGTTAACATTACAGCCTCTATGATCGTTTTACCCTTGTATTCCTCTTTATATGAATAAATACTTTTCCTACATGTGTTTTAAACAACCGCATCTTCTAACCTGAGTGTCCTCAGACTTCTGGGTGATCACCATCAGTTATTGATATGTTAAAAAGGATCTTGATTGATATTGACAAATGCCACCAAAACACTTTTTATAGACATGAAATACATGCAGATTATAACAGAATCCAACAAAACAGATCATAACCCCAAAAATGAGCCAACCTGAAAGTTCTCTAATTACAGACTGAAAACCACAAATGTGTCATAGATATTGGAGATAAAACAGAAAACCACACTGTTTACAGTACATACTGAGTGTAAGGAGGAAGACACACCATCGATACCAAATGTACCAAACTGTATATTTAAAGGTCTTTTAAAAGAAGCAGGTTTACTGAGTCATCTGGATAACTTTGTTGAGTAAAACACCAGCAAAACTGAAACATGGACTCATGTAAAAAAAAAAAAAGGATTTGTTCAAAGGACGACTCCAAGTTATCCTGATAACTCAGTTAACTTGAATCATGAACTAATAAATACTTTGTTAACACAGATGTTAGCTATTTATTTCCCTGAGAAAGGGAACTAAAGTGCTGTGTGCGCTATGTATGCTTTATTAATGTTAGAAAATGTTAACTACAGATTACTTGTCAGGAGTGTGTGGTCAAAATCCTTACTGTCTATAAATGTATTTAAAACTGCTGATGATACATGATTACAACTATGTTATACAGTGTTTTCATTAATTGTTTATACGTCAGTTATGAATGCTTCATAATGAGGAGTTACAGGTTTGAATAATACTCACTCTAGTGCTGTGCAGACATGGCAGGATGTGTTTCAGAATAAACATGTTCTTTGTTTTTCTTTCACACAGGAACATACTGTTCAGATCCACAAACATGATTTCTGTGACTATTGCTAAGCATTTTACCTTTCACAAGTTCACACACGCATTTATACATTTTCATACAATAATTTCCCTCACAGATTTCCGTTTGGGGAAACAGGTTCAGTCTTCCTGAAATGTATAAAAAAGGGAAGAGTGCCTCACAATGACTTCTGCAAAGCTTCAGAACACGGCAAGAGAGGAAAAGAGAAATTACGCTTTGGCATTTACACCCTTGACTGTTGTGATGAGGAAAGCTCATTCTGCTACTCTTGCCTGCATTACCACAATAGGTCAGACATTTTGACCCAGTAAGCTATGACAGTGTGACAGTGAAGCAGCTAAAAATGGAATTCAACCATCGTTAATTCATGTATTTACACTTGTGCTTCAAATATTGTGATGTGTCAAAAATGTCTTTTGTGAAGAAGGCCTATATTGTGTAGCATATGTTTAGTCCTCCAAGCCATGTACAAATTTACCTGCAGAAAAGGATTCTAAAACATAACTATCTTCAAGTCTTCCTCTTGGGGTTGTGTTTTTGGTCCCACTTTTCTGTCTATTTACTTGTTTCATTTGTTGTTGTTAATATGACTCTTGATACAGAACGTTTCACTGACAAAAAATGTAGTCATTTAGTTAGTTAGTCATTTAGTAAGGAGGCCTTGTTGTGCCACATATAAATTACTGACAATGACACTGTCACTTATAATCTACTATAGATAAAGTAGAGAGTTGAAAAAGAGATTTTTAATCTCAGTGAGGTTTTCCTGGTTAAAGGACGGGTTGACAATTTTTCAAGTCAGTCTTAAAACAACAGTCAGGTGCCCAAATCTATATTAACACAGGTTTTGATCATTTTCCCTCAAAAGACACACACTCAAAAAAAAAAAAAAACACACAAGCCAAGCGTCCAAGTAGAACAAACACATGCTTCAAACACAATCAAACTAATCAAATGCACAGGAAAACAGGAAAGTTTAGTCTGATTTTAAACACTGTTAATGTTGGACCACATTTAATCACATCTAGTAAGGTCTATGGGACCATAGAAACCAAAAGCTGCTTCACCACGTTTTGTTTTAACTCTCAGAACAACTAGAAGGCCTGAGTCAGAGGACCACATAGTTCTGATTGGTTCATATTGAATGAGCAGGTCATTGAGATACTGTGGCTTGTGCCTGATAACCAGATATAGTTTATGCAGTTGCTCATTTCTTGTATTGATTATTCAACCACTAACATGTTAGCAAACAATTGCCTACACACACCCAGCAGACACAAAGAACATTAACATTATATTAGAGCCATGTTTTTGTATGTCTTATTATTGGGACTACATGTGGACCACAGTTTACCACATGTTTCAAGACTCCAAGAAACCTGAGCCCTGGGGGTTCACACCCAAAGTGTGAAGCTCCACCCATGGATCCACGCAAGAGCCTGCCTAAGACTCAGAAACTAAGTTTCCTTGTGCCAGCAGCTAACACACAAGTCTGCTGGCCAGTTTAACATGTACAGGAGTACAGCTTGCCGCTAACTCTACACAAAGGAGTGACCTGGGCCCTCTGCACGACTGGAGTGCTGTCTCCCCAGCAACACCTGCATATTTCAGCTTCAGAGCCAAAGCCTTCTCAGTCTGACTCACCCACGGATTCACCGGCTACAAAGCAGAACGCCACAAAGCATCTCTTCCTTCATGGACTGGTAACAACTGGGCATAGCCTAGCAACACAGTGAAGCATAGTACGGCTAAGCAAGAATGTTTAACTCAAACAATGTACTGTACGTGTATTGATTTGGTTAAAGTTATACATTGAACTGTTGTTGTGATGTCCTTGTTGCCTATAGTCAGGTTACTGCATAGCCACACCGCTAGGTTAATGTTAGCATGCTTAACACATGTTATGTCCAGTAACTAGGCCTTGCATGCAACTAACCTCATTTTAACCTGGCACCTTTAGCATACACCAATTGACCTTGAATAGAGAACCACACAGATAAGAGGTTAAAACCTAGTTTGGCGAACTTTGGTTCAGGCAGCACATGTGGTTCAAGACACCACATGGTCTGGCCTTTTATCTCTGTAGTTCCCTTTATCAGCCAAATTGTCCGCATGCCATGTGCTCAGTCACCAGGTGACTGCAGCCATCTTGCTATTGTCTTCCCTACACACACACACACACACTCACACTTGTATACAGGTACATTTAGCTAGATTAGTATTGTGTGTTGCTTTTACCCTTTTGTTAAATAAATGCTTTTGGATATACCTGTTGTCTGTTTTAATGTTGCACAATAATGAGTTTTGCCAACCCCTGCTCTGTAAAGAACTCCAAATCCTTCAACCTTAACTAGCTATTGATATGGTGATTTTGTTTATAGTTATTAAATTAATTATTAATCAAAGTCCCAAATTCATAGATTAGTACACTTTGAGACTGAATTGGCTATCATTTTCCCTGAGTCCAGGGTGGTGCCCCGTTATTATTGATTCTTATTAATAATTTTATTGATTTTAATAATTAACGATTATCTTTGATAATCATTAATTATTGCTGATAGCCAAACTTGTAGCCACAGCCCAACAATATGAATATTAGTCTAAAATTCACTCTCCTTTTAGAAAAATCAAATCTGGGTGTTTATCTGCAAAGTGTGTTACTGTTTTCATCATAGTT
The DNA here is from genome assembly GCF_963924715.1 of Thunnus thynnus. NCBI lineage: Eukaryota > Metazoa > Chordata > Actinopteri > Scombriformes > Scombridae > Thunnus > Thunnus thynnus. The sequence continues at coordinate 3,690,996 of NC_089519.1, read as the reverse complement.
GATAACTTTCTCTGTCTGCCTTTAGTGCTGAGCAAGTAGAGTACAGACAACCAAAACAAAGTGAAATGAGAGGCTAAACAGAGATGGAGCTGAGTTGAACCGCAGAGTTCAGTGATAATTCTCTGCAGGTACTTTACTAAAAGTAACTTCTTTCAAACTACACTGAGTAATTTAATCCATTGTTACCAAAAATTATGAATTAATGAAGCGTTAATATTTATACACACTCAGTACAATAACAATTATTTTATATGAATTCACATGTTGGGATATTATTAAAAAATAATAATAATACTATGCCAATAATTTAATAGTTTTTAATACATAAAACATAACATCAGTGAACACTGGAGTTTTTGCATATAAAACAGTAGCTTTTATCAAACTTGCTTTTGAAAATCACAAATGAACCTCGGTGTTATTAATACAGAAATAACTAATATTATCACTTTTTTATGAAATCTTGCTGCTGCTGATGGATAACCTTCTTAAGTTAAGATATCCACAGTACTACAAGTTACTGTCCATAGAGATTCACATTTTTTAATATATGTCTTAAAACAATATTCAGGTGCCCATATGTACAGTGAAAGTTTGTACTTACCGTAATCTTTCCTCCTGTTCATACTGGCCATTTAAAGATACCTTCCTAGCATGTTTCCAATGTACGTGATGGGGGACAAAATCCTTGTTCATCCAAAGATTAACTGAGGTTACTATGAGGCTTCAGTAGTCTGAGTTAATCAAATCATGTGGGTATCCTCCAAAGTTACGGTCATTTTTGTTCAGATTTTCCTTTTATGTTTCCTCTGACAGTACACATGAACACATCATCAGTAATCAGTAACCTGGGCTCATCAGGTCTTTCGGGTCTTTCAACTATCAGACACCCTTACCAAGGCAACTCAGTCGAGGTTGATCAGGCCTCGGCTTGTGTTCAGGTGGTTCTCCCCTCCTAATCCAGAGCCACCTCGAGGCTCTTTCCACTGCCTCTGCGCTGTTCCTGATGGCTCTCCTCCTCTCCATTCCAGTAATGCCCAGTGCACTCAAGGCTTGCAGCCCTGCTTCCGGCAGTCGATGACCTTCAGCTGGTTCATGAGGCCCACAGAAAGCTGTCAATCCTGCACAGTTGCCAGGATACCTGCCGGCTTCATGGCTCCTGTGGTTCTTGGCTGCTGCTCTCCAGCCTTCACAAAGGTGATCTTCAGGGTGGTGGGACGTACACCATAACCACCAAAAACCACTAACTTCCTGTCATGTCTGCACATCTGTAAACAGACTGATAAGAAACGATGTGTGGGTGCAAATCACATTTCTTTGCATTTCACATTGAGGCTCTTTGTCATATTGTGGAATGATAATAATTTAATCCACCCCACATTTCTTTACATTTTTACCTTGGAGCTTTTTCGGAGGATCATTTGTCTCTTTGGTCACGTTCACAAACCTTTTCTGGAGCTGCGCTTGTTCTTCAGCCAGATTGTTGTATCTGGTCTGTAGCTGATCCAGTACTTTCATCAGATTGCTGTAACTGATCTGTAAGTCATTTCTTTCTCTGGTCACGTTGTTGTAACTGTTGTGTAACAGGGCCATCTCCATTTTCCTCTCAGAGTTTCCCTTGGTGACTGTGTTTGGTGCATAAACAATAAATGAATAAACATCGTTAACCATCATCACTTCCAGCCCTTGAGCAGCATGTGAATTAAGTACTCACACAGGAAAACCAGAACTACACGTCCAGTCAGGAGGAGAAGACACAGCAGACCCAGAAACACTGAAGCACCTCTGCAGAAATGTTTCCTCTCATCTCCAGCGCCTGAATGTAGAAGGCAGAACTTGTGTTTGTTGCTCAGAGGGAAATCAAATACATCAGTCCTGGCCCAGTCATCTTAAACACCATTATCCATAATACTGAGTATGTGCCGATAGTAGTAGACCTGACGGTGTCTCAAATAAATATCCATTGTGTCCTCTCTTGTCTGTTGTAGCCATTGCTATCTCCAAAGATTATGTTACACTTGAAGCACCTTGGGCTGGTACATTTTAATATCAAAAGCCTGCTCTACATTGATAAACTATCAGTCATATCCTGCCAGGACCTGTGAGAAGTGACCACAGAAGTCTGATGCCATTAGCATTGGGGCAGTAAGTCTTAAAGAGATTAAATAAAAATGATTTTCACTGTTAGTTTTCATCAGTTTTTTATTAAACCTTGCTGCTGCTGATGGATAACCTTCTGCAAGTAAGTTGAAATGTCCACACTACTACAAGTTACTGTCAATACAGGTTAACATTCTTTAATATCTGTCTTTAAACAATACTCAGGTGCCCATACAGACGGGTGACAAAGGAAAAACTGGTACAGCTCTGAATGTTTGACCCCTAAAGTGAGGGGATCTGGTGGCTCTGTTACACTGTGGGGGGCATTTTGCTAGCATGGTTTGGGTCCACTTGTCCCCTTAGAGGGACGTTGTTGTGAGTGATCACCTTCATTCTTTGATGAAACATTTCTATCCTGATGGGAGTGGTCTCATTCAAGATGACAATGCCCCAATTCACAGGACACAAGGGGTCACTGAATGGTTTGATATGTATGAAAATGATGTGAATCATATGTTATGGCCTTTGCAGTCACCAGATATCGACCTCGTTGAACACCTATGGGAGATTTTGGATTGACGTGTTAGACAGCGCTCGATTCAACTAGTTAGAGATAAAGTAAAAAGTGGATAAATAAAGTGAATTAACAGGCGTTTTGTTTGTAGTATAAAAAGAAAAGAAACTGGTTGATGATGAGACAGCATGCTGGCTTTGTGCTTTGAATTGTCACCTCCTCCCAGTTTTACTCACTGCAGTCAATCCAGGTTGATTAATGGTCCTACTTTATGGCTCATTGATTTCCTCTGTTTTCTTCCCTTTACTCAAATTTAATCTCAAGTTACTTCCTTATTTCTAAAAGCTACAGTATATTTATATAAATGCTAAAATACAGTTGGTGTTCTTGTGGGATAGGTCCAAGCAGAACAGAGTACATCTGGCAGCCAAACATTTTCTGTAGTGTAGTGAGACTGTGCAGTGATGTCTGACCTCAACAGAAAAGTTAGATTTCAGACAAGGGAGAAGAAGGACAGAAACACAGACTTCTGTGATAATACAGACAATGTGATGATTTATGAAAACTACCGGACAGAGGGCAGTCCAGCGCCACCGAAATTACAGGACGACGCTACTAAGGACCAACGGCAAAGTATCAATCTGTCTATCTGTCTGTCTCATATGTCATACATACTGTACATTGGATAACATAACTGTAAGATTAACTATTTGTTAACAGTATTTGTACCATTACATTTTATGTTAATGCATTTTGCTTTTCAATTATGAGTTACAACTAAAAAGTGGATATAAAAACCACAGTCTGGCCACAGGGCCATGACATTTTTAAATATGCATAAAAGTACACTAATGATTCATTTTTAATAAAGCAGAACTCCATAATATAACTACTTATTAAAGGATAGGTTCACAGTTTTTCAAGCTGGTCTTAAAATAATAGTCAGGTAACCAATTGAACATTTGCACGTTTTTCTTGCTGTAATCATTCCTTGTTCATGCTGGCTATTATTCTCCTTATTCTGTGCAGTTTTCTTTAAGTTTATTTGAAGATAATATGAGGTTTCATTAATCAAGTCAATCAAGTCTTGTTGTTACAATTCTTCCACTGCAGCTTAACAGGAAAACACTGTCTGTTGAGACACAAAGAGGGAATTTTTTTCTAAAAACAAATGGTAAATGGTAAATGGACTGTACTTGTATAGCGCCTCTCTAGTCTTCCGACCACTCAAAGCGCTTTTTACACTACGAATCACATTCACCCATTCACACACATTCATACACTGAATGGGTACAGGGGCTACCATGCAAGGTCCCAACCTGCCCATCAGAGGAAGCTAACCATTCACACACATTCATACACTGATGGCACAGCCACACTGTAACTGTGGACGATATCAACTTTATTCGATTAAGTCAGAAAACTGAAGCCTCATATTATCTTATTATATAACTTTTAAATACTTTTTACTCAAGAAAGGACTGTGGATTTTGCCCCCCATCACTGACATTTTAGACACATTTGGAAGAGATCCTCTAATGGTCAGTATGAACAGGAGGAACAATTACAGCAAGAAAAACCTGCTTCAATGTTCATTTGGGCACCTGTAAATTGTGAGTCTATCCTTTAACTGCAAATCCTAAATTACAGTTGGGCTCAAATTCACTCAAATCAGCACAGGTCATTTGTTTCCACAGTCACTCCAGTCAATGAAAGTTCAAGAGAGAGAAACCTTCTCAGGGCTGCTGCAGTGTTTCTGGGGCTGCTGTGTCTTCTCCTCACTGCAGTCATTATCCTGCTGGTCCTATGTAAGTTTTCTAAATTCACCTAGACAACTATGATGCATTACATTACATATATGATGTGAGTGATAAATCCACAATAAATCTATGTTAATCCCTTGCTATGGCAGCCAGTCATGACAAAAGCAACTGGATCATGGAAAGAAATCAACTGACCAGCGAGCGAGACAAGCTGCAGAGCAGTTACAGTGACGTGAAAAGTCTCAATCACAACCTGACGCAAAAGACAAGCCAGTTAGAGAACGAGAACGTCCACTTACAGGCCGTTAATAACAACCTCACCAAAGAGAGAGATGAATTACAAAATCACATTGGTGAGTGAAAATTCAATGATTTTCATTTCAACATTTTGAAAAATACACTTATTTTCTTGCCAAGAGTTAGATGAGGTTACTGATACTGCCTTCATGTCTGTATGGTAAATATGTAGCTGAAGCCAGTGACTCTAAAGTAAATTTAGTTACCTTTGGATATAGCCAGGTCAGCTACTTCCCTGTTTCCAGTGCCAAGCTAACCAGCTGCTGGCCATAGCTTCATATTGGCACTACAAATATGGAGCCTGTCCTCCCAAGAAAAACAACACAACAGGTCGTGATGTCAGTCCCCATAAACAACCTATAGTTACATTTGAGTGACAGAAGCCAACTAGCGACCGTGGTAATTATGACCCAGAGAAGTTGCGCAGTTCAGATAATGTTTATATAAAGTTACAACTTTCCAACACACAATGACTTTACTAGGAGCAAACAACGCATTTCGCCTGTAGCTTCTTCAGGTTCGCTCAGCAAAATGAGTACTCACAGGTATGATAACTACATCTGGGTCACAAGACTAATTATCACAGTCTTCACTTTTTTCAAAGTATTAAGGTATATAAGTATATAAGGTGAGCATTTTACAAAGAACATGACAATAATATTACACATTACATTTTTCAAAATATATGGCATGGCTAATATTACACATAGTTGCAATAATTCCACCATTTTACATCCGCAGTGGCAGATTTAGAAAATTTTACGTGGGGTGGCAATGGGGTAGCAAGAGGTTTTGGCAGGGTGGCATGGGACGGGGGTCCCGATGGAAATATATACTTCTTCTGCAGGTAATAGCCAATAACTACTGAGTGTATTATTGGGGGAGTATTACGCCAGGCGATCGATTCTCATTTGATTGAATGCAGCGGGCGCCATCTCTGAGTCTGGTATCCAGTTCAAGACTGCTGTTTGTTTCCTTTTTCCAACCGCAAGTCAAGACTGTTTATTAAAAACAACGCAACTATGATCGTCCCCTAACCTTAACCTTTTCTTTAAGGAAATCTGATCACAGAACAGCAGCTCTGAACTTTAGAACAAAGAATCTGGGACAAAAGTCAGATATTAACAGACGGTATAAATCTTTATCAGTTTGGTCATAATTGATGTGCGTTTTATTCCAACAAGGAAATAAAAAGTGGTGAGATGGCATTCATGCAGTCTAATGCTTCTCTGTGATCTGTGCAAAACGGGACAAATAAATTGTTTGTGGATAAGATAAAGATAAAATTCTAACCACAGCCGTCCCTACAGCTGGCTAGTGGCTACAGTCTGATTATGGGAGGATGAGAAAATCACAGTTCAAATACATTCACTATAAGCCTGTTTTACCAATGTTTTGTGATTAATATTTTTATGGTACACAGTGCGTTTTTTTACTGAATATTGTAATGATAACAGTCCCAAATTATGTGAAAAGTTTTTAGTCAAATAACATCAAATTTTCTTGAGAGTGGACCCCCGAACCCCCTGGCCAAAACCCCTGTGGGCTTTTGACCTGGTTATTTTATTTGACTGCTGATTAGTTAATCATCTGGATAGGATCATAAAACAACAACAATCATATCAGCAAAATGGGGCAGAACAATAAAAACTAGAAAATGCAGTTTCCGTAGAAATTGCGTGTGATTGCTGAAAGTGAATTTAGATTGCATAACTGGAAGCTGAAGAGTATTGAAAAATCTACCAAGATTAAAATCAGCAATGGGTGGAATTGAACCTACACCCTCATGTTTGTAAGACAGACATGCCATGAACTGAGCTAATATGTCACACAGTAATGTCAGGCCAGATTTTGGTGTTTAGTTTGTCAATTGCATGAAATTGCCAAAAAAGCAGTTCAGCTCAGCTCATTAAACAGATTGACATCACCTGGACTCCTTCATCGCTACTGAGTTCTGCCCTAAGCAGGACTCGAACTCATAACCTTTGGATCTAAAAGGAGTTCAGAAATGACATGATCTTAAACCACTGGACGACTCAGACACGCTGTGTATGGTAAGCTAGACAGGAATTGAATTCTGGTACAGGATAAAGATGTGACGCAACTTTGTACATGAGAGCAATATTATGAGGAGCATGGCAGTGAGCAGGTATAGAACACACAACCTTGTTATCTAAGTGGTAGCTGATCATGAGAACAGTACTCTAAACCACTGAGCCAACAGTCACTCACAAAAATGAGGGGAAAAAATCTCCATTTTGATGAGGAAAATGTATTTGTCTCAAACAAGAGCTTGAAGCCCAGAGATTTGTACATCATTAGTGAAAGCAAGACTAGTTTAACATGAGAATGAAGGATATGTGTAAGAAGTGTTTGAAGGAAGAGAGAATCTGTAAGTTTAAGAAACTGCAGTGAGAGGAGACACACATCCTGCAGACTGTATTGCAGTCAGTGAGAACATGACAGTGACTCTCTATCAATTAAGGTTCAGATCTCAAAAACTGTAAGTCCTATGTGAAATGTATTTACATTTTGAGAGAGAGGAGGCTTGTGGCAACATACTGAAGCAAGATATGTGCTTGAGGAGTTAAAATTGTGGGAGTGACAGCAGTTTAGAAAAACATTTCCGATCTAAAATGATCTGTGCTCTCCTCTGTGCCTGATCACATGACACACTGGTGAGACCTGAAAAAGTCTGAAAAACCCCTGACTTTGGGTTTAAATTGCTGAAAAACTACAAAAGATATCACTGAACAATCTGATAACTTTGAAAGTTCAAAGTTTTGTGAACATTTTACAGTTTGAATGGCGTCTGTACGATAAGGGACTTCCAAGCAGTTGAGTGTCAAAGTGACCAAGGTTCCAACTCAGTTGGATGGTTCGTCCCATAGACTGCCATTATAAATTTTAATGTTTTAAAAAGTTAGGCTGGAATTGAACCTACACCTTCATGTTTGTAAGAAAGACATGCTATGCACTGAGCTAACATGTCACACAGTAATATCAGGCCAGATTCTGATATTTAGCCTGTCAATTGCATGAAGTTGACAAAAAAGCAGTTCAGCTCAGCAAGCAGATTGACATCACCTGGACTCCTTCATCTCTACTGAGTTCTGCCCTAAGCAGGGCTCGAACTCACAACCTTTGGATCTAAAAGGAGTTCAGAAATGCCATGAAATTGGACCACTGAACTACTCACACATGCTATGTAGTACAGGAAAAGATGTCTTTAACAAGCATATCAATCCACATTTTAGGTAATAATGTTAAGGTGCGCTAGAGTGGAATTGAATTATGGTACAGGATAAAGATGTGAAGCAACTTTGTACATGAGAGCAATATTATGAGGAGCATGGCAGTGAGCAGGTATAGAACACACAACCTTGTCATCTAAGTGGTAACTGATCATGAGAACAGTACTCTAAACCACTGAGCCAACAGACATTCACAAAAATGAGAGGAAAAAATCTCCATTTTGACAATGACAATGTATTTCTTCCGAGCAGTTGAGTGTCAAAGTGACCAAGGTTCCAACTCAGTTGGATGGTTCGTCCCATAGACTGCCATTATAAACTTTAATGTTTTAAAAAGTTATATAAAATCACTGAAACATGTTACATTTCAGAAAAATACAAGCACACATCTGCTGAATGAGTTGCACAGATCGACAGTTGACAGATTGACAAATGGTTTTTATAGCACAAAGTATGCAGCAGTTGAAACGCGGCAAAAAAATGTACAGAAGACAGAATAAGAATAAAGAGTGAGAAGAACAATGTGTGATTGTTTTCAGCAATCACACCATTGGGTTAGAGTAACAACACTTTGATAGTTAGTAAATTATATACAGGATACAGCCACTTTATTATCCAATCTGTCTTTTTCTTGGCTTTCTTTGCTGATTATTGAGATATTTAGACTCTTGCTTTTATCAACAGTTCACATCATCTCTTTATTTGTGGACGTGCTTTGATGCTGTTACATGACAGCTTCATATTACTCTTTCTGCTCTCAGATAACAAGACACTGGACTTTGAGGCCAGCTTTAAAACCCTCACTGAGGAGAGAGATGAGCTGAAGAAGAAGCTGCCTGACTTTGGTAAGTGTGAAAATTAAACTGCACTAAGCAATCACAAAAAGTTTTGCAGTCCATTTGTCACACTTGACAACATAAGCGGCAGAGACGATTGATATGCGGCCATGTTATGTGATGTTGTCCTAGCTGACTACTCGTGCTCTGGAAACAATGTCAGTATTATGTGTTGTGTGATGTAAAGGAAAAAAATCTGATTTGATTGATAAAAAAATCATTTGACTCATCATCATCTAGTGTGAAAGTGGTGTGAATCTTATTTTGAATGATTGACAACTATTTGTATTATTTATATGGTAAAAATCCTAATATTGACTGTTAATGTTAAAAAAATAAACCAATGTCATTAGTAATGATGGACTGTTGTCTATTTATTGGGATATAGCTGATAAACAAGTGACAATAATATACATTTGAACTGATTGATTATCTTCAAATCTGTTATTAACTGATCATGTAATCATTGTTTATTTAGGGTGTTACATATTTGTCAAAGTTAGATGTTAAAGGACGGGTTCACAGTTTTTCAAGTCTCTCTTAAAACAACAGCCAGGAACCCAAATGAACATTGAAGCAGGTTTTGCTCGCTGTAATCATTCCTCCTGTTCATACTGACTATTAGAAGATCCCCTCCAAACGTGTTTACAGTGTAAGTGATGGGGACAAAATCCACAGTCCTTGTTTGAGCAAAGATGTATTTAAAAGTGTATCTGAAGATAATATGATGCTTCAGTCACCTGAGTTAGTCAAATGAAGCAGATATCTTCCACAGTTTCAGTCTTTTTTAATTAAAAGTTTCCCTCTTTGGGTCTCGATGGACAGTGTTTTCCTGTTCAACTGCAGCGGAAGGATCTTAACAAAAAGAGGGAACTTGGCACTGAAAAAACGGTAAATTTGAAAGATTTTGACTTGATTTGACTAATTTGTGCAGCTGCAGCCTCATATCATACATTTTTAAATAAAGATCCTCATGGAAGGAGGACTGTGGATGTTGTCCCCATCACTTACATTGAAAGTGCATTATGAAGAGATCTCTTAATTGCCCATATGAACAGGAGGAATGATTACAGCAAGAAAAACATGTTTCAATGTTCATTCTGACACCTGACTATTGTTTTAGGACAGACTTGAAAAGTTAAGAACTTATCTTTTTTTGTTATGACTCTGTAGATTTCTACTACTGTATAAAACATTTATAACACTTTGACTTCAAGCCTGTAATATATCATCTTTCTGTTCTTGCATAGATTTCTTTATTATCCCTGTTTGCATATTTTCTAATATTATAAATCAGTTTTGATACCTCAGTGGAAATGTATTTGTTAATTCTTGTTACTGGCGTATTAAGGATTTGTTTTGTTTTGGTTTTTTTGCTCACAGTTCACTACTCCCAACAAGGATGGAAGTATATCAACGGTAGTTTCTATTATATTTCTTCGAACATGAAAACCTGGAATGAGAGTAGAACTGACTGTCTGCAAAGAGGGGCGGACCTAGTGGTTGTCAACAGCGAAGAAGAACAGGTCTGTGTCTGTGTGTGTGTGTGTGTGTGTGTGTACTAATGGATGAATCAGTGTTTATCACAGACACAGAAAGAATGAAATACTGATTGAATGCAAGTTCATCAAGGTACAGGATGACGGAAATTGGTTAAATATTTATTGATTATTGTATGTTTCTCTTTAAAAACAAGGAATTCATAAATCGATACCAAGAGAGGATATGGATTGGACTGGCTGACAGCGAGAGAGAGGGGACGTGGAAATGGGTGGATGGGACTCCACTGACAACAAGGTTCACACATTAATATTCATTCAAACTAAATCAATCTTTGTAGTGAAACTAAAGCCTCTTTCAAATCACAATAGCAGCTGAGTAGACTTTAGATTTTTATAAGCTGACTACATTGTCAACACTTTTTAGGGAAATATTATTGATTTGTCATCGTTTTAAGTTTAACTTGGCCACATTCTGTGTGTTGCTGTTCATTAAATGTTTGATGGTTTGTGTTCTTTATTAAAACCTCATTTCCTTTGGGTTTGTTTTCAGCTTCTGGCACTCTGGGGAGCCTAACAATTATTTAGGACAAAATGAAGACTGTGTAGAAACAAGGTTCGACAATGAGGAAAACGGCTGGAATGATTCAATATGTGGACAAAGAAACTTCTGGATGTGTGAAAAGAAAATGTTTCTCTAACTCAGCTTACATACCACCATGGCATCTATTACTATATATAACTACTGTATGTTTAAGACATGAAGATAAAATTCATTTACCACTTTCAGCTAAAGACAGCACTGAAACATGATCATTGCTAAGCTGCAGGCAAAGTGGCATTAGACACAAATATCTAACTTGGTTTAGAAAATGATAGACTGTAATGTATCCATACTTTGATTAATTTCTAATACATGTTATCGCTAAATAAAAGTGTTTTGTCGTCATCATAAGAATGGGACAGACAGCGCAGAGTCTCACCAGGTTAAACTTCATTCTGTCACCTCCCACACTGCACTATATCTTAAAGGATAGGTCCACAATTTTTAAAATCTCTTTTCTTTTTTTCAATTTTGATAAAGAGAAGAAAGAATATGTGTACATGTGAAACATATGTGCTTAGTCTCACATATATAAACTTAAAAGAATTGAACCAGTTTATTATCCAAACTGGAAGGCCTGAAAGTATAATTAATATAATAATAATATTATAATTCTTGACCTTTTCTCTTTCCATAAATATAGTGAGATTATGCAATGAAGTTTCTCCAACAGAAGGCGGATAAAAAAGCATTGAACTAAAGAAATTTATCCTGAGAAGATGTTCCATGTTATAATCGATTTTCTACCAGAAAAAGATATTGATACATTTCTCCATCTCACTCAATCTGACTCTATAGATTAAAAAAGAGAATTAAAAATAATTATTTCAGATGGGAAACCAACCACCAATTTTTCAAGCCTATCTTAAAACAGTAGTCAGGTGTGTGTGTGTGGCTACGTTGAAACAGTTTTTACTTGCCGTCATCCTCCTGTCCTCCTGTCTGTAACGGCCCCAAGGAGATCTCTTCCTAATGTGATTTAAATGTAAGAAAATAGGGGACAAAATCCACAAAATCCTGTGTAATCTGCAGCAAGTGAGTATCTTCCAAAGTTATAATCTTTTAGTACGACATTCTTTCTTTGTGTTACTGTCCCTAAACTGCAGATTAGCAAAGGATCAGTGGCTCATATTAACTTCAGCTGAATTTAAGAATGAATTTTTACAAAGTACGAGGACGTGTGGATTTTGTCTCCCATTGCTTACATTGGAAATGTGTCAAGAAGGGATCTTTTCACAGTCAGTGCGGACAGGAGGAAACTTGTTTCCATTGTGGTCCCTGATGTAAAGACAGTATTGATGCAGGAGTCCATGTGCCATAAAATCCAGGAACCACGATCATGGCTAAAAGTGTATTAGGTCCACCTAGAGCTGAAACTTATACAGTAATACAGCAGCCCAGCAACAAATCCACCCTTCATGAAGGTTATAATGTTTAGTTTGTGTTGAAGCTGTTTTTGAGAGGTGTTGACTCAACGTCATGGTCATTTTGTAGGTTGTGTCCCTGTTGAATTGTATTGCATTATTGTGAAAAGTGTTTGTAATATTTAGTCTACCATCGTTGATAAAAATGTAGAGGACAATGTGACTTTAACTTCTTTGCACTGGTTGTTGTTTTCTTTCAGAATCCATTTTTAAAATCTTGCTAATTTCGTACAAGGTTGATTCAGTTTTAAACACTGTCATCTTTCATTGTGGACTTTGTACATTCTCAGTGTGTCTGTGTGGGTTTCTTTGGGTCTCTGGTATCTTCCCACAGTCCAGACTCCAGGTTAAGCTCAAAGGGTGACTGAATTTTTGCTGGTGCTTGCTATCTCATAATCTACCTTCTATTGCTTTTATCTATTTTTAATCTGTTGATACAGATCCAGTTTTATTTCTTTGTGTCTAAACATTGTTGTGTTCACTCCTTTTATGTGGTACTTATTATACTTATTATATAATATATATATACTATAATACTTATTATATATTATACTTATTATATTATATGTAATATTATTATTTCCAAAGCTTGTCAAATGTACTAATTTCTGTTAACATTACAGCCTCTATGATCGTTTTACCCTTGTATTCCTCTTTATATATGAATAAATACTTTTCCTACATGTGTTTTAAACAACCGCATCTTCTAACCTGAGTGTCCTCAGACTTCTGGGTGATCACCATCAGTTATTGATATGTTAAAAAGGATCTTGATTGATATTGACAAATGCCACCAAAACACTTTTTATAGAGATGAAATACATGCAGATTATAACAGAATCCAACAAAACAGATCATAACCCCAAAAATGAGCCAACCTGAAAGTTCTCTAATTACAGACTGAAAACCACAAATGTGTCATAGATATTGGAGATAAAACAGAAAACCACACTGTTTACAGTACATACTGAGTGTAAGGAGGAAGACACACCATCAATACCAAATGTACCAAACTGTATATTTAAAGGTCTTTTAAAAGAAGCAGGTTTACTGAGTCATCTGGATAACTTTGTTGAGTAAAACACCAGCAAAACTGAAACATGGACTCATGTAAAAAAAAGGGTTTGTTCAAAGGATGACTCCAAGTTATCCTGATAACTCAGTTAACTTGAATCATGAACTAATAAATACTTTGTTAACACGGATGTTAGCTATTTATTTCCCTGAGAAGGGGAACTAAAGTACTGTGTGCGCTATGTATGCTTTATTAATGTTGAGAAAATGTTAACTACAGATTACTTGTCAGGAGTGTGTGGTCAAAATCCTTACTGTCTATAATTGTATTTAAAACTGCTGATGATACATGATTACAACTATGTTATACAGTGTTTTCATTAATTGTTTATACGCCTGCAGAAAAGGATTCTAAAACATAACTATCTTCAGGTCTTCCTCTTGGGGTTGTGTTTTTGGTCCCATTTTTCTGTCTATTTACTTGTTTCATTTATTGTCGTTTATACAAATCTGGATGCAGAACCTCTCTCAATAACTGGTAGCCAATGGAGAGATGTAAGATCAGGTGTGATGTGGTCAAATTTGTTCTTTCTGGTTCTTTCTGGCAGCAGCGTTTTCAATGAGCTGTAGGCTGCTCACAGTCTTTCTGAGTTGATCAATGAGGAGAGCATTAAAATACTCCAACCGACAAGAAACAAATGCATCTAGAGGTCTTTCTGCATCTGCCTGAGATAAGAAGCCTCTTACTCTGGATATATTTTCTAAATGATAAAATGCTTTTTAATGCGTTTTGTGACGATTGCAACATGGCTCTGGGATGTTAGGTCTTAGTCAACAATGACACCCGGATTTCTGACCTGTGTGGTATTTCAGCAAGAGAAAAAGGGGCTGGTAGAGAACATACTTCCTTCTGCAGGGGCTAGACGTTTTGTATAAGTTGAAGTCTTTGGATATTTTACCTACTTAGACCTGAATAAAGTGTGTTGTAGTAATAAAAGCATGGATGACCTTTTCTAGATCTGCAAATGAGAGGAATCTCCTAATCTTAGTTAAATGTCTCAGTTGGAAATCATTGTGATATCAATACTCTAAACCCCTTTTTCATCTTTTAGTCTTGTTATAACAATATTACTGTGCCCTGTAATTATTAAGTAGGGTTGTTTTTACTGACTCTAGTTTATTGGGTTATTGTTGTTATTTAACTACCAAATCAGATAGTCACAGTTTTATGGATCATGGCACACGCTGTGTATGTGTGCAACAACTGAACAACCAGACAGATTTATTTCTCTCAGTGGAAAAATGTTTCCAAAAAAAAAGTACCTTCTCACACATTTTCATCAGGGACAAGCTAAAGATTCGTATACCTAAATATTGTCTCTGTTTTGGATAAACTACAACTGTATATGTTGTGTGGTGTCTCTGGTCACTTAAAATCTAACATCAAAGGTCACTGATGATCAGACAGATTTAGGAACAACCAAACGCCCAAATGGTAATTGTCTTTGACTTCCTAATTTTCTGCTCTTCCCTTTTTTTTACACAGCCATCAGCGTGTGTGTCTAGCCTCTTCCAGAAAACAGACACAACCACTATATCGAGATTAAAAACAAACAGAAGTGAAATGAATTGTTAAGTTAGGTCTTTAATGTATGATAGCTAGAAGAAAATAATGTCTGGGGGCCTGTACACTGAGCCTGGCATCATCAAGCAGGGTCACCATGATCAAGACGACAAGGAAGAGAATATAGTGGACATTTATGTCAGTGCAGAAAGCCTGAGGGTGTATGACAACCCCTGGGTGGAGAGCATGGCACCAAATATACCTGCAGAGACTCCAGGTATGGAACACCAGAATTTACATATATTTCCTTTTGTATTTGTATTCCTTAAATATACAGCATTATAGTCTCTGAGGAGGTGTTTAAATTACTTGTATTTCACGAATTGCAGCTTCATATAGAGCTAAACATGCCATTTTATGCATTTTTATTGTATTTCATTGTGTTTTGCGTCATGCTAAAAGTCTGATGTCGATTATTTATTCGTTAAGTTGTCAGTGAATGCTCAGGAAAGAGGAATCACATCAGAACTGATTCAGTGTTTCTGGGTGTGCTGTGTCTTCTCCTCCTGGTTGGGATCATTTTCGTCGGGGTCAGAAGTGAGTTTTCCTAATTCTGTTTTGTGATGGTAATAAGAACCGCAAAGAGACGAGCACTTCACATTTTGTTGATTATATAATGGTTGTGATAATATGATAAGATATGCTTATATTCATTGGCTGTTTTGTTGTTCCCACAATAGTGGGTAAATGGAGAAGAGAGACACACCAGTTAAAGGCAGCTAACACCCATCTCAGGAAAATAAATGCCCAGTTAAAAATCAATAACACTCAACTCAACAAAGAAAGAGATGACTTGAGGAGGATTATTTCTGGTGAGTGAAATGTTACCACTTATATTTTCTCATATTTTTCCATTGAAAACATATTTGGTAGATTTGTGTTCATTGTATTTGAAAATGAAACCTGAAAACAACCTGAAAAATCACCACAGATTATTAAACAGCCATGCTGTGTCAACACTTTATTACCATACAAGGTCCTCGGTGTTTCAGTCATATTCATTCTTTTTTTTCTTTTTCATTGTATTCAACATACATTTTTATCTCATAAAAGACAGCACACTCTTATGAGCTGAGGTAATCTGTACTGTGACAACTGTGATTTTAAATACTGCATCATGGAAACATTTCAGATAACAAATAAACATAACAAAATTAGAAAACCAAAATCACATTTCAGACAACACATCCGCAGTTTACAAACTGTTTTAATCCTAAATGGATGTAGCTGAAGTAGGAAGTAGGAAGTAAGGAGAGGTGTGCTCATTGTTTGTCTGTGTGCGCCCTTAACAGATGTTCACACTGCTAATAGTAGTTCCACCTGTGCGTTAGAGCTTTATTATCATTGACTGCTCTTCCGTCTGTGGTTTTGACATAAAGTAAAAAGGAGACATGCATCCCTTTGTGTTTTTGCAATGCTTGTAGCAGCCTGGAAAACAAGTTCACTCTGAGTGTCTCAAACAGAAATAATGATTCATGCTAAATTTAACTTCTGTGTTTCATGTGGGAAGGCACTGTCCTATTAGAATGTAATTAATGTGATACATTGGAGTCAAATAATGTGAAACACTGTTGATTGTCTATTGATGTGTGACTGTGATTCCCACAATTCTCTTGTCTTGTCTTTGACAACATCTGCTGTTGGCCATATGTCATTTACAGGTTTCATTTCAATGAATGACTCTAGTTTATTGGGTTATTGTTGTCATTTAGGCACCAAATCAGAGAGTCACAGTTTTATGGATCATGGTACACACTGCGTATGTGTTTGAGCAAGAACTGAACAGCCAAACAGTCAAATGTTAAAAGTTTTACGGTCCAGGCTGAAGATGAGAATCATGCTTTAACTGTTTTAGCTTTAACTTTGTGGAACAAACTCCCCCTCAGTATCAAATCAGCTGAATCTTTAAAAATCCACCTGTATAGGCTGGTGTTTTACAACTTTATGTGTTCTTACTTATTTCATTTTAATTCTTTGTTTGAAGATTCTCCCAAATTCTTGTTGCATTTCATGTTATTGTATGTGTAGCAGTGAAGCAGCTTTTAATTGGTTTTGACAGGTGCTGCAGAAATAAAGTTTAATAATTTAAAACAAATTCTCATCAGCAGAGTTGCAGATGTTGCAGTTGGAGATATTTAAGTATTACAAAAATGGCTTACATATACTTATTATGTGAGAAAAAAATTAGCACATCTTGACCAACTTTTTCATCTCCTTTTGAATTTGAACATGCATATATTTAGCATGTTTTTACATATACTGTAATACTGCAGAGAATGGATGTAGTAACTACTGTTTTGTACCAGGGTTGATTCAAATGTCTCTTCCTTTGAAACACAGAAAACAAACCCGAGAAATGTAAAAGGGATTGGTCTACAAATCCCTGATAATGAAAGTGTGTAGGAATATGTGGATGGGACACTGTTGATCACAGAACAGGTGAGTCTAAAAACGCGTTCCCTCTAGCTATGTGTCCTCATTTAATCATGAAATTACAATTGGCAAAACAGTGTAAAAGTAGATTTGTGGCCTGACAACTCCTTTGTAATATGAATGGATTTATTTATGAATGGAGGATCTCCTCAAATGTTGCCATTTTTGAAAGAAAAGACCTTGCTCATTTTAAATGCAAAACAAACAATGTTTTTTGTTTTGTTATTTTACTGCAATTTGTGAAATGCTTCTCTGAGTTCTTGTTCATCGTTGCAGGTGTAGCGGCATGTCACACATTGTTTACATCAACCAAATGAAGTCACAAAATGAAGATGGAGATCAGCGGGATGTGTCAAAACATTAGTAAAAGAGCACACAGTATCTGTGAGAGGAGAATTTATTGAATACAACCAGTTTCCGCTTTCTGCATCCGCACATTTTCTTTTTTTTTTCTTTTCATTTTTACTGGAAAGATGGTAACTAACCAACTTTGTTTTAATGATGTTGCTTTTTTTCTTCCTATCAGCCATTAAGTTTGTGATTAATCACAGCGCAATACAAAATAATAATCATATATTTATTAACTAGCTACAAATTTACTTAAACAATCACTCTTACCTGGGCAACAAGCTCACTGGCAAAGTTTTTTTTTACCAGTTCAGGATGTCAGGTGTTGATGATCGAGCATACAAAGCACAGAGCTTTGAGGCCACAGACTGTATGACCGGAGTTTACCTTCTGCATCCCACATGTTGTCAGGTTTAGGCTACTTTAATAACCAAATGAATGCTGCTGAGTTACATAAATGCAACAGCTAATATAAACTGTATTGCAATATTTTAATACATGTTGTATCGGACTCTTTCTCTCAAAACATCACGATTAATCATTATTTTTTAAATTGTATACAGTTTTATAAAATTATATATATATAATCTTTCCAACATCATAAATATCAATAATATCCAAATATCCAACCTGTGAAAAAGTGAAAAGGTTTAAAAAAAAAAAAAAAAAAAAAAAAAAAGTGTGTAATGGTGGGTATTCTTTGTCAGTGTTGGGCAGAAAATGTAAAGATTTGTGGAAAGGTGAATTGCAGCCCCATCTTTTGGCAGAATATGGTGCGGCACTAACAAAAAGGGAAGTCAACATTCAGCCGATGCTTTTTTCCCCATGATTTTTTGGAAAACATTTAATGTTATTAGGGAATTTTTGGTTTTGTACAGAATGAGTTCTACAAAATTTAAAGTGAGTCAGACTCAAAATATCGTCATATTTTGCAGGATATCTCAGAGGTGAAAACTTTTTTCAGCCTCATCCATATGATGTATCTCTTGTTTCTTGACCCTGGCCTAATCTGTTCAGTAGTTTTTGAAATCTGCTGACTGACTAAGAAACAAGTGGACATAAAAATGGAACATAACTAGAAAAGAGCTGGTTGGTAAAGCAATAAGTTAATTGATTGAGCATCCCTTTCTGTAACAGCTGGCAAGCTGTACATGACTAAAAGTAATACACGTTTGATAAAACTATAGGCTAATTAAAAAAAAAAGCTGACTGAGCTTTCTCTATCTCAAGTCTCAGAATTTAAAGAAAAAGTTCATTTTAAATGTGTGTATTCATTATTCTCTTTATATAACCTGTATAGTTTATAGGAAGTATTAAAGAATATGGACCACTGTTTCCTTAAGCACACTTTTCATGAAGACTCTATTGCACACAGACAATTTTCCCATTGTCCCAAGACCCGCAAATATTAATTTAAATTCACATAAAGCAGCAACATTTTATATTTATTGTTTGTTCTCTCTTCCCTTTTTGTCTTTTGTATGTTTTTTCCTTATAAGAATATGTGAAAATGTCTACACGCTTTGCTCCACTTGTCCTCATATATTAAACTGTTTTTGGTGGTGTTTCAATGAAAATATTTAATAAAAACATTTTGTGTTTTTCAATACATATTTGAACTCTGCGCAAATTGTGTTGGGAAGATGGGTGTATGTGTCTCAGCTTGTCATCATCATCCTCCCGGTGTGTTGACATAAAATAGTACCGCACAAGGTGCCCCGGCATGGCGCGCATTGATACCATGTAATCCGCCTCCTGTGACCTCACATCCGTCTCTCCAGACAGACTTTTGTCTGCCGGCATTTTCTTTTATTTTCTCTGTGTCGTTTTTTTTAAGCCTGTTGGATTAATCGCTTGCTTTGTTGACCGGCAAAAAGGATTTTGACAAGCCTCCCATCCCCACAGTAGTCTGCTACACAATGCCGGGCTTTTCAGACCGAGATCGTGGCAGAGATAGAGGGTAAGTCAAGTGTTAGTTTGGTTCCTTAACGTTCGTGAAGATGAACAGCTTAGCATTACGGCTAACGTCAAACTGTCACTACTATATCCACGAAACATGACTGTTGTTTTGTATTTTATGTCACAACAGTGTGTTTTTTAGCTACATTCGTGTGGTAAAGCGTTTGACAGCGAGCAGTTTAACGTGACCAAACGTTCCCTGCAGCAACATATCCGTAATAATATCCGTTTCCTTGCTGATAACAGGAGGTAAAATGGCAGCTAACGGCTGAGCAGTTTTCCTGCTCGCTATCTGGCCGTGTGACGCAGCGGTGTCTCTTGCGAATGCACATTCAAGTCAAACATTTGTGTCGCAGAGGCCCAATTTATTTGTTATTAATGATTTGTTATTTGATTAGTCGTGTCGTCTAGCTACACTGTCACTCAACGGAAGACAAACAAATCAACACAGCTGGTCCCGTTTCCCGGAGTATGAAGCTGGTCACTAAACTTAAATCAGTAACTCACTTGTGTGTCACCGGCGGCGTGTATTTAATATATGAATACGCACGGACGATATTCAAGAGCTAGCAAACTCCTAAAGTCCTTCTCCAGTCAAAAATATGTTGTCTTCTTGTTCCTTCAGCTGGATGTTTGAGCGTCACTGTGCAGAATGATGGATGTGCAGAGTTTGACACCAGAAAGCTGTTTTCACATTTATTTGCTGAGGGAGGAAAGTTTCTCTGTGCTCATTGGAAATCTGATTTTAAGGGGTGGGCCTATGAAAACGATTTGTGACAAAACAGATAGTTTGGAGCCAATTCTGGTCCAGTATTCAACCTACACAAGTGTGATGTGGACATTTGAAGTCTCAAGCGCACAAACACTGAGAATGGACTCTATTAGTGAAGAAGGAGACATCTAGTGTCCAGCAGCTAAACTTTAGAAATGAAACATATTTGCATATTTATATGCTCTGAAATTTTAATTAGGGAGTAGAGGGAGATATTTTACATTTTTTAACTTTTTTTGGTAGAAAAACCATATCAGACACATTTTTATGCGTCTTAATACATGTCTCAAAGGGATCTTTAAGATTTGGTAGGGGAACACCACAGATGCTCCGTGTATGAAGCTGAAAGTCGACCAGCTAAATTTACTTTTAAAGATTTAAGATTTGCCTCTTGACTATGAACAGTTTCTCTGTTTGGAAAACTGTGCCACAGATGATGATTCAGCTGTCTTTTCAAGCTGTTTACATATCTTAAGTAATTTCTGCCTCTGTGTGGTTGATTTATTTATGTGGTGTTAAAAAAACTGACATGACCCTGATAACATTGCTATGTACCAACAGGGTTATTTTCATAAACTTGATGGTTCTCTAAAATCACAGAAGACATTACACGGCTGTTTCCACAGGCCCCGTACTACCAGTTGTGACTAGTTCATTGACCTTTCATATGTGAAACTGGTGGAACGCCCCTGTAACAAGTGCTGTTTCTGGCTGTGCTTCGTGTAACGTGTCCCTCTCTTTTACACAAGGTATGGTGGAGGACCCCCTCGTTTTGGTGGTGGTGGAGGAGGCAACAGGGGCGGACCTCCTCCAGGAAAGTTTGGCAACCCTGGTGAGAGGCTGCGGAAGAAGCACTGGAACCTCGACGAGCTTCCAAAGTTTCAGAAGAACTTCTACCAGGAACATCCAGATGTCACCCGCAGACCACTTGTAAGAACAGCTTCACAACTCACACAACAAATCGCTTTTCTTACTGTTTCATGTTAAGGCTGTCAAAACTGGCCAAGAATGACGTTCAATTATTCCTTGTTTGAACTATTCAAATATCTATTTTTGCGCATTATGTCCATAAGAAGGCAAACCAATATAACAAGAGACACTACTACTTGTATAGGTATATTTATTTCAATATGTACATGTCTTTTAAAAGACCTACATACCCACACATTACTAAATAAATCATCTCAGAGTGAGATCAAACGAATGATTCGTAAATTGATATGTTATTCGATAGCCTCATTTTTATACAAGTTAGTTAATATTCATACTGGTTACCATCATCTGAAGTATTTCCAGACAGGGCTTTTTAGATTATTCAGAGTCGGGTTGTGAGATCTCTGCCATCATTGTTGAATTATTCGCACGTTTCAGTTTGACCTACATTTAATTTTTAATCAATGAAAGTGATGTTGTGTGATTCCTGTCTATCATGCAGTGCTGCAGCCCAGGTCCACGCGAGAACTTTTCCACAACTGAATATTAATTTTCACAATTGCATGTCTTTTTTTTTTTTTCTTTGTTTTTGGTTTGTTTTTTTACAATTCAATTATATAATTGAATTTAGAATATTAATTGACATTCCTATTTCATGTGGAATTTGTGTGCATACTGTTGTTTGTGTCTGTTTTGACATTTTTATACTTCTTCCAATTCCAGCAAGAGGTTGAGCAGTACCGAAGAAGCAAAGAAGTTACCGTCAAAGGCAGAGATTGCCCCAAACCAATTGTAAAATTCCATGAAGCTGCATTTCCAAGTGAGTCAAAATTCATACTTCACCACCCAAATAATTTTGAGTAGTCATCTGCCGATCTACTGAAATTTGATTTCAGCATATTGTGTCAGAAACTTTCAACAATTTAACTTTATATAATATCTTAATTCTTCAGGCTACGTCATAGATGTCATTGCCAAACAGAACTGGAATGAACCAACTCCGATTCAGGCTCAGGGGTGGCCAGTTGCCCTCAGTGGCAAAGACATGGTTGGCATCGCTCAAACTGGGTCTGGGAAAACCCTTGCAGTAAGTGTTCCCCAACTATGATTCTTAAAATCCTTTCTACCCAGCAACCAAATAAAATAAATGTGTGGTTATCCTCATTTCCCAAGGCCTTAAAGACATAATACCACTTTTACCAAAAGCAAACTTTGAGCTCTTAGAAAGCGGTTTGTAGCATATTTTGGACCTTTATTCTTGTAGCAGTATTCTCTGTAGGATTTAGAGTAACAACCTAAATGAGAAAATAATCCAGTTAGATAATTTAGGTGTGGGGAGCATGGTCATCTGGCAAAGTGCTTTACTCTTAAGTGGGTTTAGGCAACGTAAGAAACTGCAACTTGAAACAGTCGTTAGCTGAAAGAAGATACACACCCTGCCAATGTTGTGAGAGTAAATATCTAATTAGCAGGCGGCTGGTGGTTAACAGGAAGACAGATATGCTCTCATGCGCATTGAGGTCAAATTTACATTTAGAACTCAGTCTATCATTTTTCCTTTTTTAGTACCTTCTGCCTGCAATCGTGCACATCCAACATCAACCATTCTTGGAGCATGGAGACGGACCTATTGTAAGTAAACAGTAAGATATGTCCTCTAATGTGTAATTCTGTGGTTTCTATTAGCACTGGATGATAAAAACAACAAAAGTCTTTAAGGCTATAACTTGCGACCCAGATGATGTCTGGTCTTCATGTATCACTGATTGATGTATTGCGCAGCTCTATATATTAGGGCTGTAGTCTGCTGGTCGATTAGTTGGTCGATAGGCTCTCGTTCGACTAAATTCTCATTGGTCGAATAATCTCCGTGCTATTTTCATAAGGAGAAAAGTGCTACATCAACAGCTTTCCAGGAGTAATCCATTATTTCCTGCGGCGGGAGGGACAGACTAACAAATTACCTGTGTATTCAAAACACCCCCGTTGTTTTCACAACTTTGAACTTGCCCAACCTGATGGAGACTGTTGGGTCTAACTGCACTCAACGTTTACTGAGCATTTACTGAATCTGTGTTTTTCCATAATGACACAACGAGAACCCCCGCCAGGCCAAAAAAAAATTTTTTTAATATTTGATAGCGTTTGGGAGCCTCTGTGCAGTGCTGTTCCGGTACGTGAGTCAACCTCTGTGTTGTTGCCTGGGAAATTATTGGTAGCGTGACTCTGTTAAGGAGTATGTTTGAATAGCCAGTGGGAAAGAGCGAGGGGCAGAGAAGTGACGGTGGATGCGAGCGGGACAGAGGAAAAGGTTAGTAGTACGTTGTCAATCTGGCAGTAAATGTACAGCACAGACTACAGTGTGTCAGCTAATAAATGCCAGAAAGTCATGTCTGTTGTTTCCCCAAATGCTGGAAAATTAAAGGGGGTTAGCTCCAAAGTTAGCAACGATGGGTTAGCATAACCTGAAGACACAAAACAGAGAAATATAGAACAGAGCCATGTGTGGCTGCTGAGTTTACTGTGCATTCTGTCCCGTTACCTCGCTCACAGCTTGACATGCCATGGCACAACTAAAGCCTGCTATACTGAGCTAGTTGAAAAGGGGCATGTGTGATCTCTGTCTGCAGGTATCCCTCTGTTTTGAAGGATGCAATATGCTAATAAATTATATGCATCTTCCTGTAGTGCTTGGTGTTGGCACCAACCCGTGAGCTGGCCCAGCAGGTGCAACAAGTGGCTGCTGAATACGGCAGGGCCTCTCGTCTCAAGAGCACCTGCATCTACGGTGGTGCACCCAAGGGACCCCAGATTAGAGATCTTGAAAGAGGTACGCTTACTTTGTTACTCTCTGTGAATATCACTGCTGATGAGCATTTGTTCTGATTTATGATTAAAGAGCTGTTTGATTGGCTCAGGTTCAGCTCAGAGTTTTTCAGTCATTTGTTATAATTGTGATATTTTTTTGTCTGTTTATGTTTAAGGTGTTGAGATTTGCATCGCTACCCCAGGTCGTCTTATTGATTTTCTGGAGTGTGGTAAGACTAATTTGCGCCGCTGCACTTATCTGGTGCTGGATGAAGCTGACCGCATGCTGGACATGGGATTCGAACCACAGATCCGCAAGATAGTGGAACAAATTCGGGTAAGTTATGTAATTTCCTTTTACTAGGAATAACTGACTAATTGTCACACTGCAGGACCTCTAACTAGCTGCTTTATTTATATCAATTATTTAACCAAACTGAAATAAAGAGTTGGCTGAACAGCTGCACAAATGCACCAGACAGGGGAATCAAGTAAATACTTGTGGAAATAGAAATATTTGACAGATGTATCCTCAAATTTGTAAAAGGTAAATGCGAGTGTTAAAGGTACTTTGAAGCAGGAAGAAAGCGTTGAAGTGCTCCCTCTTGTCTTTCCCAGCCAGACCGCCAGACCTTGATGTGGAGCGCCACCTGGCCTAAGGAAGTTCGCCAGCTGGCTGAGGACTTCCTGAAGGATTATGTACAGATCAACATTGGTGCACTGCAACTCAGTGCCAATCACAACATCCTGCAGATAGTTGATGTTTGCAGTGACATGGAGAAGGAAGACAAGTAAGTAGAGAATTCCCTCCATATTACTAGCATCAGAGTGTTATATCAGTGCTGGCTATAAGAGTTCCAGTTAGCTAGAGAGGAAAGTAGTTAAAGAACAAATTTCTTCCTAAACCTTAAATAAGTATATTATGATATTTAAGTCT
The DNA here is from genome assembly GCF_963924715.1 of Thunnus thynnus. Taxonomy (NCBI): domain Eukaryota; kingdom Metazoa; phylum Chordata; class Actinopteri; order Scombriformes; family Scombridae; genus Thunnus; species Thunnus thynnus. The sequence continues at coordinate 3,665,877 of NC_089519.1, read as the reverse complement.
GCTTCACTTTGTATTTCAATTCAACATGAACAATTCAATTTATACCAGTAATTTAAATCAGTAGTGGACTCAAATCGGCCAGCTGAAGCACAATGGCTGTTGCAGTGACAGACTTAAGTTTTGCCTCAACTTTTTTTTTTTTTTTTTGTCTCTCCTTTGTCAGACTGATCCGTTTGCTGGAGGAGATAATGAGCGAAAAAGAGAACAAGACCATTATTTTTGTGGAGACCAAAAGACGCTGCGATGAGCTCACCAGGAGGATGAGAAGAGATGGGTAAGGACACAAAGAATTTGAAGTTCAAATTTAAGCTATGCCAAATAAAAACAACTCTTTACCATTGGCCCAATTTATTGTTGTATTGCACACAAGCACAGAGAATTTCATTGAAGCTGGACTAGCGGTGTTTAATGTCCAATCTGTTGTCACAGGTGGCCAGCAATGGGAATTCATGGAGATAAGAGCCAGCAGGAGAGAGACTGGGTCCTTAATGGTGAGATTTAAAAAGTCACATTGCAAAAAAAAAAAAAGATGATCACAAGCTGCTCTGTAATTCAACTGAATACTGTCCTTCTCCCTTCAGAGTTCAGATATGGCAAAGCTCCAATCCTCATCGCTACAGATGTGGCCTCCCGTGGCTTGGGTCAGTATGCCATCGAGTTTCACCACTCTCTTATCAGTGTTACACTTATTTTAAAGAAAGTGGTTTTGCTTTCTTTAACTTTTCTATGCATTTTCTGAGTTTTTCTCACCTTAAGGTGGAGTCTTTGTGGCAGGCGCTAGGCATGACAGTCCCAGGCCTCGAGAGGGAGATGGATGACATATTGGAAGTGCTCAACTGGCTTGCCACCCAGTGGGCCTAGAGAGGTGAAAGCTCTTGTGTGCCAGTGATCTTCAAAAGGCTGTGTGGCTAAGCCTTTGTCTCTGACATGTTGTTGAAATACACACACATCTGTTCTCTGTCCATGGATTTCACCTGACAAATGCCATCCAGCTGTTTCCAACTCAAACATAAAAAAAAAAAAGAAAAAAAAAAGATATGCTTGATGCTGTGACTTTTGCCTTGCATGCTGTTGTTAGAGAGCGCTGTATTGCAAGTCACTTGTTTGAGATTTGGAACAATTGTTACCTTTCGGAGCTTATATATCACATAGCATGGGTGCTTGTGAGCCTGTCTAAGCTTTCGGTTGTTTTTTTTTTTTCCCGTCAAAGTGCTGGATCTTGAAATGGAGAGAGCAGTTTGAAATCTTGTATTCGTCTCTGAAAATTGATAAGACCTGGCACATGTGTTTAGGGGGTAGTGGGAACATCTAGTGAGAGGAGAAAGAGAGACAGCTCAAACCAAAGTTCCTCCCTCGCCTGCGTTTTATAGTCATGTCGAGACCTGCCAACGAGAGACATTTTCTCAAGTGAACACTGGCTTCTTGGAAGATCTTGCCTTGATGAGACTGATGAAGGGGGTGGGGGGAATTGTTTTGTGCTGGCTGAGGGGGACCCCACAGGGTTCAATGCTTGGGCCTTTTCATCTTTTTTTGAAGGGGCCCCTGTCAAATTACTACCTGGTCTATTTTGTCTTGGCAAGACGTGCAGTGCGGCCTTTTAATATCAAGCTTCTCTTGAGAGTGTACTGGGAAAAACGGACCTGCAAAAATGTACCACAGAATGGTCCTATATTGGCACATGAAGAGGCCCCAGTGCATATCGTGGCCCAACTGCGTAGAAGCTCCTGGATGTCACTTGACAATTTGTGGGGGATTTCGCTGCATTGGGAAAGGACTAGTGAATGCATACTCCTTTATGGTAAGACTTAAATCCATTTTTTTTCTCCCTTGTTAACAAAAGGGAGAGTGAGTGTCTTTTGGATCTTTTTGATTATGGTAAGCAATTGGAGTGTGCATCGTTTCTCTCTTCCCACAGTAGTATTCCCATGGAGTAGATGTGTACACAATATTCATGTTGCTTTTAACATATTTCCTCCGCAGCCTAATGACCATTTTCTTCCCCCAGGCTTCACAGTTGCTAACTTTTCCCTTTGATCTGGCTGTTGTGGTGTGCAAAATCCTGTGTGGCCTCCATGTTTTGTTTTGCCACACTGCAACACTTTCACAGATGTGGAGGATGTGAAATTTGTCATCAATTATGACTACCCTAACTCCTCCGAGGATTATATCCACCGCATTGGCCGCACAGCCCGAAGTCAAAAAACGGGCACAGCCTACACCTTCTTCACCCCCAACAACATGAAACAAGCCAGTGATCTGATCTCTGTGCTCCGCGAGGCCAACCAGGCCATTAACCCGAAGCTGATCCAGATGGCAGAGGACAGAGGAGGTAAAGTCTGACACTTGTTTACATTAATACGCTTGTGGTTTTCAAAAAAGATGCATTTTATCTTTTACTAGATATGAGATTTCCTTCTTAGGCTTTACATTGTGAACATATTATGTCTCTTAAGTGGAAATTATTGCACCGTTTTTCTTCCGCGTTCCCGGTCAATGATTATCTGTGGTGGAAATTGTAAATGAAAGTTTTGACAGCATTTTTGGTGCAAATTCAGGAGGCTTATCTCCACCCAGTTACCGCAGTTACAGTCAAATCGAGTGCACCTTCAGAGCAGCCTCCCTCCCCACGCTTAACTGATATAACAGCTACGTGAGTCGCATGATTCACCTGCAAGACTTGTTTTTTTTTAATGCCGTTAATCATCATTTGTGATGTGAAAACGTCAGAAATAAAAAGCTTGCGTTCTGGTATCAATTCAGTTATAAAATCCAAATGTACCGCGGAGCGTCTCTCCTGCTGGCTGCTGACAGCGCTGCCAGCCGGAGAGTCGATCACACTGAATCTAGTACTATCAGACCAGCACTCTCTTATTTTTCATTTTCAGTTCTTCCAATTAAATGGCGAAAAATGCTTTACATACATCATGTGAACAAGAATCCAAACTTAGGTTCTTTCATAACAGACCTGTCGAGTCTTAATAAAGCCATAATAAACATTTAAGTAATGGACGAAGATAAAGTCAGCAATGTTCACGTATTCCATGTCTGAATAGGGTTTTATTTGTTGTATCAGTGTCTCTTACTAAGAGTCTGAACCCACTCCTCTCCTTCTGTCCCTCTCCTGTCTTCATCTCATCCAGGTCGTGGAAGGGGGGGAAGAGGCGGCTACAAGGACGACCGTCGGGATAGGTATTCAGGAGGTGGGAGGAGCAATAACTTTGGTGGTAGTAGCTACAGGGACAGGGACAGTGATAGAGGGTTTGGCAATGGGCCAAAGAGTGCCTTCGGTGGCAACAAGGCCCAAAACGGTGGCAGCTATGGAGGAAACAGTGGCAACTCTAGTGGTAGCTATGGCAACAATTATAGCAACAGCAACGGACAGGGTAATTTTGGTGCTCCAGCAAACCAGGTGGGTGCCTTTGGTAACCAAAGCTTCCAGGGCCCCCCTCAGTTCGGGTCCATGCAGAGGGCCGCTCAGAATGGCATGAACCACCCGCCGTTCTCTTTCACCTCTCAGCCGCCACCACCACAGGGCCAACAGCCACCACCCCCGCCACCGATGGTGCCCTACCCCATGCCACCACCCTTCCCACAGTAGATCTGATATACGCACAATATATGGAACCAACATGATTTTCGTTTAGTCTTGAAATCTTACATTATGATGATGATGATTATTATTATTATTATTGTTATTATTCTCCTTTTGAACTGTTAAACTTTGTTTTGCTTACAGCAGTGTTGGAATTATTCAGTAAACCCAGAGCATTAAACTGAGTCATAGACGCGTCTCCTGTAGTGCAACTATGATCGCTGCACTTTTCCTTGACTGTTTTTTGTTACATTCCTCAGTAATTTATTTTTACTAGGTAATGCAGTGTTTTCGGTTTGTGGTATGTTTAAAGTGATGTTATGAAGATCATATAAAAAGGGAGCGCGTGACCCTTTTAAATAAAAATAAGAAAATGGAAACCTTGTGTTGTTTGTTTGTGTGTGAAGTTTGGGTTGGAAAAATGTATTAGAACTAGCTGTAAAGATGCAGGTCTTGATGCCTCTTAAACACTCATATCTGAACATACACTACACTAAGAAACAGCTCCTCACATTAATCAAAACATTGCATTTTTTGGGGAATCATGAATATTTGCAACCACTGGCCTACATGAGGCTGTTCCAGCACGGTAAAATATTACTTTAGTTTAGGGCTTCATGGAGGACACAGGTCATGTCAACAGGAGTTCACATCCTACAATTTTACAACATTTTGTAGGCTGATTGCAGTATTATCTTTAAATTTGACGACTTTTAGGCCAATGAATAATACAGAAGTTATTTCCCCCACCAGCATTTTATTCAGACAACATGGAGAAGGCTTTGGAGCAGTGTTTAGATTTTTACCACTAAAACCATTTAATGAATTTAAAAAAAGACATGAAAAACAACACAATTTCATCTTTTAAAAATGTGTCCTTATATTAATTTAATAGTTAATTGAATAAATATAATGAAAAAGTTAAACAGTTAAAGACCCTAATTCTGCTGCTTATTTCTGATGCATATTTATTCATAGCAACTGGCCCCAAATAACTAGTAAACATAACGCTATTATAAAACTTTTAGCTGAATTTCAAGCAATATTTAAATGTTTATTCAACTTCATTAAAGATAATGAATTCATCACGTGACACAACATTGTGTTACCCGGATGTAAAGATATCAGGATCATCATGTATAATAGTAATCCATGAATGAATCTGTTCAACATGTTCTGCTGGAGTTAAGTGAGAGAAACAAAGAGAATCTCCATGGAGACGCATCATTTATACAGTCAACCTTATTAAATATTTTAAGGAAACGGGTTTAGTAGAGAAAATTTAATGTTTTTAATTTTTTTTTCATTTTATTGTCTGCCAAACTACTGCTCCACAATCCAGTCCAGCAGGTGGCAGTAATGCGCCTTTAAGCTGGTTTGCCAACCGCCAATAAACACTAAAGAAGAAGAAACCAGTTCCGCTGTGTATGTCTATGGTGTCCATGGACCTATGTGTCACATGTCACTCCTGTGGATTTCAAACTTTCTTACTGCAGCATTCAAGGTTTATTTGGTCCGGTTGTACTTCTTACTAATGAGGATTCAGCTCTTCAATAGACGATCTTTGACATTTGCAGCGGCCTGTCACTTCCGTCCAGCATCATGTTAACTCCCTGTGTCAGAAGCGTCCTATCACAGCATGCATCCATATTACACATGAGGCCCTGCAGTCTAACACTGGCTCTGCTACACACCAGAGGACCAGAGGATGTGAACCAGGGCGAGAGTCTGCTGCAGCTCTTTGTGGACAGGTACTACATTTCTCCCGGTCAGAATAACATGCAGCTGTTTCAGCGCGGGATGAGCTGCAGCTACGGACCTCTGGGTGCGCAGCTCAGGAGGAACTTGCTGGAGCAGTGGTGGCACTCTGTGAGCAGGTCTGGAGCTCAGGTGTTTGGGATCAGTTCTCTGAGCTGCAGCCAGAGCAGAGAGCAGGATGGATGTGGGCAGCTGAGGATCACTGACTCTGAAAACTTCAAACAAACACTCGATCACAACGAGCTGAGCAAGGAGCAGCTCATCCAGGAGGTGCGCGCGCTCCTTCAGAGGTCACCATCTGTGAGAACAAACTTTCTTCAAGGTAGAGTTGCTGCATGACAGAAAGACTCAATGTTTGGCTGATGTGATGATTTCACATGTTGTAACCGCACTTCAGTGATACTGAAAGCATTTGAACGGTCTGTATAACAAACATCTATGGAGCCTAAAGCTGCAACGATTAGTCGATTCATCGATTAGTCGACCAACAGAAAATGAACCTATTCATCATTTTCTCTCTTTTTTGCCATCATCATCATCAGAAGAAGAATAAAAAACAATATTGAAGCTCATACAAATATAATAGATCCTGATGCTAATTGTGTGCCAAAGGTTTAGTCAATAAGTCACATTTTTACAATGAAAAATAGAAATATTGAACACTTATTTCATATAAATAGTGGTAATAGGGTGGGTGCCACAGGTTCACAAGACACTAGGACAACAAGAGTCATTTAAATATATATCTATAATTCTCCTGTTTCAATGTCTTCAATGTGAATAACACTAACCCAGGGGAGGATGTTGGGTCTCTGTAAACTGAAGAGCACGGTCTTGACTTGATCTATGTGAAAAGTGCCCCAAGATAACTTCTGTTGTGATTTGGCGCTATATAAATAAAGTTGAAATGAAATTGAATTGGTCGGGACACAACAAGACATTTGAGGATGTCACTTTGGGAAACAGTGATAGACATTTTTCACCATTTTCTAACATTTTATACACAGGGTGCAAAATTAACTTTTTTATCCACCAGCCAAACAGTCAGTGAATGTTCAGATTTTACCAGCCAGTCAATAGATAACCATTGTTTTTTTTGACCTGTGATTGAAGCAAATCTACCAGCCACTTGCATATTTTACCAGCATTTGGCCGGTGATTGGTTTATAGACCTGTAGAGGTTAATTGATAATGAAAATAATCATTAGTTGCAGCCCTTAATGGAGCGTAAAGATGTGCCTGCACAATTATACACCTTTTACGGTGTGTAATTATAATCCATTATGATAGATTTAGTGGAGTCTACCTGTGGACACAGTTCTGAAGTCATTATAAGTTTACATCTTGGATCGAATATTCACACAATAATCCACAAAAGGCCAGATTAGAGGTGGACAGCCAGGTTCAATGCTTCAGAGCTTCTGGGTGACAACTTTCAAAACATTTACAGATGTCCTGAGGATAGGAATTAGTAATGATTAGTAATTCTGTTTCTTTATCTGCTGCTCTGTGGGTTTTATTTGCTGCTTTTTACATCTTTAAATGAAAGATAACTGCCTTTTTAAATGAAAGCATTAAAGCGATCATAAAACGTAAACTTCTTAAAGTAGGAAAAATTAACTGTAAGATGAAACATGAAAGTACACATCACATCATATTTATATAGCTTTTTTAATTTCATTTTGCAATTTCATTTTTTTTATTATTAGTTCAGAATTTAAAGGCAGAATCGAGTCCTGCATTCACACTTTTTGTCACAGTTTGTGTGACCTAACATCGTCTTGATGTTGCGCTCCGATTTGTTTTCAGGCGCTTTGGAGCAGTTCGTCCCCTCGTTGGAGTTGGTGAGCAGGAAGTTGCCTTTCGGCCTCGCTGAGACCGGTCTGTGTTTCCAGCCCTCAGATGGCTCCGGTTGGTGAGGCTTCGTCTACTTTGTCATCTGTCTGTGTGTAGACTTGTGAAAAATAGTGATTGAAACTACTCGTTTTCCAGATGGGATTTTGGATAAATAATCTTTCTTTAAATTAGCTCACAATGACACATTAAAGCTACAGCTACAGTCCATCTACACAGGTGTTTTCACTCGTGTTGCCTGATTAGACCTCTTCTCTGGACTGTGTGGGTGTGTATAAACTCTCTCTCTATCCTGTTAGTTTGTTAATCCACCTAACTTCCACCTAATTAGAGGTCTAATCAGCCAGGATAATTTAAACACCTGTGTGGGTGCGCAGAGCCTTTAATAGCATCTCTGTGGTCTATGAAGACATTATAATGCTCTTATATTTAGAATAATCCATGACGTCATTGGCAAAACTTCCAAACGTTCAGTGAATCATTAAATGATTATTTATGGCAGAACATGAATGTTTCTTATTGCACTTAGTGAAGAAGGTCTTTTCACTTTTTTAAAGCTCGACAAACAAGCCAATCAAGCTACTAACTGTTCATTATTTAATTAACTTTTAATTTACTGAGTAATAAGTGCTACTACACAGATGGTGACAGAAAAAGAGCATCGCTTTATTTTTTTAACTATTAAAATACCATTTATAGCTAAAATAATTCTTATGTAGCGCTGCTTTAATCATATTATAATGTCTTTGTTTCTGTCAGCCCGGCTGAGGTCACCCAGACATCTCTGGTGTGGTTCTGCTCTCCTCGGACCTCCTCCCAGTGGCTGGATCACTGGGCACAGCAGCGGCTCAAGTGGTGGAGGAAAGTGAGTACTTGAGGAGATGGTCACCCCCCAAAAATAGTACTTTTGTTGCCGTAAAAGTAGATTTTTTTTTCCTGTACTGAGTGCTTCCTAAAATGTGCTAAAAGACAGAGAATCATGCTCATACATATTTCAAAGATTATCACAGACTGTAGTAGAATTTCCAGAATAACGCCACCCCCTCCCCAACCAGTATTTATAGAAAAATATCAACATATTGACTTCTTCAGTTTCCACAGTGCTACTGGGACTGCAGTCTTTTCAAAGGAAATGTGTATCAGATGCTTTTGTAAAGTTCCTTTAAAAAAAAAAAAAAAAAAAAAGTGTAGCATTTTACAGGAAATGTTTCATTCCTTATTTATTGTAATTCTTACTGGGATTGCAATATTTTTAAGTTGTTGTTGACTTCTTGTATGACATAAGCACATGATGCTGTGTATTGTCATGTTTAGTTTTGTTTATGTTGTGCAAAATGAGAAGTTTTCAAGGAAGACATCTCATCATTGTCCAAGTATGTAAGCAAGTAGAAAAGCAACGCTGCTCGTGTCCTTACCGCTTGTTTACACTTGTGTGTTGCCAAAATCTAGTATATTCCACCTCAGGCTAGTAGCTTTGTAGTTATTAGTACGCATACATTGGATTGTCTGACTAGACAACTGACAAGATAACGTTACTCATACTCCACCCTTGTCTTTTCTTTCGCTCATCCGTCTTTGTCCAGTTTGCCCTGTCTCCATCGGACTTCAGCAGCAGTGACGTCCCAGAGGAGGAAGTCGATCGGGCAGCGTCTCGTGGCGTGAGGATCATCTACAACTTCCCATGGGGTCAGGAGCCCCTGGAGACGCTGTGGAGCCGAGGAGACGCCGAGCTGCTGCGGACGCACCACGGAGTCCGCTCAAAACTGCAGGTCAGTCTGCTTCTTTCATACAGTGTCTTAATGTGTATTTACTGAGTCTGTATGCAGTTGGACTCTGCTGTTGTGAATGATTCCGTCATGTTAAAACTGTCTGATGAGAAACACAATCAGCCATTCACTACTGTTGTTGTTGCCTTAGTTCAGTCTAATCACATATTTGTCTTTTTAAACACGCTTCAGTGTCGAGACGGGCACAAGTCAGTCCCTCACGTTGTGTCAGTGACCGGGAACATGGACCGAGGTCTGATGGCCTTTCTGTCCAACTCATTCCAGCAGATCAAGAGAGAAGACACCAAGCAGAGGCTGCAGCAGAGAAAGGTGATGACAACATGAGCTCACGTGTAAAATAAATGTGTTAGCTATAACTTACTAACTCACTAAAGCATTTAGTGAAAGTTTCATTTCATTTTTGTTTTATTTTACTTCTCATTTCCCCTCTTTTGTTTTATTGTGTTCAGTGTTTCTGTCACTAAAGGTTTGGGTCACTGTTGATTTCAGGTTCTGAAGTTGCATCCAGTGTTGACTCCAGTCAAAGTGGCTTTAGATATCAGCAGAAGACCCACTATGGAATTGAGGCAGGTAAGAGAAACCTGCACTGACAATACACATCAATGATTCATTGCTTTACTCTTGATTAGATCTTGTATGTATGGGTCATACGGACAAAATCAAATGTCAATGTTTTCGACCAAACACCTCGATATCAATATTGAGACAAAATTGTAGAGATGACAAATGGTGCTTTCACAAATGAGATTTTTGATAAATAACCATTGGTGATGTGGATATAATGAATAAGAGGAAAAAGGCAAATAACAGAACAGCTAGAACAGTCTAGTAAGTTCATAAAATTACATCACTTTACTGTAATGTAAAGCCTTTAAATATATCATGATATTACGTTATCCAAAATCTAAGATGATATCTAGTCTCATATCACGATATTGATAATATATCGATATACCTACTTTAAAGTGACTGTAGTAGAATCAGCACCAAAGTACTTTATTGAACTTGTTCATTGGCTGAGCATTAATCAAAGTGACTTTATGAGTAATTAATTCCTTTGTAGGTCTGTGAAGGCCTTCTGCAGGAGTTTATGGAGGCTAAAATCTCTGCATGGCCTGGATATCTGGAAACTATGCCAACAGCGATGGAGAAGCTGAATGCAAAGTAAAGTGTTGTTCGCTGTTTTTATGCTACGCTTAAAATAGATCACGAGGATCAAATAAGCAACGTGTTTCTCGCTGTGGACTGATGCGTCTCTCCGTGTTAATGTATTCATAGGTATGACGAGATGGGAGTGCTTTTCACCGTGGTGATCGACGACAACACGATGGAGAGCGGCCTCGTTCAGGTCCGCAGCAGAGACACCACCATCAAAGAGACCATGCACATCTCTGAGATCAAGAACTTTATCTCCAGATACATTTCTGCTGCAGACAATATCTGAAATGACTTTTTGTGCGGCCGACTAAAAGGACGGTCTAAGTGTCAATGTGCTGCCTCAGTTCTGTATCTCCTTCGGGAACAAAACCATCGCACATCTACAGGTTGAGGGCTTGCGAGAAATATTTCTGCTTTAAGAGAGAATTTTTATGAAAATTAACATTTCCCTGAACGGTTGAATAGTTTGACTCACTGTGACGCAAAGAGGAAATGTGGATGTTTTATCCAGTTAGATATGTTTGGCTGATAGAGGCCGTTCTGTATGTAAGGGTAAAGAGAAGATACCAAACATACCAAAGTACCCCCCAGCTCTTACTGGCTGTGACTTCAGGACTGTCACTCATCCTACTGGCTCATGTACGTATATATTCCAGGTAAAGAGGTGGATCATTTATGTTCTAACTGCGTGTGATTGGGTCATGTTACTGTCTGCTCTAAACACTGTTAAACAAAGTGGTATCACATGTGAGGAGGATTGCTATAAATGTTAAGTGTGTTAAATTCTGTCTCACTTTTTATTAAAATATACAGTTTGTCTATTTGATATTTCAGTTTTTTTGTTGTGGTCCATGCTAACTGTTCTGTTATGAAACTAGACTTTATGTTTCACATCCCTCGTTTACTTCCTGCACTTGTCACTTTCATATATGAAATAAAACTGGACTTAAAATCGTGCATTTCATTCAACCTCCTCTGTTACATCATGTAATTATTTATTGCATAATATGTTACATTTAATTTTTGCTCTTGTCACCTTCATATATTTTATACACTTCATTTCTTTGTTCGCAGCACAGTCCATATTTCCTTTGTACTGTCAATATTTCATTTCAAGTTTTGTGATTTTAAATGTTACATTTAATTATTACCTTACTTTTGTTTTATTTTTATTCTTCTATGTTGCGTTTGTGGGAGCAAACACCAATACACATTCTTTGTATGCTGCATAGTTGACTAATAAACAAAGTCTGAATCTGAGATTCATCAGATGAAGCTGCACAGTTGAGAGACTTTAGATAATGGCTGTATTTTTTTTTTTTTTTTTTTGGTGATCAAATTTTTATTTTTCAGTAATGGAGGTTAGCTTGAATATTACAGCAAATCATCAGCCTCTACATAGATTATTATTTAACATAAGCATACAAACATGGTTTCTGTTTATCCGTGTATATACAGTATTATGACATTCATCAATTGCCCAGAGAGGGGCTCTTCTTTGCCCCTCCAATCTTTAGTTTCCTCCCTTCCCCCACCCTGAATGGCACATAGGTAAGACAACCCAAAAACACCAAGACAGAGAAAATAATAATAATAATAGATAAACTGCAAAAAACCCTGAAAAATCAGTTATAAACTACCACAGAAAAACAATATAGACCATATCTTGGTAATGGTATGAACATTTGCATACAGTCACAGACATTATTTCACAGTGTATAATATGATGTATTAGGTGTATAATACGATATTTTTATTATTATCATTATTATTATTATTATTACTACACATCCATGGTTTAGAAGCCAACTACTGGGATTGATGTGCCAAATCTCGCGAGGTTTTGGATGTGTCTTTGCCCCTCCCTGAGCATGTGTGTAGCTCTTAATACATCCATGGTGTGTAGCTGCTTAGCTGTTAGCATTTAGAGATGACCGCCGACAAGCAAAACGAAGCTAAAGTTTCCCTCATGGAAGAAAACAAAGAAAATTCACCAGATGGAGGGCTTGGACTGGAAAGTATCCTTCACATGAACATGATGTGTAGCGGCGGTTTTATTTGCTGTGTCAGACTCGGAGGCTAACGTTAGCTCTGTGGCTAGCTCGGTCAGAGGATAGGTAGCGTTATTTTAGGCTACGTGTCATACTGAAGCAGGCATGAAAAGCTAATTTATTCGGCTTGTGAGACAAACTTTTATTTAAATATAAGGACGTCAAGTCACATATGGATGTAAGTGAATGTATAATGCTTTAGACGTGTCGATTTGTCCGCTTTTAACAGTTTTAACCGGTGAGTTTAGCAGCTACGTTGCTGTTTTTATTAGATATACATCATAGTAACGTACTACAGTCATGTCAGACTGTCTGAGTCTATATTTCCAGTGCTTACATGAGCGACATATTCACACACGAATACAATTGATGAATATTCCCTTTGAGTCCCCAGGTGTGTGTGTGTGTGTGTGTGTGTGTGTTTGTGTGATGTAGACAAGGTTGAATCTTAACATTTGAATCTCAGTCTTGCAAATCATCAAGGAGTCCCAGCAGCAGCATGGTCTCAGACACGGAGACTACCAGAGATACAGGTGAGCTTTGTCCTGTCAAACACGACCCATCAAACTAACCGGACCATGAGATGTCTGCAGAGAGCTATCTGTATTTTGTGTGGCTGTTCACATAAAGTGGTGCACAGTTTGTGTCCTCCTATGAAAAGACATTTACAGAGAAGAGAGCATATCTGTTATCTTGTAAATTGACATTCAGCTTCTGTCAGTTTATAGTTAGTTCTGCTGAATTAATTTATGTGTTACAGTATTTATGTTGGAGGCCAAAGCTGCATGCATGGAAACTTTTGCTGCCATATGGTTGACATGAGACTGTGCTGCTCCTTGAAGCTAACAGGATAAAAACTGTAATATACACACAGTGTCCACTTCGTTAGGCACACTTATACAATGTAGTTACACTCAATACAACAACTCTGTCATAAATTATACCTTGATATATTGAGAAACGTCTCAATAAAATAGAATATAATCCCATCATTAACAATAAACATAACTGAATTAACACAGTGTTAACAAAAACTGAAAATTATAAGGTAGACTTTAAACCCTTATAATTTTTTCATGAACACTGTGTTATAATTGCCTCAGTCTGTGCGTGTGCACCTAACATAAGTGTCTATGAGTGTACTTTACACTCATCACTGTCCTCTTCAGCTGGAGGGTAAGAGTTGTTCATTAGACAATGTGAAATAGTTTTTTTTCTGTTTTAATGTATGATTTGGAAAAGAGGTATAAGTGTACATGATATGCAGGAAACCAAGTTTTCCAATCACATTCTAGTTTTTTTTGTTTAGAGCCAGAAGAGGCAAGAATGTAAATGCCTAAGATTGTTTTTTTTTCAATAACACGCTGTATTTATATCTGTGACAGTTGCTTAACTGTGTAACCATGATGGTTGTCTCATACATTATCATATGATGTTGAAAATGTACATGTAAGCGTTCTTTATTTACTTTAATATAACTATTTTTGTGTAATTCTGCAGGGGCTACTGCTCCCGCAGACTGCGTCGCCTGCGCAAGACTCTTGGCTTCAAGATGGGAAACCGACATAAGTTCGTCGGGAAGAAAATAACGGTCGAAATGCTCTCTGACAACAGGTGAGTGACATAGTCTAGGTCTGTGCTGGAAATACATCTATATTAAACTGGCTGATGTGATGGAAGAGTCGAACACAGATACCAGTTTGATGTGGGATAATAAACACACATTACACAGGAGTTTGGTCCTTTTTTAATATCAAAGTGTCACAGATTATTACTGTTCACATAAGACACGAGTCTGCAACTGTTGTTTGATCCGCATCACTGCTGAACGACAGGCATACATGACTTGGAAACCCTGAGGTGAAGTGTATTTACCTATGAAAGGTTATTGCAGCAAGTCACATTCGAAAACCATTTTCAATCATCTCTGAGTTTAAGAAGAGCAGAATATGGCTGAGGGGCCTCTAAGTCATTGTGAATATCTACTTTTAGGTTATCAAAATTGGTCGTAAAGCAGTATAACCTTCCTCTGTCATTAGTAGACTTCAGTACTGCTTTGTAAAAAAAAATGTAAAGTCACAAAAGTGACAACTGCAGCTTCCAGATTTGAGTTGTTTGAGAAATTAAGAAATGTATCCAATGAAAATAAACTACCAAAAAACCTGATGCAAGTATCTCCACCGTTTCAGGTACTTATTGCTGGTTTTGATGGAGGCGGAGCGTGCGTGGAGCTACGCCATGCAGCTGAAGCAGGAGGCCAACACAGAGCCACGTAAGCGTTTCCACCTGCTGGCACGACTCCGTAAGGCTGCCAAGCACAGCGAGAAGCTGGAGAAGCTGTGTGAGAGCCCCTGTGTCGACGCCAAGACCAAACTGGAAGCACAGGTACGGTCAAACCCGCGTTCACAGACGTGCAGAAACATCCTTAGTTTTTCCTAATTCTCTCAACAGCCAATAATGGTGAGTTCTGTTTTTTTAATCGCAGGCCTACACAGCGTACCTGACTGGTATGGTGGAGTTCGAACTGCAGGAATGGAAGCTCGCCATGGAGGCTTTCAACAAGTGCAAGTGAGTCTCAGCATCACTGCCGTTTCTTAATACAGTGATAGAATAATCAGAGGATTTGGATTGTTGTGAACGTCGAGCAATACAAAACATCCTCATGTTTGTCTTGCCTTGTTTCATCAGGACCATCTATGAGAAGCTGGCCAGCGCGTTCACCGAGGAGATGGCAGTGCTGTACCGCCAGCGTGTGGATGAGATATCACCCAATATCCGCTACTGTGCTTACAACATTGGTGAGTGTGGTAGAATTTACACACACAAACACAGGTCCTCACAGTCGTCTTAGACTCTTTTAGACACACTAAGGTTCTGTTCACACACTGAACATATTCTGAAGCTCAAATCCTCCCTGACATTAACTATGTAACCGTGTTTTGCTGTCTGACAGGTGACCAGAATGCCATCAATGACTTGATGCAGATGAGACTGACTGGAGGAGGTGGAGGCATGATGGCTGAGAAACTAGAGGTGAACATACAAGCGTTGACATCATCTTAATATATTAGTGATGCCTCATATTTTCATCTTAAGCACCCTCCACAAGTTCGTTCTCAGAGAAGTGAAGCATATTTGTGTGCAGATATTAAGAGTTTTATGCAAGACTGAACGTTAATTGATGAAACTTAAAGATGTTTTTAAATTGAATGTTTCTGTTCTGTAGCGAATCAGTGTTACAGAAAACTGACATTTCTTTTTTCTTTTTTTTTTTTTGTCTCCAGTCTCTGATCACTCAGGCAAGAACCAAGCAGGCAGCCACCATGAGTGAGGTGGAGTGGCGAGGACGGTCCGTGCCCGTCAAGATCGACAAGGCCCGCATCTTCTTGTTGGGTCTGGCAGACAACGAGGCTGCCATCGCTCAGGTCATTAGCTCCTGCTTTGTAGGGAGTAAAAATCTTACATTTAGACATAGTGTCACCATTACCCTCTTATTATTTTTCAACTGCAAAATATCCGCTCAGGACATATCATAACACCAGTGTGGTCATGAGTTTATAAGTCGGTGGGAAATTTTCCTCACTGTGGTGTTAAAGTTACACTGTGGAGTTTTTCACCAGTAGTAGCTCTATGGAGAAATGTTTTTACCTGCAGGTCCCCATTTTGTTTATCATGCTTGCGCACAAGGACACATGCATGCAAGTGGCTGTCACAAAACATGTTCCCGCCGATGATTTCACACTATTCCACTGATCTTTAATTGGCAGCTTTTAAAGTAAAGGCGGGGAAGAAGAAGACTGTAAACATTGAAGCATGAAGGAAATGCAGTAAACACCTTTTTGTTGGAACTCATGAATAGGGTTGGTCATCCAGAACCGGTTCCAAAATTCAGATTCCAAAGAAATCATTAAGAAATTTTAATTTCGATTCTGCTTCTCGGTTCCTAAACGTGCTGCATATTTGCAAGGACGTGGCTATCTGCCAGGACCTGTCTACGTCATGCATCAGCGCAACAGAATGTTGGTTTGTTTACATACGAGTATGCATGGATAACATCACAACAATGCTGAGAGAAAGAAGGACTGCAGTAAACGGTCTAAAGTGTGGCTTCACTTTATTAAAGAAAACAGCAAGGCAAAGTGCAATGTATGTGGGAAGCTAATTAGCGATAAGTCAGGTTGCACATTCAAACATTAAGGCAGCAAGGCGTCGGTCATCAGCCGCCGTTAGCATCTCGCTAGCCCCTCCAGTAGAGCCAAGGATAACAAGCCGTGACACACCATCTATGTATGCAAGTTACCGCTTCCTGTTGTCATTAAGCTGTTGCTTTTGACTTTTTCTTGTCATACAGCTCAGTACAGGAACTCCTCAGCTGCATTCAGACTGAAAACAGCTCTGTGTAAAACAATACAAGTGTTGGTGGGGGTGTGCTGTTTCTAAAGTGCCGGAGAGACAATGAAATTCGATCCAGCAGTCCGGTTGGTAATATTCACAGACTGGATTTTACAACTCTGGAACGTTATCATGCTGCAACCCTGTTTACTTGTGCTCACATGTGACATGTCTGTGTGGGCGGACCTCTGAAAAAAGTATGAATGGAACAGTGTCTGCATGCAAGTCCATGAATTGGCCTTTATAGTGACAGCACGCTATGTTATTGAGGGAAAGATGAGACAGAAAGTACTTAAAACAAAAGCAGAATGTTCAGTTAAAGAGACTTTGAATTTACTTATTTTAATGGAACAATAAAAGTCAAAGTAAATGCTTAACAGAATGAAGATATCTTTATCTTAACAATTTTATTTTTCAACCATATCGGACTCGAAACTGGGACTCGTCAAGAACCAGAATCAGTTAGCAGAATCTGAATCAGTCAGCCCTGCTCATGAATACACACAGTCTGTTTTGGTCAAGTAACACTGAATGTGAGCAGAAACTTTGCTTTTCTTACAATAAAAGTGCACAAGGCACCTTTTTTAAGATGTCAGGTATGCTCACCGAGGGTGACGTGGCTCGTGATGAGAAACCTTGAGTTGCGGAAGAACGTCTCTTTCTCTCAACTGCAGTTCCTTTAAACTGCAGTAGGTGGCGCTCTCCTCTTTACGCTCTCATACGGCCCCTCACTGCCAACACAAGTGATTCCTCCTGGTTTCTTGTGCTTAAAGGCTCAACACACCCTGCAGACACACCCGTCACACCCACAGCTACTCAGGTTTCTGGCATGCAGCCTCTCTCATCGCACGACTGCATTCTGTGCATTTCAGCCCACACACACACACAAATGCGGGACTACACCCAGCAGGTCTCTGTGGACAGATTAGTATTATCACCTCTAAACACCTTTCAAGTTTAAATGCACCCTTTTTTGGAACTCAGATGTAGCATCAGAGGCCATTGTTAAGCTAACAATGTCTCCGACTGAATGCATGTCAAGCCACTTCGAAACTGCTGCCAATAATTATCTCAAGAGTTGTTCTCTTGATGTTGTAAACAGTAAAATGATGTTCTCAGCAACTATCTTTGTGTGTGTGATAGACTGAATGTTATAAAAATTGTGTAGGTGGCCAGCTTGAGTGCCACTTGTCCTAGTTTACTCAACAGAAAATCAGAGGATGTCACACCAACACCTCAGGCGTTCATATGTGTCGCACATAATCCTCTTGGCCTCTGGGGAAAGGAAACGCTGTATCGGGCCATACATCAGTCTTAGTCAATACGCTGCGTCAACTCTTCCCTCCTCTAATCGGTTTATGCGTCCAGCTCTCCCTCTGAACAACACAATCAACAGGTTGAGCCAGTCTCACTAGGCGTTGCCAGGGTGTTGGCACAAGTGCGTGGTACTAAGTAACTTCAGTCATCCGGGTGGATGAGAGAAGCCCTATGACCTATTATCAGTTATCACCACCAGGAATTTTCTCGTAACATTCCTCCACTGTGTTGCTTCCTAATGCCTGAGACACACAGCCTACCTTTACCTGAGCAGTGCTGCAGCTTGCACCCATGTGGCGTCCATACAGACAGCGATCAATAATAGATTAGTTCCGTGTGTCGCCAATTCTCCGTGCTGGAGTTCCCCGCTAGAGAGGCTCTCTGCCCCGGTGTCAGGCTGACCCACACTTTTCATGTCTGTGACATATTCTACAGATACAGACATTGAAACTATAGTGAAAGGTGTAACGTTACTGGTATGATCTCAGTATGACCATCAGAGACACCAAATCTCTAGATGACGCGCCACAGTAGCCGCGTGGCTCACGTGGCTACTGTGTCTTCCGGGTTTTCTGCAATTATTTAGCTTTAAAAGAAACTTACTAGAGTTTCAAACAAAATGATACTGTATTAACATTTCCTCTCTCTTCAAGTGCTTACTTCCTTTTTTGTGTGAACATAATGGACCCTGTAGACTTGTGAGAATATCGTAGAGTAACACAGGCCTATTGTATGAGTGTGTGAATGACAGGGTTGTTCTTCATCTCACTCATCAACAAAGATTTGAGCCCTGAAACTCCAGAGTGTCCGATTGCTGATGAGACGTTGAGGAATGTATCGGCAGCCTGCTGGGTCACATACCTGCGTCTCTCCCCCACTTTACCACAGTCACATTCCTGCTTAAAGTGTTACTCTTTGTGTCAAACTGCTACAGCCTCTAAAAGGATGAAATATTTGTGTTTGCATGATCGATTTTTTTTTATTAGTGCATGTGTAGTTTTAGTTCAGATACTTTTAATATATATTTCTGGTGTAACCACTCAGTGGAGGGTACAACACTGGAACCAGAGGCCACAGTTCAGGTTCATGTTTACTGTTTAGCAAATTGAAAATATTTTGTTGAGTTCACAAAGACTTTAAACTCAAGTCTTCCCCTCCCAAATTCCTCTGGCTGTGAAGCCTTTTGACAGGATGTCTTGACTTTTTTTTCTTTCTTTTTTTTAAAATAAGTTCACAATTTTTTCAAGTCTGCCTTTGAAACAATAATCAGGTGTCCATATGAACATTAAATCAAGGACCTGTCCTTAAAGCTTTCTGCATCTGAATGTTATATTTTTCTGCACTTTCAGAATTCAGTACAAAACGCAATTTGAAATATTCACTATAACACAGTATATATATATATATATATATGATCTTGATCTGTGTTTCTGTTGTGCAGACGGCTAACGAGGAGACTAAAGAGCATCTGTATGAGACCCTGCTGGCCGAGTGCAGAGACACCATCCAGGCTGTGAGAGAGGAGCTCAAAAATGAGACGGTGAGACACACCAGGGTAAAAAGTCAACATTTTGTAGGTGAAGGTGTTTGATGTGAGGTTTTTTAATGTGTCAGGAGAGTGAGAATGAGTTATGAGTTTGATTTACAGCTCAGTAAGACAGGTGATGTTTTACAGGGATGTGAAGGTTTGTGTTTTTTTTTTTTTTTTAATATTGCTTGTCCTTGTAGAAGCAGCGAGAGAGGAGCTCTGACGCCGACAACGGCAAGGTGTCCAACCTGCAGTTCCTGCACAGGTACGCTTGAAACCTAAACTTAAGTGAAGGCCGGGATCAGAGTTGTCTTTGGAGATGCTCGCTGTGTCAGATGAAATATTTTCACTATCCGTTCATCTGCCAATTATTTATTAATCGTGTAGTCATGTAATTTGGAAAACGGTGAAATGTAGCTACTATGATTTCCCAGCATTCACGGAGGCCTTCAGAGTCTTTGTTTTATCCAACAGTCCAAACAACCCAAAGATATTCAGTTTATTTTTATTGTCATACATGACAAAGAGAAACACCCTGGCCATGACAACTTGCAGAGAATGAGACTTTATTTTTTTGTTTTTGTCGGGTCTGCAGTGTAAAAAACATAAATGCATTATTAGGATTCGATGATTCAGGCCAGCTTGTTCTACCACTTTTTCCTCTGACATAAATCTCCTTAATTAGTGAATAATAAATGTGCCGCTGGTCTCCTCCCAGTTACCTGACCTACATCAAGCTGTGTACGCTGGTGAAGAGGAACGAGAGCATGGCCCACACGCTGCAGGCCAAGCTGAAGGAACCCGAGGCCGACGAGAGCAAGAGGGGGCCCCGCCCACAGGACCTCATCCGCCTCTATGACATCATCCTGCAGGTTATTTGCTGGACATTAAATATATTGTGATCCTTTTATGTTTTTTTTGTGTGTGTGTGTGTTTCATGTACTATGATAAGGTGATGAGTTGATGTTTGATCTGTTGTCAGCAGTGAGGAGAAGGGTACCTCACCTGCTTCTCACAGCTTAACTCCACTTCTGTCTCTCCCACCTCCTCCCTAAACCTCCTCTGTCCGTCCTCCCCTCCAGAGTCTGGCTGAGCTGTCCACCCTGCAGGGTCTGGAGGATGATCACACCTTCCAGAAGGAGGTGTCCCTCAAGATGCTGGTCTACAAGGCCTACAGGTCAGACATTTTTAGTTTTACCTTTTAGCCTCTTAATCAGATTATACACATAAGATATTTTTATTTCTGATAATCCAACCTTCTGTAGATTTTGTTAATGTTGTTTTCCTTCCTTCATTTCCAATTACAGGTGCTTCTTTATCGCTCAGTCTTACGTGCTGGTGAAGAAGTGGAGTGAGGCTCTGGTGCTGTACGAGAGGGTGCTGAAGTATGCTAAGGAGGTTCAGTCTAAGGCCAAGAGCCTCAACAACAGTCTCAAGGTTGGTAATACAGCACTGCCTCTACAAGTTTTAGAAACTGTACCTGAATTGATTGAAAATTGATTCATATTTCTGACAGTTTCATCAGTAACTTCACTGTTGTGTCTTTTGGTTTCTGCAGGATCTCCCTGACGTTCAAGAGCTAATTGCTGAGGTGAACGCTGAGAAATACTCACTTCAAGCTGCTGCCATTTTAGGTGAGAGCACCTTTTTGAACTGAACTGTACAAACACTGAACACATTTAGCCTTGTTCTTATCTGCTCTGCTTGGTTCTGGTTACAACTCTGAGAAAATCCACGAATCTCTGTTTCAGATACCGACGAGACTGTCGAAGTTCCCTCTCAGCAGCAGGTGAAGGACAACACGGTAAGAGAGACACTCCACACCTATAAGTTTTCCTTCAAGGGGAAATTCATCATGGACTCAAGACCAGATTTAACAGACAGTTGAATGTTATAACACCCTGACAAAAAGCTAACAACGAGATTTACCCTTTGTGTTAGTGCTCAGAAATGTAAACTTTTTCTACTTGTCTCCCTTTAGTTAGCCTGCTTATCAAATCTCTGGAGACAGGAAATAAAATGTGACCTTAGTTATTTATATAAACTTTCTTATCCCTCCTTCACGCAGCCCCTCTGCAACCGCCTGGAGACCTTCCGTCTTGACCCTGCGCTCGTAGGAAAGCAGCCCAATCTGGTCCAGTTCCCTCCTGACTTTCAGCCAATTCCCTGCAAGCCCCTGTTCTTTGACCTTGCTCTCAACCACGTGGCCTTCCCACCGCTGGATGACAAGGTGGAGCAGAAGGGCAAGGGCGGTCTGACCGGCTACATCAAGGGCATCTTTGGCTTCGGCAGCTAAATGGAGTCCAGGGCTTTGGCGAGGCATCCTCAGGGGAGCCACAAGGCCCCGAGTTTACCACAAAACAACCAGACTTGGGTCAGTTGTTAATTAGAATAATTTCAGTTACTTTTATTGTTTTGATTTTTAGTGCCTAAGTGCAAGATGAGGGGAGTTTGCAGTTCTGAGGGTCTAATCTTCCAGGAAAGATTAATATGGAAAGTGATTGAATCAATTTCATGTTGCAGTACGACCCAAGTCTACCTGCCACCTTTAGTAATAAGATCAGGCTGTGTGGGTTCCTCGCGTTCTGGTTCCCTTCTTAATTTGAGCAGTGGAGATGTCTCAGTGATTTTACAGGTTACCATGTCACGGTCTTAATACTTACAGTAAAGTCCTCACAGTCCTGTCAGAGTAAACGAAGCCACTTTGGCACAATTAGAAGTTTTTTCTTTCCTTTTTTTTTCCAGTGTTGTGTAAGCGCCTTCATGTAATTATGTCCTATTTCTTTATACAAGATGTTTTCAGCATTTCTTGAACCTAAAATTGACAGAACAGTCTTCTCTTGGCACCTACTTTGACTTAAAAAAAACAAAGTAGAGCTCATGTAATACCAGAAACTCAAACTGATGTGTTTTAATCATCATCATAGTTTGAAAAGACTTCACCTGCGTCCCATTTCTTCTCTTCAACTTTGCCCCGATCGCTCCATGAACAGCCCAGCCCATCTCCCTTCACACGGACGTTTTTCACCAAAGCAACCATGACATTTTGTGGACAGCTCAAGAAAAAAAAAACACCTACAGGATGGTAACGCAACATTAAACTGGTTATGAGGATTCATTGTTAAAAGCACAAGAAGAAAGAAACCACAACACCCGGTTTCATCTTTGTTGTGAGTTGCTTCTGATGTTTATGAGTCATGAGTGAAGTTCATTGATCAGAGCTACAAAGAATTGGGACAAAACTTAAAAGTTTCAAGCGCATCAACTGAAAAATTGAAAAACAAAGCCATGAATCACATTGTAAAATGTTGTTTTTCTTCTTTTTTTTTTTAAAAAAACAATAAGCTGGATAGTTCAGTGTTTGTCAATAATACACAAACCTACGCTGCTCATAAATGTTATATACTGTGTGACATTTACAACTAAACTTAACCATCATGTCAGAAGAGGGTCCAACTGCTTCAGCTTGTTTAGATGAAAGTGCAGAACTCACGTTTTCAACACACCTCAGTGTCTCATGTTTTCAAGGTGGTCGTGCCTGATGACGCACGTTGCACCAGGATCGATGTGGAAAAAAAATAATCACAGGTGCAGCTCATCGGATTGTTATTAATTCCTGTCATGTTTTTAATTTTGACGTTTTTTTTTTTATTAAAGTTTCGTTTTGTGGTAGGACAGCAGTTGACGTAAAGGAATTAAGGGTTTCATTTATCACACCACCGAGCCGAGTTTGTCCATCATGAGTCGGACTGAAAAATCTTTTCATCACTAATGAAATGAAACGTGTGTGGACATGTTGTAATGCTAGAAAACATTTTTTGGTTATATGCTTTTGTTTGCCACTCATAATGTCGTCACCTCCTCTGATCCTTAAGGGACCTGGTTTGCCTGTAATACCTGCTCGATCACTCACTAATTTAACTGTTTTGCTTGCTAATTTTTATCAATGTCTTGTTTTAAAAAAATGTTTTTTTTCCCCCTCAGTTTTTTTTTGTTTAAAATAATTGAGATGGAATTGCTGGAAAAGCTCCAGCACTTTACCTCGAATAGCCAGAAAAACAATTAGTCGTAATCAATTGTTGGAAACAGAGGGTGAAAGAAAGGAAATGATGAGAATGTATGATTTGATTTAATTTCCAACCCTATAATTAAAATATATTTGCACCAAACATGGATTTGTTGACCTTCATTTACTTCTATGAACAACACAGGGACTTTAAGTTGAAACGACAGTGATGGAGAGAAAAATAAAAGCTTATATTGTGGCTGCGCCTGTTGGTTTGTTAGAATCACTGGTAACAACAAACCTCACATGTGGCACAAAGTAAAACCTGAATTTCTGAAATGAGTGAGGAGGTGTGTGTGTGTGTGACTGTTTGCTAGCACCTGTCGTCTGTGCGGGCGTGTAGGATGCCATCGCAGGGTGTGAATGTGTTTAGGTTTACTTTGTGTATATGCATTGTGAATAATAATTGCATTGGTGTGTTTGTGTTTGAGTAACAAACTGCCATGTTATGCCATTCCTCTTGGAATATTTGAACATCAAAGTCACAAGTATATTTAATTGAATGAATGAATTGTTCCTTCCTCCTCCTCCTCCTGGCATCGCTACCTGATGTCTTATCTGCTGTCATCACGATCCTCTACAGACAGACCGCTGTCACGTAGAAATGTGCTCTGCCTGAAGATATCGGCGCCTCGATGAAGTTTAGATAAAAGCTCGTTTTCCGGAAGAAACCAGATATAGAACATATTTACATTTTTGTTAAATAGTTCATTCCTCTCATATCTCTTTATTTTACTACTGTGAGATGAAAAGATGTGAAAGTGAATCATTTGAGAGGAAAACTTGTTTATTTATTTGTTGATAGGTTTATGTCATTGTTAGGCAGATTGTACAGTACTGTACTCGCTTGGTACTCAAAAGAAACACAAAGCTTTGTAACAGACAAACCATGCTGTGTTAGTCTGCAGCGTGTGGTTCAGTTTTAGACACCGACACACCCTGGATGTGGATTAGCTGTTAGGAATTTGGAGACACACAGATCATTTCCTGTCACATTTATGTTGCCCTGTTGACCATTCAAAATGAACCGCAGGATGTTTCTGATTCCTTGTAAAGCTGTCATGTTTGACCTCCATTGACCTTTAACTCTGCAGTCTTACATCTAGATTTACATCTGTTTAGCTGTGTGTTTCTACTTTCTCATGTTCTTCTCAGTAAATTTGTCTCTTTTGGGAACAATTTATTAAGTTCAGCCTTTTTAGCTGTGGCTGTAGCTACAGACTGGCTTCTGTCAGGTATCTCAACAAATATGCTTGGATGGATTGGCATGAATTTTGTACAGACATTAATTTTCCCAAGATGATGAAGGACTTTGGTGATCCCCTTATCCTCTAGTGCCATCAAGTCGAAATTTCACTTTTTCCAACATTTTGGTTTATGAACAAATATCTAAATTCATATTGGCCTCAGTTGTACTTTGTTTAGCACAAATTGGCAAATGTTAGCAAGTTAACACACTGAACTAAGATGGTGAACATAGTAACACTACACCTGCTTAGCATCAGCATGTTAGCATGCTGACCACGACGCTGATGTTAGCATTTAGCTCAAAGCACAGCTATGTTAAGCATGTGCAGCCTCACGCAGCCACGAGCATAACTGTAAACTTGTTCTCTTCCCTTTAATCCTGATCGTAGCCAGACTCTGATGTCTGTCAGTGTCTTCAGGAGCAGCTGCTTTGCTCAGTGTCTTATTTTAACAGACGTGACTAAAGCATTTGAAAGCACCTCTCCTGCCATGATTCATTCAGGAATGTTAATCTTGTTTTGTTAATCTTTAAACGTTAAACTTTAAGGTTAAAAAGTGGAAGAATCACATTAAAGTTTTGACCACATAGTCACTGATTTACTGCCTCAAAACTAAATCATTTTAACGCTGCGACTGAGTGTTGGTGCTTGACCTTAGAAACCGTAATTGACAAAACAATGTCAGCACAAGGTCGATTTAGTCGCTGTTCTGGAGCTTTCAATCATATGACAAGATCCTCTCAGCAGGTGGAGTTTGCCGTGTTGTCGGGGAATTGTAGATTTTAGTTTTTCTGACCAATTTTGAAGACTTCTGTTCTGATCCATGTTCATTCTTGGAAGCAGCAGCTGACAAAATGATGCCACCAGATCCTTATTGATATTTATCTTAAAAAACTTTTGATTTTAAGTTTCCTTTAAGTGCCATTTGACATTTAAAAATGCCACATACATTATTAAAACAGGATCAACAGTAGCTTTAACCTGAGTTTTGCCTGGAATATTTGATCAGGAAAAGTATTTGCAGGACAAAAATGTTCAGTGTCTTTGATAAATTTTGGAATTTAAGGTCAAGATATCATAACAGGCTGTTGGGTGTTGTGTTTGGGGAGCTGAAACCACAGTATGTCTCCGGTCGACAAAAAGACCATCTGTTTTTCCTGACAAGTGGACGCACCCAGAGAGATAGTGAATGACTGGACTGATCAAAAATGCTTGCTCTCTGTGCTGTTCCCCACTCTGCTGCAAGGAAAGCTGTCCAGCTGCATTCCTCGCCATGATTCCCTTTTGTTGCTACGCTGCAGAGAGACGCCCTGATCCTGACCGACTCGCATGTTTGTAGATGTTATGGGACTTTTCCATGTATCATGAAAACCACGACATGTTCCACCATATGAAGCCATTATGTAATAGACTTCCTATCTGTCCCTCAGGTCGTCAGACACTTTTCCATTATTGACTGTATACACTGTGTGTCTGTATTTGTAGCACGGAGCTTATCTGAGCCTCGACTGACTGTTAACACAACGTAGCTTCAGGGTGAAAATGGGTGTGAACAGGAAAGTTAAAAGCTCTCCTCAATTTTAGTCTTACATTTAGTTTAATAATGTAATGTTATTAGTCTAAATATGAAATCTCAATCTAATATTTGCACATCTGTGATTTTTGATCTAACATGGTGCATTACATTAAAGCAACTTGTGTTATTATTATTATTACAATTATAATTATTATCATTATAAATTGCACGCTGCATATAATGTTTATACTATAATTTGCATGTTCCTGGTCAATATTTTTAATATTTCATTTCTTTCTCTTCAATTTAATATTTAAACCTGTAGCAGCTCTTCTCACTTAGAATATATTTGACATATTTTTATGGCAAATTTATTTCTTTTGTTTTTATATTATTTAGGATTACTTGACTATATTTTGACTGTTATGCACCACAACACCAAGGAAAAATTCCTTGTATGTGCAAACTTACTTTGCAATTAACCTGATTCTCCTTCTTTTTTTTTTCTTAAGTAAAAACAATATTTATTAAAAAAAATCAATTACATGAGCACATTAGAAGATTAGTTAAGCAGGTCTTATTTCTTCTGCAGGAAAGAAAACTAATTACATCACTCATCATTGATTTATTTTATTCACGTCAGTCACAAAGCAGTCTGACTGAAACACTCACAGATATTACTGAAAAGATCAGCAAGTCAAATTCAGTGTATTCTTGTTTCCAGTACTAAAAACCAGTCATCCCCAGTTCAGAGTTAGTACAAGACAACACTAATCTAACCTGTGGTCTGGTGTCATGATTATTAGCTTTTAATTAAACTGAGGATGTTAAAAATCTCAGCAAGGCCTTATAAAAAAAGATCTTAATATGGGAAGGAAACTGGACAATCAATAAATGAGATATAGGTAGTTGATGTGTTCATTAGTGAGCTGTAAGGGTGCTGGTGGTGTTTTTTTTTTCTTTGGACAGAGCCAGGCTAACTGTTCGCCCTTATTTCCAGTCTTCATGCTAGGCTAAGCTAACTGACTAGGGGTAGCCATATTTAAAGGACAGGTTCACTATTTTTCAAGACCATTAGAAGATCTCTTCATAAGGCACCCACAATGTAAGTGATGGGGAACAAAATCCACAAGCCTCCATCTGTGCAATAATGTATTTAAAAGTTTATCTGAAGCTAATATGCAGCTTCAGCGTCCAAATGAGTCAAATCAAGTAGATATCTTTCAACGTTACAGTCTTTTTAGTGCTAAAGTTTCTCTTTTTGTAACTATTCTTCCACCACAGCTCAACAGGGAAACACAAAGAGGGAATTTGATGCTAAAATAAAAAAATGATATTCTTATCTAACTAGCTCTTAAATCTCCACCAGAAAGTGACCAAGTGTATTTCTCAAAATGTTTGTTTATGTCTGTGCACAATGTGACCTAGAGCCTGCTTTACCATTAAAATCACTTAGTGATAAATTAAAGTTTATTAAAGATGGTCTAGGTTGAAATAAGTGCAGTTATGCTGCTAGCGTCCACACTGTGGAGGAAATTTTACACAGAAATTCATCTGAACTGTAAATATCCTCTGTTCACCTGGCTGAAAGTCTATTTTTTGTATGTTATGTTTTTATTTTGTTTGTAATTTTTTGACCTGCAGTACAATACATTGCTCACAAACTAGCTTGTTAGAGGGGAAATACTCTATAATCTCCATGGTGGGGGTAGAAAGTGGTTTTGCATTTGATGCTGGTCTCCTAAAACTGAAATAATGAGAATTATAATCTAATTTAAATTGGTATTCATCGCACTTAATAGCCATATTTGAACCAATGCATTGCTTTTTAACATGATCTCTCCCATCTGCATTCATTGGTGTTTTGTTCACTAGATCCACTTTGTACAGCAAGAAGTGTTTTTGTTCATAACTCCCTGCAGGAATTTCTTGTCCCTCCAAACCCTTTAATTATTCTTCAATGGTAATTAAAGGGCCCCTCGTCCCTGTTAGAGATTTGAGAATGTGTCAGGGGCCCCTGATAAGAAAGGAAGGGCAGGACCGACACTGGGAGGAAGAGAGAGTGCAAGAAACAGGTCGGTCCGGTCTTCCTCTGCAAGGTGGATGTCTGGGCGGTGACACACCTGTTAACCTGTCTGGGAGGAGCTGCCAGTGTTAAACACTGTGCTGACGTGAGTGTGTGTGTGTGTGTGTGTGAGTGTGTTTAGAGTTTGTGAGGAACCAAAGGGAG
This sequence comes from Thunnus thynnus, assembly GCF_963924715.1. Lineage (NCBI taxonomy): Eukaryota > Metazoa > Chordata > Actinopteri > Scombriformes > Scombridae > Thunnus > Thunnus thynnus. The sequence continues at coordinate 3,637,381 of NC_089519.1, read as the reverse complement.
AGGAAAGACAGAGTGGGTGCCACAGGGCGAGGAAGACAGCGACGAAGAAGGAGTTATAGAGAATATAACCATGTCCTCCATATTTAAGAAAAAGGAAAATAAGGATGGTACGCTCAAGGTCTCGGGCAAGCTCAACAAGTAAGTTTTTCCCAGAGGACTTTATGAGTGCATGTATGAATGTATGTACGTGTGTGGTGATACTGTATCTCGGTCATGTTCCCCCTCCTCTTGTTCCCAAGCCGAGAACTGTGTCATGTTCCCTGTGCGTGCCGTTGTCCTCTTTCTCCCTGTGTGTGTGTGTGTGTGTGTCTTGTGGTTTGTTATATGATGGGAAGAGTTTGCACAGTAAATACAGTAAATACATCACTGATTTTAAGTGCTGACTTAAGTCGAAGTTAATCCTCTGGCATGATGAAAGCTTATTAGCCTGAGGTCAGGTTTATGTTGTAAACATGAGGTGGGAGACAGAGCTTTAAGATAACAGGTGGAACTGAAAGTCATAGAAAGTCAAAGAAGTGTCCTTGTATGTAATAACAGTCATGCTGTCGTTTTATATTCACATGAAGTAAAAAATATGTTTCTTTTCTATTTTATAAAAAAGAAATCTCATCAGTTTCCTTTTCCTGTTGGGTGTAACACACCCAAACCCCCGAAATGTGACCTCATGGGTCAGTATTCTCCAAAACTAAACCAAGATCTAGACTTGTGACGTCTAGCAAAACATTGTTATTGGTGATCATATTTCAATGAGAAAAAAAGCACTTTCCTCTATGGACTGTGTGCATGATTTGAGTATCAGAGGATAATATTCCTCCAGGCTGTTCTGTGTCCTGTCAGACTTGGCTGCTGTTTAAAATATGTAGAAATATGTGACACCAATATTAGAAAATGATGCCTGGAAAACAAATCTATCAAAAAATAGGATTTATATTTGCAGGTGGTGGTGGTGAAGACCGTAAGACTGACGTGTTTGACAAATCTTTCGTTGATGTGAAATGTCTCTGGCCTTTTTATTCGTAGAGAGACGTTCAAGAAGTTTATTTAGTGCGTGTGTGCCCGAAGTAAACACAAATGACAGCCAACACAGAGAACCTGGAGATACATTCAGCTGCCAAACATGATTGATACAGTAGTGACATGGTTTCACAGGCAGATGGTGACCAGCCTGTGGTTTCACCTTGCCCCCCGGTCTGGACGTGTTGTCTGTCTGCTGAGGTGTGATGAGGGCTGGGCAGTCAGTACTGCTCAGCTGGTTTCTTTCTCTCATGTGGGCGTTGGTTCCCGACTTTACATCGCAGCTTGAATCCTATTCAAGCTGCTTTGCTTGGTTCAGTTAGCCGTTAAGAACCATAAGTAACCAGATTAGATGAATAAAGAGAGTGCAGCAGGGCTGCAACTAACGACTTTTCCCATTATAGCTCATATAAAATGTTACAAAATGGTGAAAAAGCCTCAGTAGGATTATTCAGGGCCTAATGTGACGGTCCAGCCTTTCAAAACCCAGAAATATTCTATTGTTATGTAATTTACAGTAAAACAGAGAAAAGCATCACATTTCAAGAACTGGAACCATTAATCGATCATCAAATTTGATTACAATTAATTTTCTATTGATCTATTAATTGATTAATTCACTTATGTAAGGTGACAGATGAAGCTGAGTGGGGCACAACTTACTGTAAAATATAAAGAAACTTTAAAAGCTTCATTTTAAATTAGAAATTGCATTGACAGGTAAAATGCCTTCACCTGTGTGTTCGTGTGTGTGCGTGTGTGTGTGCATGCGGGTGCTGGTCTGTGTATGAAGGCAGATGACGTGATGTCCATTAGCGCTGATGTCTGAGGATCCCACAGGTGACCGACTCGTTCTGCTGGTGGTGTCTGTCAGTTACATCACAGCTCATTAGCGACACAGCGTTTTAATTACGACACATGAGTCTGATGACGGTACACTGCAGAAACCCATCAGCATTCAAGGTCCATGTCTTTGTTCACCTACTGAATTGTCAGTAGGCAGATTTGAGTTTTAGCTTTATTTTTGATATTTACAATGAATGAAATTCCTCTTATAAGGAGTTGAACTCTGATTTCAGCTGCTGTCGAGCTTCTAGTCCAAAAAAATCAACTGTGAGCTTGGAGGAAATTTGAGAGCTAATCAGGGAGTGTTTGGAGTTCAAGCTTTGTGATCATGCAACTAAAAATGCAGACCAGCCCTACTAAATTATGTGGGTTATCCAGTTATCCCACTTTCAAGTGAAATCGGGCCTAGCTGCTGGCAGTTTAGCCATCCTGCTATGTTCATTCATATAAATAAAAACAAACGCTCAATGAGTCGTTTCCTTCTGTCATTCAAAGTTGCCATTAAGTTAACATGCAGTTGTCACATACATGAAATAGTCAAAATGCTTTCATTGTTGACAGAAGGACTCACGTTAAAGGGTTCTACTGTATCCTTCGAGGAAAGCTTGTCGTACTGTCGACAGTAGAAGAGCTCAAACTCTCTACAGATCACCTGAAGGCCTCACAAACGCTCAGCGGAAACACACATCACTGCTACGTAAAAAAAAAAAACACAGATTCATGCTTGATGAAGATACATGTGACCTGTCAATCAGCTCCTCGTCCGCTAATATTGAAGAAAAGCCACCTGACGATCTAGACGTCACTTCTTCCATTCTTCCTCAACAACCTCCCAACCACAGTCTTCAGCTCACTATGGTTACAATAAGATGTAATTTAATAAAGTCAAAGTTGTATCACAATTCATATCTCAACCAGAAGTTATACAGTATATATTGTTTTATATATGCTGTATATTTAAGGAGGTGTAAGGAGAAGAAGGCAGATTCTAGTTTATTGACAGATTGATATTTAAGGGTTTTTTTGTTTGGTTCAATTGGTTTATTGACAACAACCTAATATATTTATTTAAAAAAATACGACATATCACACTTTGACAGGGAAAGATCAATAAAATCTTTGACTTATTTTCAGTATTGAACCTGGTGCTTACGCAGTCTGCCCACCTTTATTAGGACGGAGAAAATGAAAGCAAAAAAAAACTAGAACTTATAAACAAACAATTATTGTTTTTTTTTTCTGAAAGAAGGTAACAAGTATCAAAGACACCCAAAAAAAAGAAATTTCACCTCACCTTCACCTCCCGAGCACCAACAATGACTGAATTTGCTGTTTCAATTTATAACCATGAGTGTAATTATTAGTGTATTAGTAAGGAAACTTAAGAAATAATGCCCCATGCATGTGTGTGTGTGTGTGTGTGCGTGTGTGTGTGTGTGTGTGTGTGTGTGTGTGTGTGTGTGTGTGTGTGTGTGTGTGTGTACAGCACGTAACAGTCTCTCCTGCTGACTGAGCAGGAATAAGGAGGCCATTGTCACAACTGCTGCAGAACCAGATCAGCTCACAGCTCAGTGAGTCAGTGCCGCCGAGGAGCACATCTCTGCATTCCTCTGTCACTTTATCATTAAAGAGCTGCGTGAAGATGCATTCAGGCCGTCGTAAATCTTTCTTATAGGATATTTACTTGTTTTCTCCACAGGCAGACATGAGCTGCCACTGTGAGGAAACTTTGGTATGTGACTCAGTTAACCAGCCAGGTGCTCAATGGTTTGCCAACATTCTTTAGTTCAGTGTTACACATCAGTGTTATTTCAGAGGTTTAACTCCATGAATGAAGTAAATTGTGGTAAAAAAAAAAACTCTCAATGAGAAGAGCTTATTGTGTTGGATGTCTTGCTGATAACTCAGTGGGGTGATTGTTTTGTGATGTCAAACTGAGTTATAGGGTGTTACAGAGTGCATTGAGTAATTTACCAGCCCCTGATGTTAAAGGGTAATTTGCAGGTGAGTCATTGTGTGGAAAAATGATGAAGAAACCAGATTTTTAAAACACATATCCAATATATATACAACAGTGATATCTGGGCATGTTTTGTAAGTTTTTATATCCACAAAACTGAGAAATTGAATGTTTTCCATGAAACAGTATAAATTCAGTTCAACCTGCAAGTTGCAGCTTTTATAGAAAACTTAATTTACAGTATGTGAACGCAGCTCTGGTGAGTGAGTAGTTTCCATATTACCACAAACTTTACAATAATCCAAAGTTTGCAAAGCTGTCTAGGACTGTCCCTTGTTTGCGTAATTGTTTGATTTCATTTACATCCAACGTATTTGATCACTAACTCTACATTTTTCGTCTGCACAAAGCACACAAACAAACCCGCTCATCATCCTGTGTTATCCTCATTCAAATCCTTAACTCCCAAATCTTTTGATTTTTGACACCAAACCACAAACTGACCTTCCTTTCAGTTTTATGGGTGCAGCTCATGCCACAGGGCCAGCCACTAAAATCTCCTCCTCCTTTTGTGTGTCCGAGGCGTCACTTTACCTTTTCTCTGTGACACAGCGACAGTGAGAGAGGGCGTGACAGTCACAATCAGCCACTGAGGAATGATTAGCATTCAAAGAACGCTTCGGGTGTGGCATGGATGGTGAAACGATGTATCTTCACACTGACCCTACATCATCCCAACGCCCCTTGAGACAGCGCGTGATTATTTGTGAGGTTATGTGTTTGATCTTGATAAACAGACATCAGTTAGAACATCGATAAAAAGAGCACAAAGAACAAAGTAAAACTGCCTCAGTGCAGATTTCTGATAGAGGAGATGCTCTTAAAAGACGTATTTCCTTTCAACTTCATCGTCTCAACATGTTTGAGCTCTTTAGTTCATATAAATAGCTGTTGATGCAAAGTTCAATCTTTTTCTGTTTATATATCTGAATTAATCAAAAATACATCTTGAAAATGTAACTTTTTTCGACAAGAAATACATCAAATTAAGGATACCGACATTTTACTCTCAAATGTATTGTGACAATCAGAGTTTACACTTTCAAAACTTTGTGAAAGTTACCTTCTTTCAGAAAAGAAAATGTCTTGGTCTCTTTTGTGGTCCATATTTAAATCATGATCAATTAGATAATCATCATCACTGAGAGTCAACCAAACCTACACGGACAAATAAAAGTCAAACTGAAAGGAAATCTGAGCCACCTCCACCAGTGAGTGACGGTGTTCAGATAGAGAGGAGTTGGAGTTGTAAGAGGATTGTGGAACATGAGATGGGAAGACTGAACTGATCTTTGATCAAACATTATTTGATCAGTGCTTGTGGTTTAATCTATGACTCTCTTCCTCACCGTGCAGGAGCCAAGCCAGCAGCTTGGCCTTGCTGATCGCCCAGATGCAAAAGAATGCCGACCAGGTGGAGAAAGACATCCTCCGAGCGGAGGAGCTGCTGGCTGTGGTGAGAACACACTAGTGCACTCATGTCCTTTCATCACTTTCACTGTCACCGCTCTCTGAAAAAGATCATCCTAACTGTTGTCTGCTTCCACCAGGATGCTGAAAATGACAAGAAAGAGCTCCCCTTCGAGCATCAGACTCCAGTCTCAGTCAAGCTGGGCGAGGCTGAGGGCCTGCTGAAGGACCTTTTCTTGGACGTCGACAAAGCCAAGAAGCTCAAACACCCGCAGGCCAGAGAGATAGAGAGCGAGTGAGTTTACTGTACAGCTGTGAACCCTCCTCACACCTCTTTAGAGGTTTAAGACACTCTAGAGTCTCTATCATCAAGTCTCCACCTCAACACCAATGTTAATAGTCATAGAGACTGAAAGTGTTCAATATTAAATAAGTACATATATAAGATATTTTCACATTCTTTGCAAATCAAGACAAGAAAGAGTCGGTTTTGTGATTGGATTTTTCAGTCTGAACGAGCAAACATATAAAAACAGACTTTGGAAAAAGGATAAAACTGCTGGACTATATATTAACCAAATTCCTTCTTCTCTGGTGACTCCAGTGTCATCCACCTCCACGAGCGCTGGCTGAAGGATTGCGCCTTCTACCGAGACATCTACGAGCAGATTGACGACGTGTCGCTGATGCCCAGAATCGACTGGGGGCCTGTTTTCAACCAGAAACAAGTGAGTATCACTGAACTGTCTGAACATTTGGGCAAATCTGCTAAGAAACTCTCTGAATGTGCAGGTTCGGTGTTGTTCTTTGACCTTAAATAAATGTTCCTTCAATGTTATTAACATGGACACTGTAGTTTGTTTTAAGTCAATCCCACATACGCCATGCTGTCGCCATAAATACTAAAATGTGTAATCATCCACAACGGAAAATAGTTCCAACAAATACACTGTTTACTCCTGTTTGATTAATGTTTGCTAAGAACTCCGGTGCCCAGCTGTTTAAGGAAATTATTCAGCCTTTTTAAAAAATGAAACAATATATTTGTGACCTCTTTAAAGTCTTCTGTAAAAAACAAATATACTTGAGGCTGACAGCCACAGACAAGGTAGGGAAGTCTGAAGGTAATCAGAAAGAGACGTTGGTTGGTTTTGGTCTTTTTATGGGATTTGCAAAAGCAGAAAATACAGAAAAACAACTTTATCTTTTAAACTAGTTACACAATAATACATCAGCTTTACAGACTTTCATGACTCTAATAAAAACATTAACCAGCGTTAACAAGACAAGTAATAAAAGAGTGACCTGTAAAGACTTGCCCTGTGGTGGTTATCTGTCTCTACAAACATTAACAGTATTCCTCTGATGTCTCTGCTTTCAGAAAGAGGTGGGCACCGAGGAGTACGGCCCCACCATGGCAGACCTGGAGAAGCAGATCGCCGCTCACAACATCCTGCACAAAGAGATTGAGGCGTACAGCCCGCAGCTCTGCGTCAGCTCCGCTGGCAGCAAGGTGAACTCACACTGCATCATGTTTACATGAAAACACATCCACATGTCATTGTGGGTGTCTCAGGGGGTTGGCACTCACCACAGCAGCTGACTGAAAGTTTTAATGTCTTCTTTAATCTGAATGAAATACTGTTTCTAGCAGCTTATAAGATTTATCTATGTCCATTTTGGTAACTTGTCTTCTAGGAGAAATATACAGCCCTCAAGAAACAGTACAACAATCTACTGGTGAGTTCAGTTGTTCATGTGTAATAGCAAAATATTCATAGCATAGTTTATTTTTGAGTATAGTGATACGAAGGTTTGACTATAAAGAAAATGAGTGAACATTTATTGGGAGATCTTTGGAGAAATATCTTGGCAATTACCCTTTAAAATCACATTAATGAATCAATATTTACTTTTTGACCTTGATCAGTAACGGACATGCTATAATATGCACCTATTTATTTTATATTATAAGTCAAAGTATTTCCCTATGTTTATATATCAGGATTAATTCTGGAAAATGTGTCTATCAATAATATGAATAAATATAATTTTAAATTTAAAAAAAAAAACAGATTTTGGGCTGTTCTTCCTCTTCTCCCTAACTGATACCAGATGTTCTGGAAATGCTGTTTCATAAGTGTCTCTGAGTTTTCACTTTCACAACTTCGCAGGTTTTTACTCAGTTTTATTTATTTTTTTCTCCTCAGGACAACTCCAAGTGGCGTCGCCACTACCTGAGCAGCCTGTATGAATACATGCAGGGCTGCAACAAAGAAGTGGCTTTCCTAGAAGAAGAGCAGGAGAAGATCAGAACGCAGGACTGGAGTGACCGTATGGTGGATCCACCTGATGTTCGCAGGCAGTATGAGGTCAGTTGTTAAGTTACCGCTCCTGGCACCTTATAAGTCTCAATAATGAGATAATGTTACTTGTCCAGAATGATTTAAATTGAGACGTTTGTTCTGTACTGGGATGACTAATAATATAAATAACTGTCTTTGATTTGATCTCAATCAGAACTTCAAGAACAACAGTCTGCTGTTACATGAGAGCGAGGTGAACAAACTCCAGGATGAAGGAGACAGACTTGTTGAACTGAAGCACCCTGCCACCGCCACAATACAGGTACAAAAGTCAAGCTGAAATGTCTGTAACTAACCCAAAGTTTTTCAACAACTTCACCAACATAACCGACTTTTTAAAGATTTATTTTGAAAGTCATATTTCATATGCTATCCCGAGCCAGCGTAAATGAACTCATATCATTATATTTTCAGGCTCAGAGAGATCTCGTACGAAACGAGTGGCAGAAATTCCTCAATCTCTGCATTTGTCAAGAGACGCACCTGGACAACGTAGAGGAATTCAAAAAGGTAATTATGGGACAGAATATGACACACTCACACACATTGTGTCTCTTTGTCGTGCACTGAATACATCTCCCTGTAATGTAACGCATTCAGGTTTCATACGAACATTTAAAAACCCCTTTTTCTGCCATTTGTTCCAGTATCAAATGGACACAGAGCAACTGTCAGAGACACTGACCAAACTCAACAACAACCTGGACCCCAAAACTACCAACAAGAAGAGCAACTCAGAGACGCTGCTGCAGCTCGATGTACTTTGGAGCTTTTACAGACATTTATTACAAAGACAGAATCAGATACTGCAAGTCAATACACATAAGAAAGAAGACTGAGATGTTGAATATTTAAATGTTGAGAAAAGAAATGAAAGCATCCATGTAGCACCTATTTATCTCATTGTAAATCTCATTAAAAAAAATATTATTACTTTTTGTTTTAAGAAATTAAGCCCAGTGAATTGCTCCCACAGTT